>NW_026000153.1:23418310-23422049 GCF_001458135.2 Marmota marmota marmota
TATGCAACAAAATGAAACTGAATCCCTTTCTCTCGCCATGCACAAAAGTGAATTCAAAATGGATCAAGGAGCTTGATATCAAATCAGAGACGCGCCGTCTGATAGAAGAAAAAGTTGGCTACGATCTACAGTCTGTGGGGTCGGGCTCCAAATTCCTCAATAGGACACCCATAGCACAAAAGTTAATAACTATATTCCCTTTTTAACTCACTGAATTTCTTCAAGGTGATTATTTTCAGTTTTGTGTCTGGAGATTCTTAGATCTGCAGTTCAATGAAATCAGCTATTGGAATCCATCATAAGAACACAGAAACATCATGTTCTTCAGTGGTGTCGTGATTCTTTCTCCTCCTCCCCCTCTGTGTCCTCTTGGTCATCCTCCTCTTCCTCCTCCTCCACCTCTTCCTCTGTGTTGCTTAAAGTCTTGCATTTCTTCTGTTTTCACAGTCTTTAATGGCTCTCTTTGGGAGAGAAACACTTTCCCCCGTCAGTCAGGGGGTGCATTCTGAGGCTCTCTTAGACCGTTTCTATAGGTGTGCACACTGCACACTTCTTGATCACTCATGATGGGGGAGGGGAATTCTTAGGATTATATGCCTTTGTCCCTCCCACAGTGGAATCTCATGCCAGCTCCTGAGAGCTTCCCATTTGCCCTCTAGGGCAATGCCCTGAAATGCTTGAGCTTGTGTGCTTTCTCCTAACTCTTTAAAAAACTGTGCTGGTTGCTTATGTGACATGCCTATTATACCTGCCCTATTGGGGGTCCTTTCAAGGGGCCACTAAGAAAGGCAAAGTGAGGCATTCAGAGTGCTTGTGTACTTGTGTACTGGTGTGAAGGACTCTAGAGAGAGACCTTCCAAGTGGCATAGCAGCAGGCTTTCTGGTGGAATTCCCAGAGTGGTTACAATGGCCCATGGCCTCTCTTCCCTACTTCCAGTCTCTTCCAATATCTCAGTCATTTAGGGGAGATGAGAAAGAAGTGGGCCTCTTAAGTAGCATCCTGCATGAGTGCACTCCACTCCTTTCCCCATTATCTTGGCTTTGTTGAGCAGAATGCAGACAAGCTGATGGAGAGGTACCTGCGACCATCAGAGAAGGGATTTCTTTCCTCATAACCAGCATCTGGCCTCATGTGTAGTGTATGTTCATACGTGTATTCATCAAATTAATATCATTGTGTGTTTTCTTTCCTCTAGGATGAGCCCAGCTCTGGAATGGATCCTTGCTCTAAAAGATACCTGTGGCAAACAATAATGAAAGAGGCACAGGAAGGCTGTGCTGTGGTGCTGACCTCCCACAGGTGAGCGGAGCCCCCTCCTGTGGCTATTTCCTGAGCAAATATGAGTAACAAACAATAGTTAGGGGAAAATATCCACCTCCAGCCAGCACCACACACAGAAGTTCCTTCATCTTTACACTGTGAGGTTGATATAGTTGATGGTCCCCGTTATGTAGCATTAGAGATTGAACCAGAGAGAGATCCTGTAACATAACCAAGGCCACAGGAGCCCGTGGGAGAGCTGGAGTTTGAGCCTGAAGTTTGGTAGCCACAGACCACACCCTGGCGTGGTCCATTACTGCTGGTCAGGGATGAGTGATGGACTCCCTCAGTTAGTTCTTCCCAAGGGTTCCCAGCTCCTTTCTATCCAAGACCTCATATTCCAGTAGGTAGAATTATCTGAAATGAAAACTTAACATGTTACTAAATCTGGTCTAATATTTTACTCATTATGGATTTAATTGTGTTACTCAATTCTCAACCATTACCTCTTTTTAATTTTATTAGACATTGTTCTAGGCCTCATGGCAATACAAACAGAGTTCAAAAAACCAGTACCTGGAGAGTAAGTAATATGAGGTGGCTAAAAATATCCTGAAGATACAATGGAGATTGGGCTTTAAAGCTTAGTCTTGCCCCATCTCCCTGCCCAAGCTTAAATAAAATACTCTGTGAATCAAGTAACAAGAATGGTTAAGGATATGAGGGTTTTTTTTTTTTCCTTTCTTTTGGGGGAGGTACTAGGGATTGAACTCAGGGGCACTCGGCCACTGAGCCATATCCTCAGCCCTATTTTGTATTTTACTTAGACACAGGGTCTCACTGAGTTGCTTAAGGCCTTGCTTTTGCCGAGGCTGGCTTTGAACTCGAGATCCTCCTGTCTGTCTCCCAAGTTACTGGGATTACAGGCCTATGCCATCACACCTGGCCTTCTTTCTCTCTTTTTTTTAATGTGTTCTTTTTAGATACACATTATAGTATATTGTATTTTGACATATTACACATACACTGAATATAACTTATTCTAATTAGGATCCTATTCTTGCAGTTGTACATGATGTGGAGTTATACTTGTCATGTATTCATATATGAACAAAGGAAAGTTATCCGATTCACTCTACTGTTTTTCCTATTACTATCCCCCTTCCTTCCTTTTATTCACCTTTGTGTAACCCAATGAACTTCTAATCCTCCCCACACACACCGACTCTCATTGTATTTTAGGATCCACATATCAGAGAGAATATTCAGCCTTTGGTGTTTTGGGACAGACTTATTTCATTTGTCATGATAGTATCCAGTTCCATTCATTTACTGGAAGATGCCATATTTCTTTCTTCTTTCTGGCTGAATAATATTCCATGTGTATATATACCACATTTTCTTTATCCACTCATCTGCTCAAGGGCACCTAGGTTGGCTGCATAGCTTTGCTATTGTGAATTGAGTTTCTATAAAAATTGATGTGGCCATGTCCCTATAGTATGCTGATTTTAAGTCCTTTGGGTATATACCAACAAGTGGGATAACTGGGTCAAATGATGGTTCCATTCTGGGTTTTCTGAGGAATCTTCATTCATACTACTTTCCAGAATGGTTGCACAATTTGCAATCCCACCAGCAATGTATGAGAAAAAACATTAGCAATCATATATACAGCAAGGGATTTATATTCAGAATATAATGTCCATTATATTCTTTTCCTCACATTCTCAAGATTTTACTACATTTCCTTCATTCAAAATCCCAAACCTAGGAAATCCTTGATCTGCTTTCTGTCTATAATTATTTGACTTTTCTAGATATTTCATATTAGTGGAATTGTATGATGTGTAGGCTTTTGTATCTGCCTTCCTTCACTTACTATAATGTTTTTAAAGCTTATGCATGTTGCAGCATATATCAATAATTCACTCCTTTTCATTGCTAAATAGCATTCCATACTATAATTAGACCACTTTCATGTATTCACCCACCAGTTGATGAATATTTGAATTGTTTCCAGTTTTGATTATTATGAA
This sequence comes from Marmota marmota marmota, assembly GCF_001458135.2. Lineage (NCBI taxonomy): Eukaryota > Metazoa > Chordata > Mammalia > Rodentia > Sciuridae > Marmota > Marmota marmota. Next base: position 23,421,611 of record NW_026000153.1, read on the forward strand.
TAAAATTATGCATATAATCTGGTAAATGTCTTTGTATATATAGGTAAATATTTTTATTTTTCTTGGATAGAGTCTGAAAAATTGAATAGAAGGGTCAAATGGTAAATTGTGTTTACTACTTTAAGAAACAAACTAATTGGATTAAGGATCTTTGAATGTGCTTATTGGTTGTTTGTACTCATTCTTTGGTAAAATATCTATTAAAAATTTCCCCCATTAAAACAAAAATAGACAGGCATGGTGGAGCATGCTTTTAATCCCAGCAGCTCCGGATGATGAGACAGGAGGATCACGAGTTCAAAGCTAGCTTCAACAGTAAGCAACTCAGACCCTGTCTCTAAATAAAAAATACAAAATAGGGCTGGGGATGTGGCTCAAAGGTTGAATGCCCCCTGAGTTCAATTCCCAGTACCAAAAAAAAAAAAAAAAAAAAAAAAAA
>NW_026000153.1:23422071-23500565 GCF_001458135.2 Marmota marmota marmota
TTTTTTTTTTTTTTTTTTTTTTTTTTAACCATTTCCATAGTTTTCTTTCCCCGTTTGACATATAGTTGGAATCATGCAGGATTGTAATCTTTTTAGACTGGCTTCTTTTGTTTCCCCCACGTCTTTTCATGGTTTGACAGCTCATTTCCTTTAAACACTGAATAAAGTTCTGTAGTCTGAATGTACCAGTTTATTTCTGCATTCACTCACTGAAGAATACTACAATAACTTCCAAGATTTGGCAATTATATGTGAACTGTTGTAAATATCCGGTGTGCAGATTTTGTATGTAAACTTTTTCATCTTTTGGAGGGTAATACCAAGAAGTATGATTGCATCATATAGTAAGAGTACATTTAGTTTTGTAAGAATCTGCCACTTATAATTATGTTTTCTGTCTGTATTTTTTACTTGTAAGAGGTTTTACCTCTATCTATCTACCTAACTACCTACCTATCTACCTACCTGCATACCTATTGGACATTATATTCTGAATATAAATCCCTTGCTGTATATATGATTGCTAATGTTTTTTCTCATTGGAAATGTAAACATTATAAACATTTTTATTAAGTCAAATTTTTCATTTTTGTGTGGCTTGCATTTTGGGTGATACATCTAAGAAGTCTTTGTTCTCAAGTCATGAAAATGTTCCTCCTATCTTTTCTACTAAGAATATTAAGGGTTTTAGCTTTAAAGAGTCTTTGATATATTTTAAGCTAATTTTTTGCATATAATAAGAGGAAATGAGTCCAAATTTACTTTTATGCATGTAGATATCTAATTATTTCAGCTCTATTTTTTGTAAAGACTATCCTTTGTCCATTGAATTATCATGGTACATTTATTGAAAATTAGTTGACCATAGATTTATTTCTGGACTCAATTATTATCCATTGACATATATGCCTATCCTCTCACTAGTATAATTCTTTTTTTTTTTTTTTTTGGTACTGGGGATTGAACCCAGGGAAGCTTCACCACTGAGCAACATCCCTATCCATATATATATATATAATATATATATAAAATATTGAGGCAGGTTCTCGCTAAGTTGCCTAGGGCCTCACTAAGTTGCTGAGGTTGGCCGTGAATTTGTGATCCTCCTACCTCAGCTTCCCAAGTTGCTGGAACTACAGGTATGTGCCACTGGTCCCACATCTAATTCTGTCTTGAGTATAGTGCCTTTTATAAAGTTGTGAAACATGCAGGAGAAGCCCTTCAGCTGTTTCTGTTACAAAATTTTTCATTCACTTGAAAATTCTTTCTGTGGCTCATTTTAAATTTAATTCTGTTGTGATCAGAGGAAATATTTCTTTTTTGTAATTTCCATTCTTTTAAATGGGTAAGGAGTTTTTAAAGGCCCGCCATAGAGGCTATAATTAGTTTTGTCTGTGAAGCAACAGATAATACATTCTTTTTCGTTTTGCAAATCATATAGTCTACTGCAAATAAAGCTCTGCTGTTGTAGTATGAAAGCCGCTGCAGATATTAGGTAAGTAAATGTGATTGTATTCCAGTAAAACCTAAATGAATAAGGCGGCAGGCTGGATCTGGCCACACAGCCGTAGTTTCTGCACATGGCCTAGCCTGCAGTCTGTCCTAGGGAATGAAATGGTCCTTAGTGGGAAGGAATGTGTATTCTGTGGTTGAGCCAGTTAGGGTTAGTGTTGAGAATTCTGTCTTATTGTGGGTGTTTTGCCTTGGTGTTCTAATAGTATTGAGAGTGAAATATTGAAATCTTAATGTATTACTGGCTTTTCCTCCTTTACAGTCTGTCAGTTTTTTCTTTGTATGTTTTGAAGCTGTGATTAGATGGATAAGCACTCTTAAATGTTATCTTCCAAATATTTTTACCCTCTTATTAAGAAATGTCCTTTTTTATCCCTCATTGCATTTTTTTATTGTCTTAAAGTCTGTTTTATCCAATGATTTCACTGCTACTACTGTCTTTGGCTTACTATGTGTATGACATATCTATGTATATTAAAAACCTTTTTACTTTCAAATGATTGTGTTTTTGAATAGAAAGGATGTTTTCTGCAAATGGTACAGTTGATCTTGCTATTTTTCCAATCTGAAAGTCTCTGCCTTTTGAGTGAGATGTTTAGATGATTTAACATTTAACATAATTATAGATATGGTGGAAGTTACATTAACCATTTTGCTATTCATTGTTTACATATCTTCTTTGCTTTTTTAATCTTTGTTCCTATTTGACATTTATATACTAAATAATTTCCAGTATAGTATCTTTGGTATTTTAACTAGTTATTTTTCAGCTATTTTCTTAGTGAGTATTCTAGGAATTAGAGTTTCTATCTTAATTTTATCATATTAATACTAAATTATCTCCAGTAAAACAACCTTGCCATAACCTGGCTGCACTCCCTCTCTTTGTGCTATTATCATATATATTGCATTTAATGTGCTCTATATCCAGTAAAAAACTGTTATAATTATCACTTTGTGATAACCTTAAATCTTTTAAATGAGTTAAAAAAACAATATGAGAAAAAGAGATCTGTAGATTCTTGTATGGTAACCAATATCATTGCCATTCTTTATGCACTTTTTTCATAGAGAAAACATGAAAATTTTTTTGGTCATTATTTACTCAAAAAATTTTTTTTCCAGCTCTTTCTATCTCTTCTCTCCTTTGGTTTTTTCATTACATATGTGTTGGGATTCTGTTATCACAAATCTGAGTTTCTTGCTCATTTTCTTTCCATCCTGTTTTGTCCTTTTCTCAGATGAGATCACTTTTGCGGCTTGGTAAGTTCACAGAGTCTTCTGCCATCTTGAATCTGATGTTATTCTCTTTAGCAAATTTTTCATTGTATTTACTGAACTTTTCATCTGAAAGGTTTCTTTTTGGTTCTTTTGATAACTTTCATTTTCTTTAGAATCTCTATTTGCTTGCATTTATTGTCATATGTCCTTTAATTCTTTAAATAGCATTTCCTTTAGTTCTTTGAACATATATATTTTCTCTGCATTGGATAATTTTCCTCCTAACTCTAACATTGAGGAAGAGTTCAAGAAATTTATATTGACTGCTTTTGTTTTACACCCCTGAACATGGATCACTTCCTGTTCCTTTGCGTGCCTACATTTTTATTGAAAACTAGACATTTTAGATAATGTAGCTGCTCTGACTTTCTTAACTACTCCCAAAGTTGCTCTATTGTCAGCTTTCATTTTTTAAATACTTATTTGTTGGATTTCTTTGCCTGGGATAAGTCTATGAAAAAAATCTTACTCCTGCAGTGAGTAGCAGCTGATTTCTCTGCTCAGATTTCGTGTTTAAAATTACTTTTAATTTTTCAAGACTGGCTGTATAACAGTCACCTCTGTTTTTGCCTAGGTTCCTTGATATCCTGTGGCTGACCAGAGGTAGTTCTCACCCACCTCAGGTTGACACAATACAGACGTTCTGTCCTCTGCCAAACGTTCTCTGTGTTGAAAGCCAGGAATATTATAAGTTTGTGCCAACTTGAACATGTCACAGTTTCCTTGGGTCCTTCTGTGCCTCTCCTATATGTATGCAATAGCCTCTGGGTTGAGAGGCAGTATGTGGAAAGCCAGGGCTATCTCCAGTGTCTACTGCACACACTAGGGTCTCAATTGGTTGTAAGCATGTCACAGACCCAAAAATTCTAGTACCTGGGAGGCCATCTCCCAGGTACTAGAGGTGCTGGCCATTCCTGATTGCTTGGATCCAATATAGTCATATAAACCAGCTATGTTACTGGGCATGGGTGTTGCACTCAATACTCCAAACTGAGTCCCTGACCTTCAGCCATGGCAGAAGCTGCTGATACTCATGGCCCACCCTTTCCTGCTTCATGTTTAAGCTGGGGAGGGAACTCAGTAGCCCATGGTTTGCCTGCCACAAATTCTTCTTATTTTGAGTTTAGCAATTTGTTGGACATAACTGCTTCTCATATTGCTGCTTGCCTTTGGTCAATTCCCAGTGTTCTGAAAGGGCTGTTTTGAAATTTTGGCTAGCATTATAGTTGCTTTTCATGGAATGGATTTGACAGTTTCTTCACTTGTGCACAGTCAGAATTGCTACTTCTTTTTTTGTTTTGTTTTTGTTCTATTTCTCTTCAGAAAAAAAAAATTATATTAAAATGAATTAAACTTGATAAATCTACTTTTAAAAAAATATGTAAATTTTCTTGCTTAAAATGACCATTTGCTCTGCTAATTCTGAGCTCCGCTTTGCTATCTTCGTTTGCTGGCATGAGGCTGAGTCTTGATGTTCAAGCACAGGTTCTAAGAATTTTATCTTTCTAATGAAAAGATAAAATTATTTTTATTTCTCATATAACACATAATTATTGTAGACTGTTCTCAAAACAGATATGCATTACTGTAGTTTCTCTTTTATATCCTCCTATTCACTTGGTTTCACATTAATGACATACATATGCATATTCTATAAATTTGTTGCTATTCATACAATACAAAGATCTAAATTACTCACTGAAAGTGAAGAACAGAGAATCCTGTGATTGATTCTGTGATTCTAAAATGACAGCTTTAGTTGAAAAGAAGTATCTCGGTGGGAAAGCTTTCCTCTTAACTTTGAGTTCACCTCTTAGTGCCTCTTGTTCCTTACTCCTGAGCCTCTTGGGAAGCATGGGATAAGAAACTGAGGGAAAGAAACTGGGAGCCATGTCACTTACTAAAAGGAATGGAAATCAGTCCAAACAGGAACAACCACTTTGGTTTTTCCTCACATGTCAAACACTGACAAATGAAGGACACAAGTCTTTGCATCACCTAGACATATTTCAGTACTAATCAACCTAACGAATCATTAAGGAAAACAATTTGATGGGTTATTTTTGTTTGTTTGTTTTTGAGTAAATGACCAGTGATTGCTTTCATTGTTGAACAGTTTTGTGTATCCTTCTTACTGTAGAAGATCATCAAAATCTCTCTTTGTCCTCTATGCTTAGATGTTATGATATCCAACATGTTTAGAGGATATTTGTTAGTTAGTCAATAATAACTCAGTTGAAACTGTTAGTCATTTAATATCATGAGGATTTACTTTTTAAATATTTTTAGTTGTAGATGGACACAATACCTTTATTTTTATATAGTGCTGAGGATGGAGCCCGGTTCCTCACACATGCCAGGCAAGCGCTGTACCACTAAGCTATGACCCAAGTCCTATTACGAGAATTTAATTCATATTTGGTATTATTTGGACTCCTACATCTCCAAATTATGTTTAAGGAAGTAATACAAAAGTGACTTCATAGTCAACCTGCAACATAGTTATAAAAATGATAAAATGTTTTAAATTAAAATTCATTAAAGAAACAGAGAAAGCTGTAATTGACCAGAAAAAAAAATTGTAAAGCATATTTGGAATGTTTATAGTACATATTCCTTAGATTTTATGTCAAGTATTATAACAAAGAAACTTCAAATTATAGTGGCCCAGGCAAGACACATTTCCCCCTTACTTTGTTAAGTTGTTGGTGAGCTGTGCTTTATAAGGCCAACCAAGAAATCATGACCTTTCTGCCATGCCATTTAGCCATCTTCCAGTTATCCTTGTCCTCATGGTTGACATTGACTCACAGCACTGTGTCTGCATCCCAACTTAAGGGATGTGGAAAAAGACAATACCCAGGTCAAGTGGCTTGTGTTGTTTCAAGATGACCCAGAAATACACATTCTATTGACCTGAATTTTCTGTGTGCCCACATGTAACTGTAAGAGAACTATGAAATAGCCTTGATCTGAACATCCATGGATCCTATCAGAGATTGCTTTATAGTTGCTGCCCAACAATGGAAATAACACATGCTTCCTGTAGAAAATTTGGATAATACCAAATTGGAAAGAAAGAAGAAATAAAGACAATCTACCATTAACTTTTCACTTCTCAGATAGTAATATCCATACATTTTTGTATGAATATTACAATTTTTTTCTTTCTAGAAAGAAAAACTCTTTCACATACATGTGCAATTCTCCTCATATGCATTGTAATTTTGCCATTAAAGTATCAATATCTTTACTCATGAAATTCATTGACTTTAGAGAACTTCATTTTAATGTCTAACACACAGAATGATCTTTCGTTTACATGAAATAACAAATCTCACTATAAAGCATGTATTTTTTTCTAGATTTTTACTATAAATAAATTGCCATATGTTCATATTTTGTGTTTCCTGGGGCAAGTTCATAGAAAAGGATTTATTTCCATATGGATTTTCAAAAAGTTATGCCTATTTTTACTTCCAACCTCAGCATATGAGGTGACCTATTTAGAATTACTGAGAATATCTTTAACTAGGATTTTGCTAATCCAAGAACTCATTGTTTTTATTTGAAATGCAATGGAGAACAAAAACACTTTCATCCTTAAACATAGAAAAGCATGCATGATGAATGCCTTTCTAGCTAGAAAACAGTTTTAAGAACATTTGATTTAATGGTTAAGTTTATGATTTGTTGCTACATTATTGGCCATGAATAGTTGTGAAAATCATTTCCACGTGATATTTTTCTTTTTATACATTGGATTTTTTTTTAAACTAACATGACTTTTTAGTTTAAGGCTATCAACCCTTACCTGTTATGTTTGTGGCAATTTTTCTTTTAATTTTTTTTTTTGGTAGTGCTTGAAACCTGGACTTCATGCATGCTACCACTAAGCTGCACCCCAGCTCCTGTTTGTTTTTGTTCTTAAGACAGTTTGCTGTCTTCTGACATCTTATAAGAAGTTTGGGATTTTGCATTGCCACATACATCAAAGGCCCCCTCAGTTTCCACCATTGCTGTAGTGCTCACACAGATGCTCCCATCCTCAAATCATGTGTGCATTTCATGCTTTAGTGGCTCATTTTGGCTCTCTTTTGTTTTAATACCATTGGCCTTATAATTTTTGAGTGTATTACCTTATTCAATTTATTTTAGCAGTGTAACAAATATTAATGTTTTCTGGAACACTTTTCCTCATAATTCTTTCAATATTTTTATTTTGGAGAAACACTTTATAATTATTTTCAATTTTTCTAAGGAGAGTGATAAAATTTTGATTGACGTTATAATGCATCCATATCACAGCTTGTAACTTATGAAGATTTAAAATTATATTTTATAATTACATAACTTATTCATGATAAAATAATATTCAATTTTACTATAACCTAACATAATTGTATATTAAATATTATTACAGCATTATATTTTGTTATACACTTATATTTATATTTAAATATAATGAGCTTACTTTCATACTATATTAGTATTATATTTTGTTTACACTAATATTATGCTAGTATTGTTTTACATTTTACTGATTTTTATATTGTAATGTTCCTTCATTTTTAAAATAGCCATTCTTTTTCATTGAGTCAAGGTTTTATTTATGTCTGTTAGTAAAGCTTTATTTTTTCTCTTCATAAAACATCTTTTTTGTTAAGATTGTTTTTATTTTGTAATTTTGTACTATTGGTAAATGGTTCTTTCCTATTTTATTACTATTTTTCGTGGTACATGAAAATGCTAGTAATTTTTAAAAATTATATTATTGGCTACCTAAATAAATCTTATGATACTTAAAAGTATTTTGTTTGGTTTTCATGAGGTGTCTATATTTTAAGAATTACATAATTTGCAGTAATAGTGTTTTTGTCCACTTTTTACTTTTAAAGTTTGAATCAAGCCTTTTTTCTTTCAAGTGTGGCTCACCTTTACTTTTCTTTTTCTTTTTTTCCCAGCATGGAAGAGTGTGAAGCTCTTTGCACCAGGCTGGCCATAATGGTTAACGGCGGCTTCCAGTGTCTCGGCTCCCCTCAGCACATTAGGAATAGGTATGTGCAGCTTCTCTGTTGTTTATTTGATTCCTATCAATCAACAGCATGATGCAGCGTAATAACTGGAGATGCTTTAGAGAGAGCTTGATCCAATTAATTACCTCATGACATACAGGAAGAGGTGAAGGCATTGAGACATTAAAGGGTATGTTTAAAAAACACGATTAGTAAGTCAAAGGGATGTCAATTCCCAGATTCTTTCCCTTAGATAGTTTGCTTCCTTCTTGAGAAGGACCATACCCTGATTGTGGTGGCATTGGTAGGGAAAGAGTATGGCTGGCAGGCCCAGATCAAGACAGGACAAGAAATGGCCTCCTGGTGTATGAAGTGCCTTATCCAGAGGTTGTGCCAATAATACAGTTTTCAGCAACAGTAAATCGGAGTCCTGATTTACCAAACACTATACTTTAAGAAGAGTTCTGTCAGTGTGAGAGGGTAAAAGACAGTTGCTGTGTTTTACTTTCATTTCGGATAGTAAAAGACTAAAGATTTTTTTTCCTGTGCTCATGAATCCCTTAGATTTCTTCCTGGTTAATTATCTCTTCATGTCTTTTTTTTTCCATTTACTTTTTTGGGAGTTTAATGATTTTGTTATCAATTTCTATGGCCATTTTTATGTCCTTGTATCTTTCTTTTTTTTTTTCCCCCAGAGTTGTCTGAATGATTTTCTAATTTCCTTCAGTTTGTTGTTTAACCTTATTTTTTCATAGAGAGTAATTTGGTCATATATGTTGATAAATCTCTCTTTTCATGTTCATTTAGTCAATGTTTTTAATGTTAGAACTCTTAAGCAGAGATCTGGTAAATAGCTGTAATTTAAATATTTTTATTTTATGGAGAAAATAGCAAGTGCTTGGATAGAGGTGATGTATTAGGAAGTAAACAGCACGTTTCTAGTGGCTTGGTGTTGGTCACTACTGGGACAGTAAACCTCACTGATGCTTGATGTTTAGTGTCAAATGCTTGCCAGATGAATCTGCTAGAAACTATTGTCCGCTCACTTTAATAAGTATTATCAAAAGAAAAATAATACTTCACACTCTCTAACCTTTATGAATGTCTACATAAAGTTTTATAGTCCATTCCTGATTGTTGGGTGATTTATATTTGACTCTAGCTTCTTGCTTTCCATTAGGCATGGTGAAGTTGGCTGCAGGAGCCAGCAGGATTAGATCATGGGAAGAGGATAATTCCCAATGCTGATCTACAGGCTGGAAAGTCTCTGTGCACTTCTAAGTTTTGATTCTGATAATGTGATCTATAGGTTGAGGATGGATTATTAGTGGGTATGAACTATAACTATATAAAGCAAGAACTCACATGGAGTTATTCACTGAAATACCAAACAAGATAGCTTTTAAAATGGCTTCTATTTTTTTTAATTTTCCTACAACAAATAAGCCTATCATAAATACATATATGACTACATATGTTTCCATAATATTGAAATAAAATGTAAGGGATGATTCCAGGGCATCTATATTTGGAATCATCCGTGTTGTCCCCATTTCTTCTAACATGGAGGCATTCACATAGATAAGAGGAATCCCTCCAAACTCCCCTGCATTCCTTACTTTCCATGAAAATTCACTAGGTTCCCATAGATCTTGAGGACCTTGTGTGAGAGCTACTGCAACTGTCAAGAGATAGACGCTTCCCTCCGATGTCGTCCCCAATTCTGCAAGGAGAAAACAGTCATCTTGGTGGTCTTGTACAAGTGGAGAAAGTTGATTACTTCCAGAATGTCCTGATGATATCATTATTGAATGTGATCTTGAATAGTGACACTAGTAGTTCCATGTAGATGGATATAGTGGAGATAGTGGGTGCTGTGTGCTGAGGTAGCATGGGGATCTAGCAGAAGGAACACCAGAGCAGGGACAAGGGCCTGAGTGTCCATCATATGACCCTATGGCTCCTTCTCCTCAGCTGTAATATGGGTTGCCATGAGGACTAAGTAAGACTGGAAACACTGAGGACAGGGCAGGGGATGATTTAATATTATTGCATGTGATTTGAGTGAAAGTAGCTCATCATTCCCATGGCCATCCCCAGGCACTTTCAGGGGCAGAGGAAGTGGGGAGAGAGGCTGATGATCAGTATGGAGGTTTGGGGAATAGTCCTTGTGAGAGAGAATGAGAGCCAGCATCAAACCTATGGAAATACACGTGAATAAGCAATGAATTTGCCCAGAGGGTCTGTGGAGATAAATCAAAGAAAGCCAGTGTTTGAGCAGGACAGTCCTAAGTTAGGATCGGGACTCAAGTGTTGAGCTTTTCCTCTGGAGAAAGGGGTGGTGGGCAGGGTCCCCTGGACTGGGAGACAGTACCGAACGATTAGCTGTGGAGCCAGGAGCTGTGGAAATCCCAGAGGCAGGACTCAAAGGATCAAGCAGAGGATAGTACTGGCCCTCAGGGACCACATGCTCCCTATAAAGAGTAGGTGCAAAAAGATCCCATAATGAGAGTCAAGTGGAGTGAAAGCAGGAGAGAATGAGGGTTTAGCTTCCATATAGCTTCTCAACCACAAGCTGAGCTAGGCTTCATGGACAATGAGGACATTACACATATATGATTCTCAGCATACCTGAGTGGGGCAACATCCCAGAGCCCTAGTAGTATCATGAGGCTCAACCTGATGCTATAGTTTACCTGTCCATAGGTTAGGGGAGGGAAGGGGAAAGACTGTAGGGATGAGAAAACTGCAGTGTCATAGAAATATAAAGTAAAGGAAAGAATGTGGGTAGTATTTAGGAACAGATATATAAAGAACAAAAGAAAGGGGAAGAGAGGTCAGTGAAACTGCTCAAAGCAAAGAACTCACCCTCCTCCTCTGGAACCTGAGTCTGTCCCTCCTCCCTAAATCTGGGGGCATAGGCAAGAGCCAGGAACCGCAGCATCCCTCTCCCTCAGTCTAAGGGGTGGCACTGCCTTTCTTTCCCGTGCTCAGTTGGTGGTTTTGGTTGGCCTCCTACACACAGTGCCCCCAAATTGTCCTAATTACTTCTTCTCCTACTATGCACATGTGATCTCTCAACCTGGGCCCTAACCACAACCCGACATGCACCACCATCAGAGGCATGGATGTAGTGGAGGTACTGGGTTCCGCGAAGGACACAAGCCCCGATCTCCTGCTCCTATCTGAACATCAAGATTCAATGGGCTTAATGTCTGTACCTGGCTCCTCCTTATCCCTGCTGTTTTAAAATACAGTGTATTGATGGAAAATAAAATATAGAATAAAGGCCCACAGACCAGGAGACACCACCACTACAAAGACAGTTTGTTACTCACAGTTGTCAACACAAGGGATGTGCTACACAGGGCCACACAGGGGAGCATAGGAGTTGGTCCACGGCCAGAGCGAGTAGGAAGAAAACGTGGAGCAGAACCTTCATTGTGTTTCCACAGCAAACAGATGAGGCAACACAACCAGGCCTAGATTTGCCTAGCTTGACTAACATTGGCAGGACCTGAGGCATAGGGGCTATATGTAGTTGTGTGGCAGCTGGCCCTAAAGTGAATAAGATACTGGTGGATAATGGCCCAGAGTGTGAGCCACCAGGAGAGAAGGTGATGGTATGGTGTGGGTTCTAAATCTGCTGATTCATATTTGAAAAATGTGGTTTTGGTGGGCTTTTATTCCATCTCTAGAAATTGGTTATTCCACCATCCCTTCCCTGGAAGGGAAGTCGCTCCAGAATCAGTAAAGCCCCCCAGATCAGAGCATCTGAAAATATGGCTAACATGTCCACTGAGCAGACTCAGCCAGGCTGAACTGAGGTGTGGATGTGGGACCATCACATTCTCCTGGCCCATTTTGTAGAGGAAGGTAGGGAGTTCAGACTTTTCTGCAGGTCCTAGAGTCCCCCTTCTTCTTCTTTGGTATAGTTCTTTGTTCTTTCTGATAACATTTTCAATAGCTTACTTTAGTTCTATTATCCATATCATAAGGTTTTAAGCATTTTTGAGGTTATGGAGTCATATTTAAAAAGTCTCTGGACTCCAATCTATACACCTAAGGTTCCATGTGACCAGTTTTAACTCAATGATTCATGGCGAAGGGTCTCAGAGAAATGGTTGCAGTAGAGAACTACCCCGGTTGAGCATCTCCGTTAAGGTTGAGTTGTTACTTTCACTCAGAAGTTTCTTGACCAAATTGTAACTTAGAAAAAGTGATGAACATGAGGTGTTAAGTGGAATTGAGGCTGTTTGCTTCTGATATCTAATCATTTCTTTAACAAACATTTATTGAGGGCCAAAAAAGGGGTCTAGAGATAGGCCTGCTATATATAACCTGTATCCACTCGGGTTCTCACACTTCATGGAGTGAGACCTGAACATACTGGGTGACATCACAAGGGTGAATAAGGTAGGCATTATAAAAAAGGATTTCTGAAGAGGAGGAGACCTTTTTCTAACTTCGAGGAAATAGGGATGTCTCATAGACCTTGAAGTACAGGTAAAATTTGTTTAAAAGGAGATTAAATCCTAGGTGAGTACCAAATCATAATGAGATCAAGCAAGGACAAACATACAAGTCAAAGTAGAATTTAGATATCAACATTGAAATTGAAGGAAATCTTCAGGCCACATAAAATAAGGATGGCTATATTAAATAGTCCTTGAGCTGCACTAGGCTTTGTGGTCTTAACATGGGTTTCTCAAACTTGGCATTATTTTTACTGTGGGTCAGATAATTCTTGGTTATGGGAAGCTGCTCTGTGCATGTAGGATGTGTAGCAGCATCCCTGGCCAGTTGTGACAAGTAAAAATGTCTCCAGACACTGGCAAGTGTCCTTTGGAGAGCAGATTGTCCGGGCTGAGAACGACTGTGTTAGCTGGTACTTTTTTCCATGCCCTTGGGGAGTTTACAGGTTGGTGGACATCCAGGATAAGGACTTCAATTCTCAAGGGTAGAGCTGATGATGGTTCCTGACCTTTCTGGGACTGGATCTTCTGAAAGTTAGGAAAGCAGGGTCATGGATAGCAGAAGTCACTGCACACTGGGCATTTTCTTCCTGCCAGTTGATCTGAGCTCTGGGACAACTTCATTTTGCAGAGACCCCAGGATCCATATGAAAGGGTGCCCTCCTCCCCTCTCAGCCTCAGTGTGGTCCCTTTATACAATCTAAGGCGTTATACCTGAGAACCAAAGGACCTGATGGGGGCTAGAAACTCTCCAGGTGAGGGTCCTTTGGAGGTTCTTCCTAGGCTCCTCTAGACACAGCTTCCTCTCTCCACCTTGGGTCTGTTCTCATTTGCACTTTGTGTCGACAGCCTTATCACCAACAGCTGCTCAACATTCCCACCACGGATACCCAGTACTCGATATTCCTACCCCAGAGTCCCATAATGATCCTCACTTCCTCCTTGGGACTTCTTTGGCCTTTCTAGGATTCAACATTTTCTTCCCTTTGCTTGTGTTAATCTCCTTTCTTCATTGGTGTGTGACTGCACCCTGCCTTCCAGACTATGTTTGTAGAATTTTAACTTCCACGGACCTACCTTGTTCCTATTTGATGTTAAGCTCCTGAAGAGAACAGGCTTTGTCTTCTGTATGTCCCATTACTTCCTTGTGCTTGTACAGTTGGATGATTTCAGACATAACTAACAGGCAGGGACAGCCAGTGCTGGAGGAATCCCCAAGAGAACCACACCAAAGAGAAGCTATATGGTTCCCAAATGTTGACATTTTGGTTCACCAGAAGGTTTAATACCATAGACTCTAAATTTCCTCACTTCCCCATTAATTAAATTGGTGGTGTACTCTATTCTCAAGTTCTAGGCCTTCTTACTATAATTGTTAAGGCACCTTATGTGATACTTCTACATACATAAAAATGTTTACCTTTAGAGTTACCTTCAAAAAGATCTTTTTAAAATGTTGTTTGTGCTTACAAGCAGAGACCCAAGTTCAAGGTGCAGAGCCACGTCTACACCTTATTAATTCAATGAAAGGAGACGACAGTAGATTTCTGCTAGTGGTATTTACTTCAAAGGGTTGTCCTGACTGTAGTTTGGGACCTTTTCCTGTGTTCCTAGCTTTCATCAGCACCAGCTGTCTCCAATCCTGAGTTTAGTGCAGATGGTAGGATGTGTCCAAAAAGGTAATGCTTTTCCAGAAGGACAGACACAGTGTGGAATTTCAGAGGCGAGTCCTCATAGAGGGAAGTGACATTAACTCCCTGCCTCTTGGCCTCCTGTTGATGCCTCCTATCTCCTACACCTGTGACCTTCTGGCCTCTGTCCAAACCTGGAGAGGTTGTGAGTCCCTCCCTGCCCCTATTCCAGCTGCACACCTCTGGACACTCTTGTGAGGTCTTCACAGAGCACTCCTCAGAGGTGCTCTCCAGCCTCCCCTCTTCCTTCCATGCCCAAACACCCCACAAGCTTTTCTGCTCTTTTCTTTAACACTCCTGATCCTTCCTCTGCTTCCCACCCCTAGCTTTAGATTTCCTAGCTCCATCTCACCTCCTGAGCTAGACATGTGCCCTGTTTTCCTCTTGGAACAGACATTAGAGTGCCACAAGACAGCCTTCCTTCAGACTCAAGGAACCCTGGGGGAAATTTCTTTCTCCCCCTTTGGCCTTTTCTTCTTGGTCACTCACAGAGAAAAAGTTACATCTTGTGAAATCCATAGAGATCGTCCCTCAGCCTTGACTGGGGCCCTTCTCTTGTGCAACTTTTGTTTTTTCTTTCTTCTTGCTTCCCTAACCTAGAAAATATCTCCCTTTCCCAGTTGTCGTGGACCTCATGGATTATCTGGTTGTCACTTATGAAAATATCGACTCTCTTCCATAGTGCACTAAGCACAGTGTACATATGACTTAGCATGCTGGTAAAAATACCGTTAACTAACACTGAATAGTACTTGATATTTGCCAGCTCTAAGTGCCTGATACGTGTCAATGAATTGATTCCTTGTGTGATCCTATGAAGTAACTATTATTGACTCTCAGTTTGTAGATGTAGAGAATGAGTCACAGAAAGGTTGGGCGTCTTTCCCGGGGTCATCAGCTACCAAGTGCAGGCTCTGGAATTTGAAGACCAGCACTAGTACTCTGGCTCAGTTTTTTCTAATAAATATCCTCATCCTGAAAGATCTGAGTTTCCGTGACTCCAGAGCCCACAGACCCAGCCTCACCCTGCCTCCTTGCCAGGGGAGCCATGTAGTTACGGCCTCACATAAACTCTGTTTGCTATGCCTTCAGTTACATCCACACTGACCTCTCCCTCTTATTGACCTTCTCTTTGGAAGGGTTTCTGCACCTTCTCCACTTCTTATCAAGACTATCCCTTTATTCATTTAATACATAGTTTCTAATTTCCTGGGCAGAGAGAAGCTCCTGATAAGCTAGCTCCTTGATATGATCTCAAAAATTTTCTAGTTATTACCATCCTTTTCTTCCTTTTTTTCTTATCTCTGAGAAAGAAATTTGACTGTATATCATCATGTGTATTCCTCTACCTGTTTGAGAGATCTTCCATTCTGAGACCTAGAAAGCAGTGGTTTTCTTCTTTCTCTTCTTTATCTGTGAACATTTATTCTAAGTCATGAGCTCTATTTACCTACAAATGAAAGAGCATCAATTATACTGATTTAAGTGTATTCACTGACTGAACCATGTTCATATTTTATGTGTAAAGGAATCCAGAGGCAACTGGTTATTAGTGTTGGCTCAGTGACTCTAGTTTCTACAATTAGAAACTGCTGCTGCTGATCCACCCCTCATGTCTATGTTTAGGCAACAAACAGAGAGCAGAGAAAAGCCAAAGTATCCAAATAAGTGTCCTCTCTTAAATTAACATTTATTTGGTCATGTTCTATGCAGCAATTTGGACTTATATTTCATTGGTCCCGTGGCTATTTGGAAGTCAAAGAAAGCTAGCCTCAATCTGGGCCCTTTGCCACTTAAACGTTAAGATTAGGTTTCTGTTATTTAGGAAGATGGGGAATGGATGTGGAGTGGGCCTCCTGCAGTCTGGCTCATTCTTTTGACCACTTCCATTTTAGATGAGTGATTTTTTTTTTCTTTGATTACGGATTAAACTCACTTTACTGATGATGGGCAATTTGATTGGGCAGTCTAAGCTCCAGAGACTCTAGGGCTTCCATTTAAAGAAAGTCGTATGATATGGAATAGCCCTCTGTGTAACAGATTCATAGTGTATGCTCAAGCACATGATTGTGTGTGTGTGTGTGTGTGTGTGTGTGTTCGTGTGTAGAGATTTATTGAAAGAGAGCTGGAGTGAACCACCAGCTACCTATAACCAACCAACCTCTTTTGGATACTGTTATTTTGTCCCAGGTAACTAGAGGTATGTTCCCAAATCCTTTGCTATTGTACCTCAAGGGTGTCCTGGGATCCCTGGGAGCCTCCTTCTGGCTGTGGTACCTCCAGCCAACCTCTAGGGAGCCAATAACAGCTGTGCTGCACTATTGGCTTCCTGACCCACTGAGGTAAGGAAAAGGTATACATCTGAGGTCAAAACAGTCCTCACAGGGAGGGAACACAAGCATGTTCCAGAAGCACATAGCTTACAACTTGAAGGAGACCAGGCCAATTTCTGATTGGGGAAAAAGAATAAGAGCTGTTTATTTATAAGCAAATGGAAGCTTTTGATGTTTTAAAGAAAATCATTAGAGTGTTTTCATTTTACTGAGTTGTCAAACATGAAAAGTATGAGTTAAATTAGGAATAAAAATGGAATAAATTTCAAAAGGTACCATCATAGATAATGTTATTTGGCCACTTAACTTAAAATATAGAATCACCTGGAAGGAGTTTTGATGAATTTTCTTCTAAAAAAATGGAAGCATAATGATGTTGGAGCTCACCAGTTACAACTGTCTGAGTAGTTGCAAATTAATGTCACCTTATGTGACACCTTATGTGACACCATATGCTTCATTGTGGTGACTTTGATTTAATACTTCTATAAAACATCATTATAGACATAAAAGCTTAGATTAAGGTTACATCACCGAATAATAAACTGGCTCATTTAAAAAGGGAAGAGATAATTTGATATGTTTACGTCATTTTCACAAATGGGGGAGGAAGCTTGAATATGGGCACATGTAATGATTTCTGCCATGATTTGGAACTAGGGAATGATGTGCTACTACATTATATGAGTGATATTTTTCTGCATTTTACTTTGTTTTAAAGCATCATATAATTCAATTGCTACCACTAACCCCGAATTAATTCTCTTTACTACAAGTAGTTTTATTGAGAGGCAGAGACGTTAGCTCAGCTCCACATCCCCGGCAAGTTTTCACTCTGACTGATGTGCGTAATGGATCATCTGATTTGTTTTCACAACATCATGTTGCATGAACAAAATTAATGTTGTTCTAA
Source organism: Marmota marmota marmota (assembly GCF_001458135.2). NCBI lineage: Eukaryota > Metazoa > Chordata > Mammalia > Rodentia > Sciuridae > Marmota > Marmota marmota. Next base: position 23,439,292 of record NW_026000153.1, read on the forward strand.
CATAATTACCTGGGAAGAGATTTTTATTCTCCTGCTCTTCTCATGCTGGGTATTTCAGTTGGATGCCTTCTGTCTTGGAGATTCAGATCATGAGCAATGTCACCCAGAGCTGTCACCATACCAAAGGGAAGCACTCTGCTTTCATTACTAGTATTTTCCATTAACAATAAGCAGACTGCTTCTCACCCACAATGAAGATGGGAAATAAAAGTGGTGGAGACCACTTCCGTTATAAATGAATGAATTTTTTTTATTAGTTATTTAAACTCACAATGGCTCCTGTGCATTCACACACGTTTATTAGAGTCCCTTCTTAGCGATGACAAAGATGTGATTCCTGATCTCAGAATAGTTCATAGTGCAGTGCTATGCAGACACACATCCATAAATAAAGGCAGTATGGTGATAATTGTTCTAAGATGCTAGTGATCTTAATGCTGTGTGATGTGCCTCGATTTAAATCAGCAAATTCTACTGAATGCACAGTGACAGTGCTGAATGCATAATGGTGAATAAGAGAACTGCTCTGTTACATGAGAAAGAGCAGAGCTGCTATTTGAGAAGGCTTTAAAAATATGAGATAGGAAATAGAAAAGGAAAAATGCACACTCAGCATTCTAGGGGAAGGTTTGGCATGGGTGGCTTAATGGTCAATGAGTCACTTAAACCAAGAATGTACATCCACTGTGGATGTATTTGTATTAGGGTTCTCTAGAGCAACAGAACCAACAATGTGTGTGCGTGTGTGTATTGTTATAGTTTATTTATGAGATTGGCTCACATGACCAAAAGCTGGATAGTTCCACATTAGCCATCTGCAGGCTGGAGAACTGGGAGAACCAGTAGCTACTCAGACCCAAGAAGCTGGAGCCTCAGAACCAGAGGTACCAGTGATGCAGTCCCAGTATATAATCAAAGGCTGGGAAATTCTGTAGAGTAAGCTGCTGGTCAGAATCCACTTGGGAAGAGTGGAGGAGCTGGAGTCTGATGTCCTCAGGTGATCACAGCAACAATTGAAACACCTGCTCCAGAGGAATCAAGCATGCTTCTACATCACCTTCTGTGTTTTTCTGCCTTTGTGTTCCATATAGACTCCCACCTATTGTACCATGCTACCCACATTTAGGATGAGTCTTTTCTGCAGTGTGCTGTGCCACATGCCAGTCATTCCTAGAAACATCCATATGATAAATCCAAGAGCCTCTAATGTTAGGCATCTCTTAATCCAACCAAGCTGACAGTTCATATCAACCATCATAGTATTAGAGAGAACACAGGGGAAAAAACCAGTGTAAGTCACATTAGGAATGGCTTGACTGCAAATGGAACAGAGGTCAAATATGGAGGCATTCATTTCAGGATAATTTTTGGATCAACTCCCCAAAATGGGAGATTGTAATTCTAGGATACAAAACTGAGAGAATAAGAGGAAGCAAGAAGAGAAAGGGTGGCCTTTTTAACTGCTATTTTTACTTTAGAGCTCTAGCTAAAAGTTAAATAAGATAAAGTCACCTGCTGACAGGTGGAGAAGCAGGCATTGGTATAAGGGGCATTGCAGAAAAAAAAATAAGAGGACTTTACAACTGATTGGTCTGGGGCTAGGAAAGAAGGAGCCTTTGGGTTGGGAGGCAGGAGAGGAAACCCAAAGGTGGGGTCATTTTTGCCTCTTGTTGACACAGGGATGGAGTAGCTACATCCATCACAGCCTTGAACTAATGTTTAGCAATGCTGAAGTCGGGTGAATGGAACTCAGATCCATGCCACTGCATTTATTTTAATCATACTTAGACCATTCACCAAATGCCTTAAATGCAGTATCTAATTCAGTCCTCACAACATAACTCTCATTTTATCCACTCTCCCATGGAGAAACCAAGACCTAACAAAGTTAGGCAGTTAGCCCCCAAATACAGAGTTACTATTGAAAGAAGCAGTTTAAAACTCGATTTCTTAGTCTTTGCATACCACTGTTGCAGTCTCAAATGGCTTTATCTCTGCTGATTGAAGAGCAGAGCTTCTGGTGATGGGTCCTTATATGATGAAAATCACAAGGTTTTCATGCTGAATTTGCTTCCTGTTGTGTTTACTGAAAAGAACAGGTCATCATCTTTCAAACACAGGCAGACTCCTCTTTGAAAAAGTCAGAACCTTACTCACTACCTGTATGACGTTGAAAAAGTTAACATCTCTGAGAGTGAGTTTGTTTTTTCTTCAATGGGAACAATAGCACAATGTTTCATAGTAGTTTGAAGAGAAAGGGAGAATATACCAGTCATGTTCCCAACCTGACAGGGTTGGGCTTTTTCTTTCCTTTGCTGTAAGTTCTTTCCTAAGAGAAATGCTTTCTCATTCCTTCAGCTCGGTGCTAAACTCTCACCCTTCCAGAAGTCTCCAGCATCCATTCTGCCCTTTACTAGAAGCAAAAGAACCAGATGTTAGCTGGAAACTTGCCTGCCTGGAAATCATGCTGCATTTCTCAGCCTTCCTCACAGCTTCCCGGGGCCAAAGAGATAAGAAGGAGAGCTGTCTGCACCTGGAAAGACATGAATTTAAAGGGAGGATCACACTTTTTTTTTTTTCCTTGCCCTTCCTTCTTCCTTCTCACTTGAATGCACAGGCGAAGATTATAGAGCTGAGGCAGTCCGACTCCGACTCTGGATGTTAAATTTACTAACAAGCCTGCTATTTTGGCTTCTCTGTCACTCATTCATGAATCTAAACACACTGAGCTCCCTCTCACATGCTAAATATGAAGTTCATTTGTTAACCTGTTACTCTCTTCCCAAAGGAATTCAATAGACTAGAAAGAGGTTGAAAGTGGGCTTTTTTTTTTTTTTTACTTCTGTGTCACGAACATTTGGGGAAGTGCCGGTATATCACATATACACCAAGTACTTGTTGAGTGACTGCTTAACATGAATGATGACTGTCACATTCCTAGCACATGACAGACATTTGCTTGGTGACAATTCCTGCCAGGTTGCTATGGCTAGAGTGTAAAAGAGCAATAGGACTTGGCTACAGGGAGTATTTAGGATCTGTCCAGCTTGGTAAACATCTACTTCTACTAACCATAATTGACCCCTTCAGTAAGGACTTCTATTCATTCATCTCTAGACAGGATGGAGACTGCTTTCTCTCCAAATAGTCTGCATTATTCACTGTTATTTGCTGCTTTTAGAAGCAGGGCTCTCTGTATTTCTATATGCAGCATCTCCATTAACAGAAACTATCAGGTGTGTGATTCAGGCCTAATTGCTGCCATGGCCTTGGCAATATTTTGCTGCCACCTTCTCTGTTGGAAAGCCAGATTCTGCATGGATGCACCCTGGCCTGCCAGGAATTAATGTGCAACACAGACAGCAAAAATGTGCAGTCTGACACTCAACTGTACCCTACAGGATTATGATTTCTGATAAAATCTAAGCACAGAAAAACTCAGCAAAGTAAATGGATTCCTATTAGGTCACACATGCATTTCAGGTTTAAAATGAATCAGTTGGGATCTGGGAGATGTTACTTTGGATACAGGCAATCAAGGCTATAATTTATATGTGTGAAAATGCATGGGTCCTCGACATTTCTTTGTTTCTTAGTTTAAAAACATTTCACCAGTTTGTTTTTTGTTTTATTTTAATGAAGTCATGAAAAAACCAACCTGTGCATCCTCTAGAATTTGTTACAAAAATGTTGCAAAGTTCATAATTTACCCTCAAGCACAGCAGGTTTTCTGAAGATTAGCTGGCCCAGGCTAGGCATGGCTGGACTGTGGCTCGGCAGCCTTCTCTTATTCTCCTTCTGGGATCAGGGTCTGCAAGACTGAGGCACAAGAATTAACAGGCTAAGGGGCATAAAGTGTGGTTCATCGTACCTGCTCATATCCCTTCAGCCATATCATGTCATGGCTAGCTCTCCCAAGAAGAGTAGATAGGGGGTCACATCCAAGTGGAAAAGCACCCCATGGTTACATGTGAAGGGCATGGGTGTCAGAAGCAGTAAAGACTCAGGACCACATTTACAACCTACCAATCTCCAAAAATTTTATCTTTTTAAAAATCTTGGACGTGTTCTTTGTTTTTAATAGCTTTATTGTGATGTATTTCATAGGTTGTGTAATTCGCCTATGTAAAGTATATACTTTTGTGGTTTTTAATATATTGACAAATATGTACATCTGCCCCTGAAGTCAATTTTAGAACATTTTCACTACGTTAAAAGCAAATGCTGTCTCTTGGCTCTGATTCTTCTGTTTTCCCATTTCCTTCAGCCCCAAGCTAATGCAAATCTGTTTTCTGGCATTAGAGATTTGTCTCTTATTGACATTTCATATAAAAGGAATCATATGTATGTGATATTATGGGAATGACTGCTTTCATTAAACATGGTATTTTAAGGTGCATCCATATTTTAATATGGATCAGTATTTTGTCTTTTTTATGGATGAATAATACCTGTTTTATTTATCCTTGAGTGGACGTCTGACTATTGTGAATATTTCTGCTATTAACATTCTTGTACAACTTTTTGTGTGGATGTAGGTTTTTCATTTTCTTGAGTGTATAGCTGGAGTAAGCTTGCTGGGTCCTGGGGGGAGCCTATGAAGAGCTGCTAGAACATTCTTCAAATCAGCTGCATCATTCTTACATTTCCACCATCTGTGATTGAGTGCTCTAGCTTCTCTACATCCTTGCTATCACTTGTTTTTAATCTAAATTTTTAATTTAGCTATCCTAGTGGGTGTGACATGGGATTATAATGTGGTTTTGATTTGCATTTTTCTGACAACTAATGTTGAACATCTTTTTATGTGCGTGTGTATTACCATGTGTATAGTCCTTGATGAAATGATTATTCAGATACTTCATCATTTTTATATTGTGTTATTTATCTTTCTATTATTGAGTTTAATGACAATATAAATAGAATACAATTTATATGCTACATAAATAAGGCTAATAAAAATATAAATATACTTAAAATATAACTATAAATACATTGTTAGTTTATATTTTTATTTATATAAATATAGTTTTATGTTTATATTTATTTTAAATGTAGTATCCCTTATCAGATATGTTTCCATTCTGTGAGTTTTCTTTTCACATTTTAGATAGTGTCTTTTAAAGCGCAAATATTTTTAATTTTGATGAAACCTAGTTAATTTATATTTCTTTCCTGTGCATTTTTGATGTTATATTTGATAATCCTTTTCCAAATCCAAGGTCATGAAGATTTTCCCTTACATTTTCTTCTGAAAGTTTTATAGTTTTATCACTTCCCTTAGGTCTTTGATTAATTTTGAGCAATTTATTTATTTATTTTTTGTTGATTGCATGTAAGGTTCAGGCCAAACTTCATTCTTTTACACATGACTATTTAGTCTTCCCAGAAACATCTATTGAAAAAAATTATTTTTTCCCCATTGAATGGTCTTGGCACCCTTGCAAAATCCAATTGATCATAGACCCTAGGGTTTAATTCTGGACTTTTAGTTCTAACCTCTTGACCTACATGTGGCTCCTGTTTCCTGTACTACTCTGTCTTGAGCACTGTTGATTTGTAGTAAGATTTGAAATCAGGGGAATTCTCCAACTTTATTATTTTACAAATTGTTTTGGCCATTCTGGGTCCCTTGATGTTCCATATGAATTTTAAAATCAGCTTGTCAATTCCTATAACAAAGTCAGCAGGGATTCTTATAAGAATTGTATCTGTGGGTCAATTTGGAGAGCATGCCATCTCAATAATATTAAGTCTTCCAATTCATGAACCTGGGATGTTTGTTTGCTTAGATGATCTTTAATTTCTTTTGAAAAGTCTTTTTATTAATTTAGAGTATAAGTTGTATCCATTTCTTGTTAAATTTAATCCAAAATATTTTGTTTAATTTATGTTGCTAGAAAAAGAATATTTTTATCAATTTCTTTTTTTTTTTGGATTGTTCATTGAAAGTACATAAAAATACAGTTCATTTTTGAGTTTTAATTGTGTATGTTACAACCTTGCTGAATTTGCTATTAGTTTTAAGTTTTTTAGTGTATTCCTTGGGATTTTATATGTAGGCAATCATGTCATTGTGAGTAAAGTCAGTTTTATTTCCATTTTTGAGTCTGAATGACTTTTATTTATTTGTCTTTTTGTTGTTGTTTTCTGGCATAATTGCCCAAGTTAGAACATCTAGAACAAGGCTGAACAGAAGTTCTAAGAGTAGACATCCTACAAGAAGGTAGAGTCATCCACCCTTAGCTGTGTGTGGTGGGGGCATATTTCAAGACAACCAGGGAGTGTATGAAATCACAGAACTGAAAACTATTGTAGTATGTTTTCTATACACACATACACCTATGATCATGCTTAATTCATGGCAGGCACAGTAAGAGATTAACAACAATAACACTGATACCAAATAGTTCTAAGTTTATATTTATAATGCAAGTTATTTAAAACTAGCAAATTGTTTATTTCTGGCACCTTTCATTTAACTTTTTCCAGAGCACAGGAAGTGAAAACACAGCCTGGGGTGACAGTGGCGATACATAGCTGCATCCAGGTTTCCACCATGAAGTATGATGTGTCCTGTGGGGTTTTGTAGATGCCCTTAATGAGGATAAAGAAGTTTCCTCCTTTTCCTAGTTTGGTTATTGTTTTTATCATGGAAAGCTTTTTGATATTCTTAAACATGTGTGTGCCAGAGAACTGGTATTATTTCTTAAAACCTTTGGTAGAATTCAACAAAGCAACTATTTAGGATGGCTTGATTTTATACCATCAGTAGTCATGCCCCTTGTTTCTGGTTCTAGTAATTGGAGTCTCCTTTCTTCATCAATCAAGCTAAATATTTTCCAGTTTTGTTTTTGTAGCCATATTCTAGATATCCTTCCAGAACTCCATAGCCATATTTGATTTAATTGATTTTTCTCTATTGTTCTTATAATTCTTGTTCTCATTAGTCCCACTCTTTATTTTTCCCTTCATTCTCTTTGCTTTAGGTTTATTTTGCTTTTCTCTTTCGCATCTTTTAAGGTATAGGGTTAGGTAATTGTTTTCTGACATTTAATATCTTTTCTTATAAGCATTACTGCTATAAATGTTCCTCCAAGTACAATTTTAGCTGCATTCTATGATTTCAAACCTTGTGTTTTTATTTCCATTCATCTTAAAGCATCTTATAATTTCCTTGTGACTGCTTCTATTTGTTCTAGTAGAGCTCAGCTGTTAATATTCAGTGAGTCCTCAATTGTTTTCACCAGAGAAAACACTCTACAGATGAATCCAGTCAAATTCAAGCTCCTTTAAAGTGCTAGTTCCCAAGACCCACATTTGGGATTTATTTTGATTGCAGGAGGACTCCTCCCAGCTGTCTCCCTTGGTTCTCTCTGGCAAAGTTGACAGCCTCTGTCTCCAATGAACCTATTTATTTCCACTTAGTGGTCTTTAACTACATTCTCCACTGTTATTAAGAGCAACTTTATGCTTGAACTTTGCAGCATACCCTATGCAAATGCAGTCAATTCCTTTGGGAACACGTTAGGGATTATCTGTTTTATATCTGGTTTCTCTTTCAAGGCAAAATATCCAAACCACATCTCTGGGAGAAGGAAAGGGGGCAATGCCATGCTTCTTTAGGACATCCCCATACTGGGAGCTGAGTATGTATGTATTGGAGTGGGGAGGTGTGCAGCTTCAGATTTTCTCAGCTTGCTTTTTCCAGTATTCTCTCTTACCTAATTTAAGACTGTAGCTCATGAGGTGAAGCTGGGTGGACAAAGGGAAGTATCATCACCCCTGCTGCTCCAGCCCACTGGGTGGGAGGAAGGGAAGAGGGATTCCTGTGTTCTTGGATACACCAGTGTGGAGTTTCTATTTCTCTGAGCTGGGAGGTTGGAAGTCTTGTTTCAGATGCCACAGCCTGTTGCCATCTACTCAGTTTTAGTGGATTTAAAAAAAAAAAAAAAAAAAAAAAAAAAACATTTCTTTCTCTTGCTGTGTGTGAATGCTATGTAGATGTGGAATATGCCACAGTGAATTCTCCCTTATGTACAGCTCTAAAGCACCAATTAAAAAAAAAACTATAAAGGAATAGAAAGAAGACCAATACAATAGAGGAAGTGAGCCAGGGGAGGGAAGGGGGTGGGCAAAAAGAACCACTAGGGACTGAAGTGGAGCAAATTATATTCCATGCATGTATGATTATGTCAAAATGAACTGCAATTATAGTATAACTACAATGCACTAACATGCATGATAGTATAGTTACAATGTAATATATAATATATAGTATAACTATATACAATTGTATAATACACTGATAAAAACATTTAAAAAGATTATTTTTAACAGATTTTTAAATGCTCACTATTTTATAATGTTTACCAGTCTCCTGTGGGAATTGATCTGCAGAGTTCCTCACAAAGTTCTACTTGAAGTCTGGCCAATATCTGTTGAAAACATCTATTCATGTTCATTTCATGCTAGTTTTATACCTGCACCCAAAGAGACTGTGCTCAGGTCCATTGCTTCTGATACCACTTTAAATGTCTAGTTTCTAATGGCCCCTGCTTTTTTCTCATTATTATAAGCATTTATAGTTTATTACCTACCAAGGTACATTTGAAAGATTAAATGACATTGTTTAAGAAAAAGGACCAATCTTTTGAACATACTTTATCCAAGAAATCACTCCTACACAATTGTTTGTAAGGAGTTAGTTGCTTTTAGTTTACACATTCACACACCATAGTGTAGAAAAGCTGATTTTTTCCCTGTTGTAATTGCTCTAAATTTTAACTACTATTTGGAGGGATCCAGAATAATGATCCACTTAAATGATTTATTTTTCTACCTCAGCTATCACGAGAGAGTCTTTCCTGCACATGGTAGATTTAGGAAAACATGCCTGATTTCATGCCAGTAAGAGTCCAGGACTTGGCTAAAGGGCTCTGAGTTCCTGGTGTGCTGGTCTGTGTGTCTTGCTCTCTCTTCTTACCTGCGTGGTTCCACCTGAATGTGTACTGCCTGGCCCAGGGAGCCCTGCCAGTCAAATTATGCATCCGTAAATGCATTTTTCTAAATAATTCTGTGAATTTAGTAATTTTCTGGTGGCTTTGAATGTGGGTTGAAAGAAGGAAGAAATTGGCAAGCTCTGTATTTTCCATTCACCTGACCCCACCCTGATTCTTTGCTGCTTTCCTTTTAGCTTTCCTGGCTGCCCATATATAATTCTTGACCTGAGAGCTAGCTCAAATGTTCCTACCCCATTTAAGCCCAGAGCCTTTTAACCAGAGTGTAGCTTATCAAAATCTCTCCTCAACAACAGGAGTAAGGCTACTCCTTAAAGCCATTCTTTTCTGCTTAAACAAGTATGTATTTTTATTATTGCATTATTTTTTAAAATGGGTTTAAAATATAAATCATATTACATGGAATCTGACTTGAATCCATAAAGATTTTTGTGAAACCTCTGAAAGCCAAGTCAAAAAGTTTTAATCCAATCTTCCAGAAAGACCATGTCCTTACAAAAGCTTTACATGACGATGAAACAGAATAAAGTCTTTGCTTATTATGTGCCTGTTGCAGAACATGCCCCTCCCTCATGGAAATGCCTTGCAGAGCTTCCATCTCTGCACAGATGGCGGCTGAGCAGGTGTGCTGGCTTGGAAGGTTCCTCATTTCCATGATGGTGTTTTCCTTCTCAGCTCTCACTCATAAAGTACATTGAGCTTCTCCACGGGCAGCACTCATCAAGCTAGAAAGTGGATTGCCATGGTTTCTTCCATGGGGTGAATTCATAATGACATTCATGGGCTCAGAGAAGAAATCAGGAAGAGATTGACTACTTTAGATCCCATTGCCTCTCCAGAGTTACTGCAGTGTGAGAACAATAGTTTAGTGGCTGCTGTTCACATCTGATTTGAAAGGACTTGAGGTAACTAACAAGAAACACTTCCTATTCCTAAATCCTCTTCTCGTATTTGTGTCATCCAGAATGGAAGCCCACTCGGACCCCAGAAATGCCGTTGCCTTTGATGATCAGGCATTTGACTTGTTTACTTTAAGAAATTGTGCTGTTTCGTAGCATATTCACTGTGGGGCCTATGTTCTCTTACTAAGCTTCTGTGGGATTGTGCATGGATTCCTAAAGAATAAGACCACTGGAGCTCCTTTTGTTTGTTCTCAGATGGCTTAAGAGGCTTCCTGCAAAAGTGAGCCAGCTTGAGTCTTGAAATCATTTTTTTAGTACATTACGAACTCTCACTTTTATGCAAAAGGAGTGGTACAAATGCATGAGGCTCTGTTTTGCTATTGTTAACAGAAAATCACATGATCTATTTCAACAGTAAGGAAACTTGAGGAAATCCTCCACGTTCTGAGCAAATTTTGTCTGTTGTTAGTCAGGAGGGATATCATGGTGTCAGGATTTCAACTTCATGGATAATCATTATAGTTACATGCCAACTTTGTCTTTAAAAGTGAAAGCAAGAAAAATAGAAGAAATGCCTAGTTGTCAAGATGGGAAAATATAGAAAATCACCCTCGTAATATTGTCAGCTTTAAAAGGTATCTTTTGTCTATCTCGATTCTAGGGTATTTCTAAAATAAAGGAAAATGTTCAAAGACCACATACATACACAAAATATAAGAGACCAAGTGAATCTTACAGCTGTTGTGTGAAGACACAATGCTCTACTTGCTTGTGTGGTGGGTGGAAATGGAATGATGCTAGAGATGAGTACCTTCATTTCCTGTCCAGCTGACTTGACTGTTGCCCCATGATTTCAAATGGTCTATTTTGATTATTCTTAAAAAAAAAAAAAAAAAGAAAAAAAACAAGAGTATACATTTTGCTGCTCTTAAGAAAAAAAATATATTGTTCCCATTACACCAAACTCTGAACACAGAATTAAATCCACCCATTACTTTATCACATTTGAACTGGACACCCATAGCGGTGTCAGGGTCAGTGGCAGAAAAACCTCTGGGTCTCATCCTTCAGGATGATCAGGCATTTGACTTGTTTACTTTAAGAAATTGTGCTGTTTTGTAGCATATTCATTGTGGGGCCTGTGTTCTCTTACTAAGCCATAGCAGCTGGTGACTCAGAGGAGGCTGCACTCGCCTGGATACACAGGCAGCCACAACTCCAAGGCAGAGGCCTCCCATCCGGATTAGGGCCTTTCCCAACTGAGCACTGAACAAATGATCTGGATGGATGAGGAATGGAAGTCTGGTGTGGGTGGCATAAAGAATGATCTTGAATGTGAAGTCAGGGGGGAAGGTAGCAGTTAGGTCCCCAACAGCTTGAGGGTGGAGCTGAGGGGTTGAACTTTTGAGTCAAAGGCTTTCAGTCTTAAAGCTGTCATGACCTCCTGAGTTTGGAGAAGGTCTTTTGACTTTCCTGGTGACAGTGATTAAAACCCAAATTCTTAATTCTTACCTATGGCTGGGGATATCATTTAAGGATGAGACACTTCTGGCTACAAAGGAAAACCTTCATGAAGAGATGTATGTCAACATGGCTCAAGCTTTTTTTTTTTTTTTTGGTACAATGTAGCACGTCCATCCATATGATCTTGTCTGTGAATTCAGAAGCTTATTGAAGTTCTTTTCGAAGATGATTTCTTCCCCAAGAGGAATGCTGGTGCCAGCTGCCAAACACTTTTATTTCGTTTTCATTATTATTTGTTATTTGTCAGAGGCTTTTTATGTTAATACCTTGGATCTATAATCCTCCCAGTCACTCTTATTTGCATATACTATGATTAGTAACTTTTCCAAATTAAACTTACACAAAGTTGAAATTATAAAGGCAGCATTGATGAAGTCTTAAGGAGTGAGCATCAGTCATTCCCAACTCTGCCAGGTAATAAGCTGAGTGACAGTGAAAACCTTACCAACCTCTTTGGGTCCCAGAATTTTACATTTTATAAAGAGGAGCTGACATCTGCTGTGAGAAGCACACAGGTTGTTGCAGAGCATAAGATGAACTCACTTAATAAGATGATGAAATCATGGATGGTAATATAAAGAGGGCATGAGCATGAACCTTCAGATGAGAAATGCTACAGGCTATAGCTTTGAGTTCAGCTCATTAGCATTGGAATTGAGCCTCCCTCCATTACTTTTGAGTTGCTCGAACTGAGTAAGTTCTCTGACCTCATGAGATTCCATTTCATGTCTGAAAATAGAAATGAAGATAGTGACATCAAAATCCTGGAGGATTACATGGGATAACCTGGGCTTGATGCCTCACTCTCAGCAGATGCATGACAGAGCTCTTGTCCTCAGCTGTCTCTCCTGGGTCCTTCATCTATAGCAGCACAGTCCTCTCAGAGGACTGACATAACTATAAGGAAGTAGATAATACAGATATATACTAGCTATAGAGGCTCATATAATGTTTGCTTTATACCCAACATTCAGCCACCTTTCCTCAGTGTCACTTCTTTCTTTCACACCCCACATCCACCCAGAGACAAACAACTGTAATTTAGTTATTGAGGATGGATAATTGACATTTGGCATACTGCAGGGGTACTAGCCTGTGAGTGGATGTGATATGGTCAGGAAGGAAACTGGGGAATCACACTGATGTGATATGAAGCATCAGGCTCCCATATCTCCTGGGAGACACTGTTACATACATACTCAATGGGAGCTTATGTGAAACCTCTGAGGTCCTGTTACCTCTGTGCTCTATTCTCACTTGTGATGGATGGAGAAAGCCATTTATAAAGATATTTCACACTCAGATATTTATGTGGCACCACATATCAAGGTGTGTGTGTGTGTGTGTGTGTGTAGATTTCTTATGGTGCAGATGATGGGAATAAGTAGGTATATTGCAGACACCTAATAAAAATATTATGCACTTTAAAAAACATTAGCTTTTATGCCAAGAAGTTTTGAATTTGACTTTTAGAAATAATATAATGAAAGCTTCCTAAATAAATGATTTTAGAATCAGAAATTATAATGCTATTGTTGAGTATAGCACATCAACATGTCTGATTTCTTCTTTTCTGAACCATGTCCATTTCTTTTTTAATTTCTTATTTGTTTTAATTAGTTACACATGACAGTGGAATGCATTTATGCACTTTGATACATCATACATAGATGGAATATAATTTCTCATTTTTTTCAAGTGTACATGTTATAAAATCACATTGGTCATGTGATTTTATAACATGCACACATAAAGTATATACATAAAGTATATATACCTAAAGTAATAATGTCTGTTTCATTCTACTATCCTTCCTATCCCCACAACCTTTCCCCTCTCCTCCCTTCACTTCCCTCTATCTAATCTAAGGTTGTTCTGTTCTTCTCTAGTACCCCACCCCCGTTATTGTGAATTAGCATCCGCATATTAGAGAAAGCATTTAGCTTTAGTTTTTTGAGGATTGGCTTACTTCATGTAGCATGATATTCTTCAACTCCGTCCATTTACCAGCAAATGCCATAATTTCAGTCTTCTTTAAAGCTGAATAATATTCCATTGGATATATTATATACATTATATTTATATTATATACAATAAATATATAATTATATATAATATATACTATATTATATAATATATAATTATTATATACATAATATATAAATATATATTATATATAATGCATATAATAATTATAATATATATGATATAATATTGTGTACTATATATTATATATATCACATTTTCTTTATCCATTCATTTATTGAATGACACGTAGGTTGGTTCCATAGTTTAGCTATTGTGAATTGAGCTGCTATGAACATTAATATCACTGCACCACTGTAGTATACTGATTGTATGTGTTCCTTATTTTAGAATTCAGAAGAGGGTAAAGAGATAATCAGCAGTCATACTGACATTCCTCTTTTCTAGATAGCATCCTAGAATTTCATTTGAGTCTGAATTTTTAGGCATACATTTATATACCTGGAATGATACTGAGTCAGTAATTTTCTGTTTTGAACTTTATACTTAATATAACATGATAGACATTTTTATCGTCACCACAAATTCTTTGTAGAGATATTTTTAATGGTTGAGGCTGACATAAACATATTTATCAGTAATCTTTGATTTCTGATTTTGGGGGGAAGTATATTAGTAACTAGAGTTTTAAGCCAAGGAATATAAAGCTTCACTGATTCCTGATATAACTAGACAATTGATTTTTCAAGAATGTCATTTCAGCTGCATTATCAGCTCCTATCACTGTGCTTTTGAAGTGTCTGGCTTTTAAAATACGTGTGTGTGTGTGTGTGTGTGTGTGTGTCTGATATTATGCTTCTATGTTCTCAGGCTTCTATTTCAGCCTTTATTATATATAGTACAAGTAATGCTTCTGATATCAAATCATTGTATCATGAAAATTTGTAGATTTTTCCCCTTAAGCACCTTTATCTGCAGTTATTGCTATTTATTTACCTTTATTTAAGCACTGACTGTGCAACTAATGTAGACAAATTGAAACATTAGATCAATGAGTGAATACATCAACAGATGACTCATTGTCTACTTTGACAGCTTTTACTCTGGAAAAGTACAGGAATCAAATTCTTCAGGGAATTTAGATCATTGACATGAATATGTAGGTTGTAGGCAGAAATAAAACTGATATAAATTAGATACTTGCATCATAAATGAATTTAATAGTCTACAAAGATTACCTTAATGGTTGAATATGCCATGGTTTTATGATTTGATGTCCAAAAGTCCTGTCAACTGTTCTGGAGAAATCCTGAGAAATTTTCAACCTATTTCAGGAATATTTTCTCTTGGTTTCCTTTTTTTTCTTAAGAACTGTGTTATTTTTGTGTAATTTGGATTCTCGATAGTAAAGACTGAAGTGTTATAGTTCACATGAAACAGTTTTGAAGGAATTTTAAATATTATGCATATATGATTATAGAGAATGTTAGAGAATTATTGGGATTTTGCATTAATTTTTCAAAATACATTAAAAAATACACCCATAGGGCCACACAACTACTAGTACTATTACTTCTTCCTCTCTCTCTTTGTCTCTACCTGCCTCTCTCTCTCTTTCTTTCTCAGTTCTGGGGCTTGAACCCAGGGCCTTTCACATGCTAGGTGGGAGCTCTACCACTGAGCTACATCCCCAACCCCTACAATTTCTATTAATGGTGAAAAAGAATATGAGTGACTCTCACACTATTGTATTACATGTGGAGCTTCCAACTCATGTTCTATCGTTTCATCTGCTTTCATCAAAATCTCCCAAATGCATTGTGTGCTTCTTCACACCAAATAGAGTGTGCTTCTGTTTTGGCAATTTCCTGCCCAGAAACTAAATATTAAAACTTATTTATTTACATATTTATGCAGTGCCAAATGACCTTCCAAATGATTCACAAGGATTAATTCCTTCTGTCCTCTAACAACCTTGTCAGGTAGCTACTATTACTAGCTTCATTTTTTAGCTGAGGTTACTCAGGTTAGAAAGTTTCCCTGACTTTCTAGGGTCACAAATTTTTCATGTGGTGGAGCTGCATTTAAACACAGGCTCCTGTGATCCAGCATCCACAGTGCAGATTCTATATTACATCTCATTATCAAGATATTAAGAATCACAAGATCAGAAACACATCTCCAGCCACAAACACTCCACCCTGGAGTCAATGTTTTACCCAGACACACCATAGTACCCTCCAAGGAGGAGTTGCAAAGCTCCAGTAACTCAGCACTTCATCTTGGGAAGCCCCTTCCTTATATGAAGCACTGAAATATAAACCCACTGTAGAGGCTTTGGAGAAGACGAACAGGATGATCCGTGTTAATTAGCAGCACAGCCTCTGACACTATAGAGCAAAAGAGGAATGGCCACTGAGCACACATCTCATGTACTTGACACAGTTTATTGGCCTCTAAACATTCCTGGAGATGGATAAATAGATGTGTTAGGCAGAGGCATTTCTATAGTCTTTCATGTATATTTGTCAATGTTCTCAAAAATCTCTCAGCCATTTGTAGACTACAGACCATAATTTTAAAGGTTGGAGATTGTACAGACCTCAGGGGATGATGTCTGACAGCATGAAATCAAGATATAAAAAAGGAAAATAGAACCCAGGTAAGGAGCTCTGAGGTTGCTCTTAAGGGTGATCCATTGTCAGTTCCCCACACTGTCTGGGGAATTTGATTTCACTACATAGACTTAAAAAAAATGATAAAACCATATTAAGTGCATGTGGTCAACCTTACTTAGGGAAACTTTATGTAAATGCAATATATTTCCCCAGCAATGTTATATAAGTAAATGGTTATTGTAAGATTTGGGGCAAGCCATTTTTTTCATTCATTCATTCACCAAATGAATATCTGTCAGTGCTAGGTATTGTGCTAGGCAGTAAGTGCTAGTACTGTGTCTGATACTTGAAATTAATGTATCAGTGAACAAAACAAAAAAGTTAAGTCATAATAGTTCTTTCAAGTACTTGTTTATTGAAGAAATCTTTATTCTGATGCTACAATGTGCCCAACATGGTTCTAGGAATCTGGGATGAGGCAGTAGAATAACACAAAAAGATTTTGAAAGCCCTTTACGTTCTTAGAGACCACTATTTGAGATCACTCCAGGTATGACTATAACCTTGGGTTATTGCTCAGGCACTAGTGGAAATACCATCCTTAGCTCTGCAATGTTAGGATCAGTGCCTGGGTTGAAATTCTATTGGGAGAATTCTTTTACATAACAGACAAAAAAGTGCCTGGATAAATTACTTATGCATTCCCTTTCATCTTCTCTCAGCCACGTTCTAATCATTACAGACCTTGAAGCAATAAGGCCAGCAATAATGCTTCTCAGGGCTAGTTCCCAGCCCAGCCTCTGACATCCTCTAACTCAGCACTTTGCTTTCATGGTTTGCATTTTCACCTTCCCTCTTTATTGAGTAGGGGTTGATTCCAGGACTTACTGATTTTTTTTTTTTTTAAAGTTAAATCAGTGTCTGTGTCAATATAAATGGATGACAGTAAATGTGGAACTGGCTTACAATTAATTGATCTATATTAAATTTTTGAGAATCCAAAGTATATCAACCATTTGGAAGAGTGTCTTTCTTTTTCTAACTCTCTATGAAAATGAACTTTGAATTTCCCCATCCTAGGTCAATGTAGAATATATATGTCTAATAATAATCATATTTTAATTTTATTCAACTCTCAGGTTTGGCGATGGTTACACTGTCAATGTTTGGCTGTGTGAGGAAGCAAATCAACCAAGCACTATTTCTGATTGCTTAAAGCTCCATTTTCCAGGAATTCAGTTTAAGGTAGGACTAATATTCTGCATTGTCTTTGTTTTTATCTGAAAACACATTCGAAATGCATTTGTATTTTTTCTGTTTTTATTCTACACTGTCATGATAAACTTACTCCCTGTTATCTTGGCCTCATGTGAATATTGTCCATGCTTTACTACCCAAAGTAGCATGGATAAGCTTATACTGCCTGGCCACTCTGAGGAGTAACACCTGCTTGGTCTCTTGCTGGATTTCACAGAGAAGATTAAAATTATATATTTATATTTACCCCTCTAACCAGTGGGCACAACTCTATTGCATAGTTTATTTTGTTCAGGTTTGAAGGTAGCAAAAATTAATTTCTTCCCTATATTTGCTGTAGATTTATATCTGTCGTGATTTTAGTATTATTTCATAAGAAGAACCCCGTGGTTGAGATCATAATCTTCTTTTAATTTGATATAATTAAGTGTGGTCCCCTGGACCATCAGCATTTTCAATACCTGGGAACTATTTAGGTATGCAGAATCTCAGGTTCCAACCTACTGAATCTGAATCTGAATCTGCATTTTAAACAGGTGACCAGATGATTTTTATGCACATTAAATTTTTAGAAATACTGTCTACAATTCTTTTGGAAAACTGTAATCCTAAGTTATCATCACTTCTAACATGTCCATAAAATATAAGTCTTACCTACTTATTCCAACAACAAGCATTTGGTGGAAGGAAGAAGTCTGCTGTGTAAAACATTACCATTCATGCTCTAGTACCACTCTGAACAGCCCTATAATATAGCTGTCACAGCCTCCCTTGGCATACATGAAAACGGGATCAGAGTGGTTAGATATCAAGCCAAGAGTTGCTCAGCTAGTGGAGAGGGCCTCTGAGAGCTAATAAGCACATGTCCTGAAGTGAAGTTCAGGGCACTTCCAGATACCTCTATTATGCCACATTAACTTCTTACTTCTGTAATATCTGTAGGCAACTTTTGACTCTTTAAAGAGGTCCTTCCTGTGCTTATGGCAAAGTGAGGGTCAAAGCAGGGGCAGAACAGCAATTCAACCCAAGTGAATGACATTTATCAAATATGCCTCCTGGTAAATTGTCATCAATAAATATTCATTAGAAGCTCACAAAAGTGAAGCTAACTAGCTCATTCGTACTGATGTGTGTGACTTGATTAAAAAATAAAAAAACATATCTGAGTGTAGTTGGAGATTCAATGCAATGTAATCAATTTTGTTTAATGATTGCCCATCATATGACACTTTCTAATTTTTGGATCTTAGGGACAGCGCCTTAATTTATTGGAGTATCATGTGCCAAAAAGACGGGGATGCTTGGCTGATTTGTTCAAAGTTCTAGAGGACAATAAGACCTTCTTGAACATCAAGCATTATTCTATTAATCAGACCACTCTGGACCAGGTATAGTACCTTGAATGAGTCAGCAAGTTGCATTTTGATATGCTCATCAGGCATACCACATCTAGGAAATTTAAAAATTTTGTCAGATTACTTCTCCAGCTCAACATTTCTTTTAATTAACCTTGTTCACTCTTACAAAATTCTAATAAAGATAGTGAGCATTAGAAGCTTTGTTTTCCATGGGCCCCCCACTCAAGGTGTACATTCCTAGGACTTTAATCTGTTTATAATTACAAATGACATGCAGTAAGTCAAATCATAAACTATTAACCTTCCCTTCCCCACTTTACCCAGTCTCTAAAAGATTAATTGGACCCTACTATAACTGAATGATAACTAACAAAAGGGAAACAAAAAGTGCTTGGTTGACTAAGAGTGCTAGAAATGTAAAACTATATCACAACTTCTTTCTGAAACCATACTTAAGGTATTGAGAATTTCCATGTAATTCATTAAGCACCCAGAAATATTTATCATTCCCAAAATTGAATCCTGAATGGATTTGTATGTTTAGGGTGATGAAGGAGAGGATGGCATGGCTATCTGATTGAGAGATTTGGGGGCTGTTTTGGCAGTATTCTGAGACATTCTCTCCCCTTCTGATAGTTGAAATCCAGAGACAGACTGTACTTACAAATAAGCAATTATTTTCATTATTTTTTTCAGGTATTTATTAATTTTGCTACTGAACAGCAACGGACTCCACACTCTACTCTTGATCTTTCCACTGACTGTCACCGCCCGTATCATCTCTCTATTTAACCAAAAAGGAATAATCCCTTGACTTTCATTATAATTAATATTCAAAGATCAAACACACATGCACAGCTGAGGGCTGAAAGACATGCTCCAGGCAGTCAAGTTATTCTCTCTGTCACTGTCTATTTGGAAACTCTCTGTTTATTAATAATCGGCAAACTGAAAGGTCACTTTTTCCATAGACTTTTGGGTTGATTCCTCCAACACATTTACTTTTCCCACATCGGGTGGCCACCAGCTTCTTTGTGACAAAGGCAGGGATGAATTAACAGAGTCCAAGCTGAGACACTCTGGGGCTTAAAGGCCGTCCCTGACTGTCCATGCCAAATGTCTCATTTTTCTCTTAAGGAAATTGTGTCTTTCCCCCCAAACACCATTGGGGGGAAAAATTCCTAGCTTATTTATATAGGAAATAGTATCAAGGACTGTCTTTTGATCGATGTGGTTACATATTTTAAAATCAAAACTAAATGATTTAAATGCAAACTTTTCCTAAAGCTGTATGGTATATGGCATAAGATGATAAAATTGCCCATTATTTTTATATAAAATATGCTTTAGAAATAGGAGTTGCAGAGCATTTTTGGTGAACCAATAAGCAAAATTAAAGAAATCAAATTAGTTGCTCTGTGTCATTTATAACAGTTTTACCAGATTGTAATTATATAGAGATATAACAAGAAATAGAATTTGGAAGAATTATTTCTTTGTTATTCTAAGCCAATGATGTTTTCAAAGGGTGGTAGTTCCCATATTAGGTGCATTGGCTTACTCTGGGAGCATTGTAATTCTCAGGCCCAATTTCAGAGCTGATGAACCTCAAACCCTGGGCCTGGAGCCCAGCAATCTGAGTTTGAACAAAGATATCCCACTTTGAGAACAAAGGAGATGTCTTGTTTCTTTTTAATTATAAAGGTAAAGTCAATACAGGAAGTAGTAATTCAATATTGGTTTTAAAATATATTTTAAATATTTTTTAAAAGATATGTCATTCTCAGAATTTTTATCCTCAAGATGTGGCTTTCAAAACCTCTATTAATATGAAAATTTATGTTATACTTAGTAAAGTATATAAAATCAATATATCTGCTACTGAAAATGTTTCCAAGTGAGATATTTTTGAACATTTCTCTAACATCATTTTTCTAAAACCTCAGTGAAAGACCACATTAATTTTATTATAAAATTTGACCCTATCCGGCACTATCATTGAGTACTAGTAGCTTGTGATAGAAGAAAAAGACATTGTGGCATTTGTTTACTACAGCGAGATTTAATTAAGTTTGTCTTTCCTGAATATTATTTTGTACTAGACATAATTTTGAATGGTAAGGATTAAGCCAATCATGTGTAGCTTTGATGTAACTGATTTTTATTCTCATGTATCACATGAATTATGCTCTCTTAAAAGAGTTACAGTTAAGATTTTATGATTTTTTTCCCTCCAATTCTAACATAGTCTCATTGTCAAAATGGATGATGTAATCTCTTTTTGTTGTTGAATCAATAAATACCAATTTGTGAAACACGGATATATTTATACTGCAGTGAATAAATGAGGTGTGCTGTAATTTAGCCTGGTTCTTGGAATGTAATTGTGTTTTTGCCAATATATTTCCTTGCATCTTTATTTGTGTCTTTAGGGATCCAATTTAATTCAGGTAAGAAGAAAATGGAACTACTCCAGATCTTTTAAAGTTTGAAAGGTTAAAATTTAATTGAGTTTTTCTCTGCTATGTTCTGCTCTTAGGGGTTCTTTTCTGGTCTTTGAACTGCTGTATTCTTGCAGTTTATGCTTCAAGGTATGCTTTTGAACAATAAACAGGAAGAAAAAGAAACCCAACATGCTAAAACTCCACATCCCAGAAGACTGGACACAAAGGTCAAATCTTATGCTAATGTTGAAAATGTCATTGCATTCATAAGTCATACAGATATTTTATGCCTTTGGAGTTAAACATTTGTCTTAAGACCTTTGGGCTGAAGGTCATACAACTGAGACTTTTTTTTTAAACAAACTATTTTCTACTGAAATCATTCTGAGTATTTTATAAGTCAGAGATAAGGGTGCTTATTTCAGTTCTATAATCTGGCATTTATTATATAGTTCATCTTTACCCAATTATTTAAACAGTTAATGTATTAAAGTTGTCTTATAAAATCAAGATTGTGAAAAGCAAGTAAGGAACATATTTTTAGAATAGTAAAGACTAGGTAGCTTAAGGTTATAGTTTGCTTTTAAAAAATGGGTATTAAATTCAAAAAATAGCTTAACAAGACCATTTCAAATCATCATACAAAACACATATACACACTACACACACACACACATACACACCACATGCACACTATAGTGTTCATGGAAATGACATGAAGACTAGCTTAATCACAAATTGTCCTACCCAAATCAGGAGATGAGGAAATTTTAAATATTCAAACTGATTTGAACATGTTTCTTCTTTGGATTTTGCTTTGATCTTTTGTAGTATTTCTGCTCAGTGAACTTTTGCTTATGGAGAATTAAAACTTAGATTTATCCACTTAAATCATTTAAGGCCTTTTCATACACATACACAAACACACAAAGCAATCATGTATTCATTCCTTTAAGTAATATTTATTGAACCCAATCTACATATGTAAGTAAATGGTAGGCACTACAGAAATGTGGCAATGGAATCAGATTTTAAAACCTTAATCATTGGGCTTGAGAGGCACACAATCAAGTGGGGATTCTGAGGTGATGTTATAAGCAATGAGTGCATTCTCTTATGGGACCACAGCGGGATCCATCTAACCAGGGGTCTGGAAACAGACTTGGTAGGCAAGTAACCACTTGTCTAAACATTTTCAGAGCAAGAATGGAGAAAATAGTATTTGAGGCTAAAAGAATATCACGGAAAATCAACAACATATAATGAGCAATGGATTTTTGCCTAGTATTTTGGAGAAAGTTTATATAATGATCATGGACATTCCCCATCTCTCATTGTTAGAACTCCCATTATATTTTCAAGTGACTGCTAAATCAAGGTGTGGGGATAACCTATATACTTAAGCTTGTATTATATCATCCAGAATTATTCACATGGTCATAACTAACTGCAAGAACATTTGCACAATGAAGTTTTTAGCCAGGCTTCTGACCAACCTAAAATGAAATGAACTAATTCTGTGCAAGAAAAGCCAAATAGATAATGGATAGATGGTGCCTTCTATGACAGGAATACAAACAGAGGTTTTTGTGGCCCTTCTGCCACAAAAGAATGAATTCAATTTGAAAATGTTGATCATTACTTTTCAAACTAAGTAATGTCAAGTGACATGGCTATCTTTTTGGCAATCCAGGTTCTAAGAATATTGCTATTCAGGATTAAATTGTATGTTAAGATCTACAGAGCAGATGCCATTTATATTTATAAGCATTATTGTCAAATTGAATGCAGTAGATAAGGAAAAGAAAAATTTATAGACATTTTTTATTTGGGCTAAATAAATAGCAATGTCATTTTCTCACAGTGAGAATTCCTATTGAGATGCTTAATGGATAAATATATCTTGCTAGAAAGGATTTTAAAAGACTGAAAGAAATCAGAAGCATTTTTCTTAATTATTTGCCATCACAAAAGCTACGTTTCACCCCCTCATGAATGAATCCATAAATTTTGCTCTTTACATTAAAATGTTAAATGTTTTAAGGGAAAATAGGATCTACTAGTTAAATGCGCTTTTTTTTTTTTTAATGGAAATTGAACTCCAGGGTGTTCTAGCACTGAACTACATTCCCAGTCTTTTTTTACTTTTTATTTTGACACAAGGTAGTTTCTGTGTTGCCCAGATGATCTCAAACTTGCTATCTTCCTGCCTCAGTCTCCCATGTTGCTGGGATTACAGAAGTACACCAGTATCCTCAGATTAAATGTATATATTTCCCCCCTTTATTTGCTATTTTTTCTTTCCATATTTCTATTAGTGCGTTATAATTGTACATAATGACAAGATTTGTTATATGTTAGAGTGCTATTGGTCAAATTAAATGTACATCTTAAACCTAGAAAAATATACAAGCTAAAAACATATCAGAAATTTTATGAGCATATCCTTTTAAATAGAAAGTAGTATTATAAACACCATACTTGTCCCTGCATGGATATTGCTTTGCTGATGAATTGTGTTCACTGCACATTTGTGATAGTGTATTTAGTTTGTAACTCTGTTCACCAAGTACACAGATGAACCTGGCTTCAGTTAAACTCTCTGTGGGGTACCATGATGTTGATGAGGCATGGGCTCCTACTTAGTCACATGTGCATTCAGTGTCAGGCTGGAGCTCATCCTGCCCAAACATCATTTGAAAATTTTGTACCTCAACAACAACAACAAAAAAGCGGGGGAGGGAGGATTAAAGTTATAAGCTAGGGCAAGGCAGGAAGCTCATGACAAAATTCACAGGCTGGGCATCAGGGGAGTGAAAATATCAGTAAATAAAATTGAGTGTAGTAAATAATGTCTCACAATCCAATATGATTTATGTAGAAGCAATTCGTATAATACATTTCATTCAAAGGTAAGAATACAAATTCTTTCAAATACAGAAAAATGTAGATGATCTTCTGCATTAGAATTTTAGGATTACAAGTCAATTTTTATAATCTCATGTTTATAATGATTACAATGGAATTTTCAAAGCTGAATTGTGTAATTATTTTAGGCAGCTTTTATACTGCTGTGACAAAAAGACCTAACAAGAACAATTTTAATGAGGAAAAGTTTATTTGGGGCTCAGCTTCAGAGGTCTCTGTCCATAAATGGCTGACACCATTCCTTGGCACCTGATGTAAGGCAAAACAACATAGTGGAAGTGTGTGGCACAGGAAGAGGAAAAGAACTGGGGACATGGCAGCAGGAAGCAGGGAGAGAGACTTCTCCCCTCACCATGGACAAAACATAAACTCCAAGGTCATGCCCCCATTGGTCCACCTCTTTCTGTCACATCCTATCTGCCTACATTTACCAACCAGTTAATTCCAACAAATTCATCTGTGCACTGATGAGGTTAAGACTCTCACGGCCCAATATTTTTACCTCTGAACTTTCTTGCATTGTCTCACACAGGAGCTTTTGGGGGACACCTAATGTCTAAACCATAATGGTTATTTTGTCTGAATAAAACACTGTTCTCAGGAACCTTTCTTTAGTGATCATATCTTTCTCATATAATTTTTATGTCCCTTATAGCTGGGTTATTTCTAGCAACCTTTAAGTGCTTTAGTCCTTCTCATTTTATAAAATTCTCTGTCAATGCCACATCAATATATACTCATCCATGTCCACTCCATGTTCTTCTTTCTCTGAAAACCAGAGTCTCAGAGGATTTTTCTCACTGTCTCAATCTCCTCACCTCCTGCCTATTCCACTCTAGAGACTGCTCTGTTTATGCCTCCAAAAAGTCTCTGGCTGAAATCAACAAGGGTTCATCTTTCTAGGTTCAACAGACCCTTTGGCATCCACATCTACTTGTCTCTCCTCTCTGTAGAAATGTTTGTATTCCTTGATTGTACCATTTATGTTTTTCTGACTTTCTTTTTCTCTCCATGGGAAGAAACAAATGCTCCTTCCCATGAAAATGAACTGCCGGTATTTTGTAAGTCTAGTTCTTGGCTCTCTGTTTCTGTTTTTCCTGCTATCCATGATCTGGCCAATCGCTTCCTCACCAACAATTACTAACAGACTAGCTATTTATCTTCCCCTGTCTGCTGAACTCCAAATGAGGCTCAGGGCTTGTGGGCCTCTCCACTCATGCCTCACAGGTGGGTCAACCCAGGGGACATTGCCACTCACCTTCTAGATATAGAAGGCAATATTCTTACCATTAAAGCTAAAAAGGCATACACAATGACCTAAAGATCTCCCACTAGGTCCAAACTCTTAAAAGTCCTACCACTTCCCAGGGGTACCTCACGAGGGTCCAGATTTTGTATCACTTGGGCTGTTTTTTGAAAAATGTTTATCTTCTCCATTCAATCCCAGGCTCAATCAGGCCAACAACAATGCTGTGTGTGTGAGTTTTCCTTTCTCCATTCTATTCCCAGTGCCTGTGCTTGGAGGTTTGTCCTCAATACCTGATGCTCCCCCATGACCCAGAATCAACCCTTCATGGAGTCCTGTGACCTTCTCCAGAGCCTCTTGCTGATCTGTTTTCTACCTCTCCTTTCATTTTCCCTTGAAAGTTTCTATTATTTCTTTCTTGGACACAGATTGACTGTAGCACATTTCCTTTATCTTAGTTTGCCTCTATAGTCTGTCTTCAGTGTTCCTGATGGGGTGATTTGTCCTTTATTCAATTGCACAGTCAAGAACACTACTCTTTTGATTAATTCTCAGTGCCTCCCAGTGCTCTAAGAATAATGAAAACATTTTCAACAATACCTTGAAATCTCTGGCCAGTCACCTGCATACTCATCCCCTTCGGCTCTTTGAGCTGCATTAGCCTGTATTCTTCAAGTAAGTCCTGAACCCTTCTTTATATAGAGAATAAAATCCATGTAATTCCTCTGCTATGTTCTCTCACCTCTCCCTTTTATTTACTGGGATAGCTTTGTGCTATAGCTGGAATGTCCAGTCCCCAAAGGTCCATGTTGTAAAAGCTTGGGTCCCAGGGAGGTATTCTTGGGAGGTGGTGGAACCTTTAAAAAGTGGGAATTAGTGGGAGATCTTCCGGTCATTGGGGTGTGCCCTATAACAGGACAGTGGGAAACCAGCCCTTTATGCTTTTTCTCCTTTACTACCCAGCCAGGAGGTGAGCAGTTTTGCTTCACCATACACTGTTGCCATGATGCCCTGCCATTGTCTCAGAGCGATGCACCTGGAGATCATGGACCCAAACCCTCTAAACTGTGAACCTTGAATATAAACATTTTTTAAATAATTCAGTCATCTCAGATATTTAATATATTGATGGGATGCTAGACTATGACACTTTTCTTGATACTTGATGTTATGGTTTGGATGTGAGGTGTCTCCCAAAAACTCATGTGTAAGATAATGCAAGAAGGTTCAGAGGAGAAATGATTGTGTTATGAAAGCCTTAACACAACCAGTGAATTAATCTCCCAGTGGGATTAACTGAGTGATAACTGAAGGCAGGTAGGGTATGGCTGGAGAAGATGGGCCATTGGGGGCATGGCTTTGGCTTTGGGATATATATATATATATATATATATATATATATATATATATAGCAAGTGGGGATCTCTCTGCTCTCTGATCATCATGTGAGCTGCTTCCCTCCACCATACTCTTCTGCCTTATTGTTCTGCCTCACCTTGAGTCCCAAGGAACGAAGCCTGCTGTCAGTGGACTGAGACCTCTGAAACCATGAATCTCCAAATAAAATTTTCCTCTTCTACAATTGTTCTTGTCAGGTATTTTAGTCTCAGCAGTGAAAAAGCTGACTAATACACTTGATATGTCAATACAAGCGTCTCTTTTCCTGGGAACTTTCCTGAACACTGCCCAGGGGGCTTCTCTTTACTAATTCCTCCCATTTTGCCCTGTACAACTTCTTCACAGCAAGTATCATGATTATAATTTTACTACGTGTGATTATTTGAAAAGTCTTTATCTCCTCCATTCAGTCACAAGATCCGTTAGACCCACCACAATGCTGTGTGTATGCATTTTTCTTTCTCTATTCTATTCCCCACGCCTGGAATTGAATAGGTGATCAATAAACACGTGTTAAAAATGAATCAGTGAACAAGTGACTGACTATTGATTCTCCTCAGAATAATCCAAGATTTTCTGAGCTTCCATGGTCATATCTATCTGGGTGGCCAAGTCAGAAGGAGAGGGTACTGTTAAGCACTCAGAAAATCAAGGAAAGCTCAACAGAAAATGCAACAATTGAGCTGATGTGAGGACTGATTATATCAAATAGCCACTTTCTGAACAGAAGATTTAGTCCTGAAAGTGCACAGATGGGTGAAAGTACTTAATGTTTAAGGACCTGTGGACAATTCTCTCTGGTTGAAGGTTATTTTGCAATTTTGTTTTATTGTGTAAAACAGGGGCATACCCCAATTGGGTCTGTAATCTAGGAAGACAGCTTGCCATGTAGTGACCTCTTCTTATTCACGTGCTTGCTGGGTGGACCTAGCCCTCTCTCTAGACTCCTCAGCAACTGGCTTGCCCACCCTTCTGCAGCCCTCCATGTAGCCAAACTGGCTTCCCTGGAATCATAACAGGCCTCTGCCTATCAATCCTTTAGTGTCCTCCCTGCGTCTCCCTTGCCTCTTTCCAGTGGAGGCCTGCTCCACGGCTCCCTCACCACCTCCAACAAAGTCACAGAGCCATGCTCTTGTGCAACTCTGCAGCATCTGCTGTTTGCTCTGCTTGTGGGTATTCTTATCTTCCAAGAACTGCTTTTCAGGACACATTGCTACTTCCTCTCTTAATTCTTCTCCAAATCTTCCCTTGGCTCAGAGTGATGTCCTCCTCTGGTGTCCTAATTCCTAGATAGGCCTTTATTGTTTAAAAGGGCTGCTTTTTTTTTGTATTGATTTCACTGTATATCGTGGAATCTAAAATAATATTTCATAATCAGATGCATCACTGTATTTCCAGAACATGGTACCAAAGTCAGTATGAATGATCCTATACATGTTTGCTGAGAGAACAAACAAGAACAATTTGCAAAATGGAAGCAGGAACTTCTGCAACCTTAAACATCACATAACCTCTAGTGCAAAATATAAATTATTATAATTTAATCAAAGTTATTGTTAGGTTGGGTCAGTTCTCAACACGGTTCTGTGCACACCACTTTCAATGAATTCTCACTGATGGAAAGTCAGTGTGCATTGCTCCAAACCCCAGGCTATAGGAAAGTACCCTGACTGTAAATATGTCAGCTCAAAGCTGATGATCTGTATTAATGGACCCCCCCCACCCCCCGGTCCTTCAGAGATACCAAAGCTACCTGACTTATTCTGTGCTTTCCTTAAAAACTCTATAACACTTGCTCTTTTCTAGGGAAACATTTGTACATTTTTAGATTCATGAAAGGTGCATACATTTCTCTTTAGTTTATTTAAAGTGAGAAATGTGGAGCTCTCTCCATGTAACCACAATGCCCACAAGGAGAAGGAAATGCCCACACTCTAGGTCCCACAAGGCCAGGGGTGGTTAATGGAGTCATTAGGACACATTCTCCACACATCAACTTAATTTCATTTCCCTCAAGCAAGTTAGTAACAAGATCTTAATGAGAACTTGGCACCTCAGGGGAAGGGAGTGCTTGCTCCATCAGGTGTAAGCAGAAAATACCATTATGACTGATATGATTATGATTATATGTCCTCTATGTGACTGCAGGGGGAAGAGGAACACTCATTTATTTTATAGATGATTTTCAAAAAGATATTCAGGTCTTGAATGAAACTAGGACTGAAAACAGGATGAATATTGTGAGAAATTTCCTTCCAGGAGAGAGTGTGGTTACTGAAACTTGTGCCTGTGAGTGGGAGGTCGCATAGGAGAGAGATGAGGGAGGCAAAGGCGTCCAGCATGGAGCAGGAGCAGGAGCAGGTCTGTCAAGGACATCTATCCACCCTGCTATTGCCCACTGGCTGCTGGTTCATATCCAGAGTGAAGGGACAAAAGTCTGGGTCCTAAAGGAAACTACCTGAGCATGAGATTAAGACAATGGAAGAAGACAGAGGTAGAAACTTGAGAGGTCTTTCTAGGATGAGATTCGTTTCTGGATCTTTCTTAAATCTCCACTTTTATTTTTCTACATTCTTCTATTGTGATCCAGATTCTTACAGATCCTTCTTTGAATTTTCCAACTGACCCTTATCTTCTCCCTTTAGTAGTTAACCCAGAAAGTAAAAATGGCAACTATTTCTCAGTTCACATCTTATTCTTCCCCCTTAACTCTGAAATACAGTGACCTAAAATAATAAGATAATCTTTAGTTTGATCTGGCAGCTCTTCTCTTTCCAATAGCTGTCAGAATCTAGCTTCGTTTTGGTTTTCTCAGTGGTCTTTGGTCATTGGAAAGGTCTCTACTGAAAACAAAATTCTTTTACCTGGTCTGAAAGTTTGTGTTCACCCAGGAAATGTATATGTTGCCATCTTAACCTCACAGGTGATGGTTTTAGGAAGTGGGGCCATTGTGAGGTGATTGGGTCATGAGGCTTGATGTTTCACTAATGGGATTGGCTCTGTTTAAAAGTGGCCCCAGGCAGAACCCCTTGCCCTTGCCACAACAAGAGGACACAGCAAGATGAAGTTGTCTTTGAAGATACATACCTGGTCTGCTGGCATTGTGATCTTGAACTTCTGGTCCCAGTCCCCAAAATTCTGAGAAATAAATTTCTGTGTTTTACAAGCCACCCAGTTTTGGTACTTTGTTAGAGAAACCTGAATGGATTGAGACAGTATCCATGCACACGAATTTACTGCATAAACAACCAATAGATATCTTGTTTGGAAGTGGAATGGTAGATTAAAAATTGAACTTTTGAAGTTCAATTAGGCTTTATGTCTTGGTTTGGGAGCTGCCATAACAAAGTATCCTGGACTGAATGGCTTGAAAAAAACAGACATTTATTCTTCCACAATTCTATAGTCCAGAAGGCTTAACTCAATGTGTTGTGGCAGGGCTGCACTTCTTCTGAGACCTGGGTAGAATTGTCCTGCACCTATTCTTGCTGCTGATGTTAGCCATCAACCCTTTGCGTTTGTCAACCCAAGAACAGATGCATCACTCCAATCTCTGCCTCTTTGGTGCTTTCTGTATGTGCATCTGTCTTCACATTCTGTGTCCTTTGCTTGTAGAGACACCAGTCATTTTGGATTACAGCACACCCGAATGACTTCATTTAACTTTATAACATCTGCAAAGATTGTTTCCAAATAAGGTCATGTTCACAGGTCTTGGAGGTTAGGACTTCAACATATATTTTTCTGGGGGTGGTGGGTACACAAACTTCCATAAACACACTC
Source organism: Marmota marmota marmota (assembly GCF_001458135.2). Taxonomy (NCBI): domain Eukaryota; kingdom Metazoa; phylum Chordata; class Mammalia; order Rodentia; family Sciuridae; genus Marmota; species Marmota marmota. Next base: position 23,469,756 of record NW_026000153.1, read on the forward strand.
CATTATCATTTTTGTGGGGTATACCAGGGATTGAACTCAGGGGCACTCAACCAAGGAACCACATCCTCAGCCCTACCTACCCAACCTTTTTGTATTTTATTTAGACAGCCTCTCACTGAGTTGGTTAGCACTTTGCCATTGCTGAGGCTGGCTTCGAACTCACTCACAATCCTCCTGCCTCAGCCTCTTGAGCCACAGAGATTACAGGAATGTGCCACTGAGTCCAGCTCCATCATCATTTAAACACTCTGAATTTCCTTTTTACTACATTCAGATTAATAACACTGACTTCATAGCATTACTGTGGAATAAAATGGGACAGCAAATGGAAGCTACTACCATGGTGACTAATAGTAAAAAAAATACATTTAAAAAAATACATCTGGGACTTGCCCATTTCCTCCCCATTCTCCACCTTGTATGCTGCTTATGTTAACTTCCCATAGATGTAATAAAATATCTGAGATAATCAAATTGAAAGGAGGAATGATTTGTTTCAATATGCATTCCTATATGCATTATTGTGGAAGTTTGGCCCATCACTTTAGGTTGTTGGTGAGGCAGAACTTCGTGGTGGAGAACAGGTATTATTGCATAGCTGCTCACCTCATGCCTCCTGGGAAGCAGAGAGACAGGGGAAGAAGCCAAGGTCCCACCATCTTGGTCAAGGGCACACCCTAGTGACCAAAATTCCTTTGCTTAGGTTCCACTTACTAAAAGCTCCACCACTTTATAGAGGCACAAGCTAGTGACGAAGCCTTTGGCCTATGGACTTTGAGGGACATTGAAAATGTACCCTAAAATACTGTAAATTTAGCAGTGATGTCAATTTAATAACACATATTTTAGATTTATGACATGTTCAAATTTCTTTTTGGCTCCAGATCTTCTTATCTAAATACTCACTTTGAATTTCCCTTAGAATGACTTCAAGGCTTTTATACTCAATATAACTAAAATCTAATTCATTAACTTTTTCACCACATCTTGATCCCTTAACAAATGGAACTATCATGCTACCAGGACTCATTGTAATTCAAGGATGTGATGAGATTTACCTTTGACACTTCATTCCTCTTATTCCTCACATACAGCCCATTATGAACTCCTACCTACTTTGATTTCTAAATATCTCTCATACTTTCCCTTTTATGTCTGTCTGCACTGAACACATTCTGGTCCAAGCAACCTCATTTCTCACCTGGCTGATGCTTATCATTACTTGTTTGCCTGTGGTAGGTGCAATAAAGACTCCTCCTAATCCTTGGAACATGGGAATACATCACTTCACATGGCAAAAGGGACGTTGCAGGTGTGAATGAGTTAGAGATGGGGAGATATCCTGAATTGCCTAGGTGGGCACAGAGTAATTGCTGGAGTATTTGGGAAAGAGGAAAGCTGTGGAGACAAACAGGAGCTGTGAGGATGAGAGTGGAGGTTGGATGATGTGCCTTGGAGATGGTAGACAGAGGCAGGCACCTATGAATGCTGGTGCTTTTAGATGTTGGAAGGGACAGGAAGCCTGTTCTCCTCTGTAGCCTCTAGAAGGGGCGTGACCTTGCCAATATCTTGAGTGAAGCTAAGGTGCTATGGTTTGGATATGAGGTATCCTCCAAAAACCCATGTGTGAGGCAATGCAACAAGGTTTAGAGGTGAAATGATTCGGTTATGAGACCCTTAACCCAGTCAGTGAATTAATACCCTGAAGACATTAACTGAGTGGTGACTGTAGGCAGGAAAGGTATGATTGGAGGAAGTGGGTCCTGGGGATGTGCCTTTGGGGTTTATATTTTGTGCTTGTTGAGCAGAGAGAGAGAGCTAGTGCGCTCGCTCTCTCTCTCTCTCTCTCTCTCTCTCTCCCCCCCCACCTTCCTGGAATGATGTCCTGAGCCACTTTCCTCCATCACACATTTCTGTCATGATGTTCTTTTTTACCTTGGGGCCTGAGGAATGGAGTTGGCTGTTTATGGACTGAGTCTCTAAAACTGTGAGCCTCCAAATACACTTTTCCTCCTCTAAAATTGCTCTTCCCAGGTCTTTTAGTCACAGCATTGAAAAAGATGACTAAAACACCAGGGAAACCCAATTGCAGATTTCTGTGTTTTTAAATCTACCAAGTTTGTATTAATTTGTTACAGTACTAATAGGAGGCTAAATGCTATTAGTTTCCCCTCTTCCTAAACATTCTTGACACAGACAAAATAATGCCATTTCTGAGAGTCAAATCTGATTATGATTCTACATTCATGAAGACCGGGCTTCCTTCTCCCTTCCAAAGACTCCAAGTTCCTTGGAACATCATGACATCACTAGTGATTTCTAATTCTTCCTGTGACTAGGATTTAGGTAAAACTCCCTGTCAGGCTCTTATAGAGCCTAACACACCCACACCTGTTTCACAGCCTGTCTAGCCCCTTTCCCTCCTCACCACAACACTCTCAGCACTGTGATCTTCCAGCTCCTCATTTTTCTGCATTCCTTCCTGATACAGGATAATTACCCTGTTCCAGAACATCTGTACTTCCCCCACTATCGTTGTTGTACTACTCTTAGTATTATGTGTTATCTTTTATCCCATGTCATCATCACCATGGTTATTTTATAGATTCTATTCCTTAATTTATGCCTGTTTTTTTTTTCAATCCCCACCTGACTTTGAGTTTCTTCCTCCTTGAAATCAGAGACAGTGCCTTTCTCTTCCTCCATTTACCACCTCCCAACTTGGAAACACAGTGCATATGTCACAGAGGGACTGAACCTATGAGCTCAAGCAATAAATGCAGGGAAAAGCCCAGCAATCCCTGTTCTGAGCCTGTTTGTGTTGCTGCCTGTGCTGTGGATAGCATCTGCCACCCTTTGACTTATCTGACTCTTTGAAAATCATTCTACATTGACAGTGTTTCTACCCACCCAGAATAAAATGGGTGACTTGCATCATCACCACTTCATATGTTCGGGAAAGGTACTTATCACTATCTGCATGTCAGGACATGTGGAGGAGTCAATGTCACTGGCAGTTCAACACACAGTGATAACGCTATTATTTCATTTTTAAAATCTGTAACACTCCATTCATAATATTGTAACATTAAAGTGTTACATATGTGTGCAACTGCTGAATTAGGCAGGTCAGAGCCCATAGACCATGAACACTCTCTTTGTTCAAGATATCATTCATTTTAGTAATAATATGAAAGCAAGAACAAAAAGAGAAGAAATACACCACCAGATCTGGAGAAACATCAACACCTGAAGACATGTAGTTGGGGATTCCTGGAGCAGCCTTCCAGCATTTCAGGGTCTGGACTGAGAAGTCCCCAGCCGAGTGTCCTCTTCACAGGAAGACTCCAAAGTCTTATTCCCAGTGAGACTTCTTAAATACAAGTTAGAATGAAGAAAGCTCCATTCCAACCAACTGTGTGACCTACTGCTCCCCTCAAGGATACTTAATCCTCCCAAGGATTGGCCAGGTCCCTAAAGGGAGGGAGTGATAGCCTTGAGATAAGTGCATGACTCTGAGTTCTCATGAGTGAGCAAAACACACCCAGAAGTCAGCCTTCTTCAGATGATCCATCAAGGGTATGTGAAGGTCATGGCAGACACGTGGACAGGGAAGATCTTTCACGTTTTCCTTAGCCCATTAAACATAGTGTTCCAAACCTTTCTATCTCAGAAATACAAATTAATGCAGGCAAATAAAGCAAGAAATATCAAATAGAATAAAATGAACTTCCAATCAAGATGAGAATAAGAGCATAATCTTTAATTCTCCTTTACCACATTAAGATTGGTGACCAGCAGAATATCAGTTATCCAGAAAGATCAAAGAAAAGGTTCAAAGCACATTTTTGGCTTTGAAAATAGGTGATTTTAAATGTTTGTAGCATATTGTATTCCTCTTGAGTCAGCAGTGTGTTATGTGAGCCAGCTTTCCCACCTAAGAATAAATATGGTTCAGGCTGTCTTGTGCAGGGTTTCTTGATTGGAGAACAAATGTTCACTGAAGCTAACTGCTCAAATTTTCTCTCCAAGGGGAAGATGGAGGTCTCCTGAGGGGTTGGGGCACTGCTCATGTTGTGCTTTCTAGAAAGGGGTTTCCTCCCAGAGGATGGCTTCACTGGACATCTGCTGTGCATGAATAAAATAAGTTACAAAATGATGTGCTTAACCCAAGATCTCTGTAGAGTCTAATCCAAAGTCTTCAAATTAGAGGAAATCAAAGGGAAAGGCCATCATTATGGTGAAGAGGACACTGAGAAGAGTGACCTTCAGTGCAGAGTAAAGTGGGAGGGAAGCTGGGATTGCTTGGGCAAGATCAGGCCGTAGCTGGGCTTCTGCTGCTTCCTGACCTTGACTCTTTGCAAAGAGCACTTGCTTCACTCAGCTCTTCAGCCAGCCTGTTGTCCCACATGTACCTGCAAAGTGTCTTTTTTTTATTGTTTGTTCAAAACATTACAAATCTCTTGACATATCATATTTCATACATTAGATTCAAGTGGGTTATGAACTCCCATTTTTACCCCAAATACAGATTGCAGAATCACATCAGTTACACATCCACATTTTTACATAATGCCATATTAGTAACTGTTGTATTCTGCTACCTTTCCTATCCTCTACTATCCCCCCTCCCCTCCCCTCCCATCTTCGCTCTCTACCCCATCTATTGTAATTCATTTCTCTCCTTTTTCCCATTCCCCTCACAACCTCTTATATGTGATTTTGTGTAACAATGAGGGTCTCCCTCCATTTCCATGCAATTTCCCTTTTCTATCCCTTTCCCTCCCACCTCATTTCTCTGTTTAATGTTAATCTTTTCCTCCTGCTCTTCCTCCCTGCTCCGTTCTTAGTTGCTCTCATTATATCAAAGAAGACATTTGGCATTTGTTTTTTAGGGATTGGCTAGCTTCACTTAGCATAATCTGCTCTAATGCCATCCATTTCCCTGCAAATTCTATGATTTTGTCATTTTTTAGTGCAGAGTAATACTCCATTGTGTATAAATGCCACATTTTTTTTTATCCATTCATCTATTGAAGGGCATCTGGGTTGGTTCCACAGTCTAGCTATTGTGAATTGTGCTGCTATGAACATTGATGTGGCAGTATCCCTGTAGTATGCTCTTTCAAGGTCTTCAGGGAATAGTCCGAGAAGGGCAATAGCTGGGGGTCAAATGGTAGTTCCATTCCCAGCTTTCCCAGGAATCTCCATACTGCTTTCCAAATTGGCCGCACCAATTTGCAGTCCCACCAGCAATGTACAAGTGTACCCTTTTCCCCACATCCTCGCCAGCACTTGTTGTTGTTTGACTTCATAATGGCTGCCAATCTTACTGGAGTGAGATGGTATCTTAGGGTGGTTTTGATTTGCATTTCTCTGACTGCTAGAGATGGTGAGCATTTTTTCATGTACTTTTTGATTGATTGTATGTCCTCCTCTGAGAGTGTCTGTTCAGGTCCTTGGCCCATTTGTTGATTGGGTTATTTGTTATCTTATTGTCTAATTAATTTACCAAGTCATGATGGTGATAAAGGGGTCAGTGGGAAAGACCACCTAGTAGGATAAAGGGAGATGCCACCTGTTTCAACCTCTTTTTTGACACTATGACCTAAAGACCTGAAAAGAGCAATTAGAGGAGGACACATTTATTTTGGCTCATGGTTTCAAAGATCTCAGGTCACAGATGGCCAATTCCATAGCTCTAGAACTAAGGTCAGGCAGAACATCATGGTAGAAGGGCATGGTGGAGTAAGGCAGCTCATGACACAGCCACCAGGAAGAACTCAGGGAGAGAGAGCTCTGCTCAGCAGGGACAAAATATATACTCCAAAGGCAAGCCCCCAGTGACCTACCTCCTAAAGCCATATCCTACATGCCTATAGTTACAACCTAGTTAATTCATATCAGTAAATTAATTCCCTTCTTAGGTTACAATGCTCAATCTAATCATTTCCCCTTTGGACATTCTAACACATGAGCTTCTGGGGAACACCTCACCTCTACACCATAACACCACCTGAATAGCATCTATTCTCAATGCTCAAGCACCACTCAAAAGCAAAAGTTGTGCTGCTTCACAGATGGCTCCAGAGTCCAAGGATCTTGAACTGGGGACCCACTCGGGCATGAAAGAAATGGGTAAAAGCCTTTAATTAACATTGAGTTTAATGCAGTGAGACTTTTCCCTCTCCCCCCTAATGGAGCTTGTAAGGATCAAACAAGTTGCTTGTTTCAGGATGAATTCCTTTGAGATCCAGCAGAATATGATCAGCCTGTTGGGGCTTGTTCTCTGAGAGATTAACTCGGCTCAGTTTGCAATCACTGTACCTTTCCTTGTTCAATATTTCTTCCCTTTCAAGACAATTTGTTTTTTATTTTATTACACGTAAGTTATGATGGAAATAATTCATTACTAAACTAAAATACCAGCTGTTATAAAACATGGGATTGTAGCTCATGACAAACAAGTGATTGGACCAACTTTCCTAGAGCTTAGGCTCCGAGAGGATCTCTGTTGATACCTTCTGTGTTTATACCTTATGTGTTTCTGTGGAAGAATCACAGGTTCATAAAGCTCCTTGTACGAGATTGACTAATTTTGAAACTCATTTATTCTTCTGATTAATGTATGTAAGTAAAAATTAAGTTTAATTAAGAGAAATTAGTAACATTGAAATTTAATTGTGAAAATATATTTTTTCTTATTTATCAACAAAACATGAAAAATAATCTCAATGTCTAACAACAATGAATTAATTACAATTAAACTGAGAGTGTACTAATAAATGGCTGTTTCAAACAAAATGAAAGGTATGAAATGTTAACAGCAGTTAAAAATTGATGACATAGTTGTATATTTATTAATTTGGAAAACTGCTCATAAAGTGAATAAAATAAGTTACAAAATGATATTTACAAAATAATTTTATTTTGGTAAAAATAGGAAATCAAATTACAATGAAAATACCTAGAATTTCTCATGCATGTCTGTGCATCAGGAATTGGTCCAAAGAGTTGATGTATATATATATATATATATATTTGTGGGAAGGCTCTTGGAATCATGCATTTCCACAACTACCAAGAAACAGTGTGGTAGTTGGCCAATCTGGGAGCTTCGTGAAGAAAGGGAAGTCTTCTATTTTATTATTCTATTTATTAGTACAAAGCTGATTCATTTGAATGCACCATGAGACTTAGGATTCTCAACAAAATGGAAAGTAGACTTCGGGAAAAAATTAACAGATTAAGTCTCTTCAGCAGCTGACTTTGGGGCCATCTTTAGAAGTAGCTTCCCGCTGTGTGCATAGATGTGCTTCCCTACATACTGTAGAGCCCTTTCAGTTACCCAGTGAAACAGAGGTACCATTAAAATTTCCATTTAGATAAGTAAATTACTATGTTAGAATTGGAGCCCAAGAATACACCTACACCTACACATACATAAATGTCACATTTATATCATTATAAAAATGTATGTGGTTAATACCAGGTGTCTCAATCTTGGTACACATTTCAGATTATTAGGATAAATTCGAAGTAGATTTTTAGAAACTTTCTGTTTCTTTCTACATATTGCCAAATGACCACCCAGAAAAATTACACTTATTCATCCCTCTCCTCACTACTTGTTGTCCTGATTTGATGGGATTCCATGGCAGACAGTGGGGTGCTCTCTCACTGAGGTTTATAGCCTGGAGCCCTGATTGTGATCCTGACTGAGGAGGCACAGACACAGCAGATTTATACTCTAGTTAGGTCTTTAGATGGCATTTCTGTCCTTCTCCCATAGAATGATGGTGAATTTGTCATCAAGCAGGAAAGCCAATGCTTAGACTGGCGCTTTGACAACCAGTACAGCAAGAAGGATGGGGGATGCTTCCTCTCATCATCCTAGGGATATGAGAACAGGGGCTAGGACAGAGGAGGAAGGAGGTGACATCTACCATGGCTGATGTTTTCAGTTTGACCCAGACTTCCCAGGCTACTAAGAGCAACAATTCTTAAAGTCAAAACAACCAAACAAAAAACAAAGCCAACCTATTCAACAAGTTCTAGATGTTTGCTCTTATCATACGAGAGGTTACAAAAGTGCAGTATGAACTATAAGCTTTCACAGATGCACACGACCCTCTTTTTCTTGCTATTTCTATTTCATATTCCTTAGCAATTGAACTGAAACTTTTCTCTGCTATTCTTTCATTCATTCATTTATTCGCCCAACGACGTTCATTTACTTTCAATCATGTAAAAGTACTGTGATTCACAGATATAAAAGACCACTGAGAGTCTATCTTCTACTAGAAAAGACAATTAAATTTAAATAGTAGCTACAGGTGTGATCACAGAAAGGCAGAAAGAACCAATTAGTGAAGAGGAACAAGTTTTCCCCAGTAAATGAGGGACAGCTTCAAAGAGAAGAGATTCTTTATTCCCACCCTTGGGAGGATTAGAGTTTTCCAGTTGGCCCAGGATGACACATTAGGGAGCAGGAAGGGTGTAGAAAGATGGAGACAACACCTGCCAGGCAAACCCTGAGAATACCACTGCAGTGTGAGAACTGCTGGGACATGGCTGAGCCAGGGTGTTTTGAGATTTGTAGCTGAACAGGAAGGCAGGGCATGGCCATGAAGGTCCTCCAGGAACTTGCTTCAGAGTTTGGACTTCACTCCAGCAGTGAATTTGATGAAGATTCTCTCCCAGGAGGTTTTCTTCAATATTTCTTGAGCAAGTACATTTTGTATGATCTCCCTTCAGAACATTCTAGGGTACAACAAAGTTTAAAGTCTCCCATGATTAACGGGGAATAACTGAGAAGAGTTATCAATGGCATTAAGAAAATTTATTTAAAAAATATAGCTCTGGGGTCTCCCAAGGTTCAGTTGGAAATGGAGGATCCTAAACCCCAATATTAGCTAGTTGCCATAGTCTGAGTGACAATACTGGTGGCCTTGGCTAGCATTGGGGGAATGGGGGTGTCGGGGATAATTAAGAAGCCAAATTGAATGTGGCCCCATAGAGGATTGAATATGTACCTTGGTCATTAGCAGGAACAAAATATTTGGCAAATAGAGATGACTATGATATCCAAATTATGAAGAGGTTGGCATCAATTAAAGAGAAAATAGATATTTTGAATTGAAGAAAATAGATAAAAATGCAGAGGAGATCAACATTTAGAATAATAAAAAAAACAGGAAGCCCTTTTTGAGAAGTGAGGACTAAGGAGAGGAGGAGAAAATTAGAGAAGGATGAATAATTAGAAGAAATGGGTTCACAAAGAAGGGTGATGGAACTATGCTGCTGTGACCAGATGCCAAAGCAAGCCCCTCTCCCAGGCCCAAGTTCTCCTCCCAGCTTCTTCTACCCCAGAGCCCTGGGTGGAGAGAGTTAAAGATGTGGATTTTTCCCATTAGAAATGCTTCTTCCCGGACTTTTCACCTCAGTCCATGGTGATATCTCCTCCTCTAAGTCTTTATTTTGGTTGGACACTCTGTTTCACTTTCCATATGTAGTCCGAATTCTTCCTCTACCTCACTCCCATGTTTTTCATATGCCTGGGGTGAATAAATCCCTTTCTCAATGATTCTTGTCTCAGTCATTTACTCTAAAAATGCACTGTGAAGTGGGGAAATGCAGGCATACTGCATGTTATGGACCCCACTAAATGCCCAACAGACTGTTCAGGGGCAGATTATCAGGGACCAATAGGGCTCTACTCCCTGTTCTAGAACATTGAATCCAGATCCAGAAATACCCAGATTTCATGGTACAGATCCAAGAGAACATGAACATCATGTGACTGAAGTTTTCAAGGTGTTTACAAAGGTTGCTTCTCATGTTCCTTCCTACCAGAAGTAGAGTGTAGGTGGTTACACCTTAATGGATTCTATCTCCTCTTGATATGATACAGGAATCCTGAGGGTGACACACACAGGAGTTTTCTCATTTTTTTAGGAAATAGGAACAACTGACTCAGTTCAACAGTAAGAGTAGAACAAATTGGCTTTAGATCCTGATTCAAAAAAGAGCCGGACAGTCTGTCCCAAATCTGTCACCCTCATAAGATGACATCCTTTGTAAATCTGCTACATTTTCTGTTCTAGCAATGTTCTCTTTGAAAGTGAGACACATGGACATCTCATGTTCATGCTGCCAGCATTTGGTCCAGGTGTCAGCCACGGAGCAGGGACAATGCCTAAGGAAAGTTAGTTCCACATTGTGAGACTGGGCAAGGGACAGAAAAATATTTTAGCCTCACATATATCCTAGCTAAGCTATGGAATAATTCCAAATGTGTGAGATGCGAGGACAAGAAGATGTTTCTCTTAGGATGTCAGTCTATCTTCCCAGATAGTACCAAACATCTGTCACTCGTGATTGTTATATCTAGATGTCATGTGGGAAGGAAAGGCACAGTCTTAGAGTTTAAAGTAACACTTTATTTTTAATAATACTTTCAGGACATTCAGTGTGAAGAATACAGTGGAATTGCAGTCCTAGATTTCAAGTGACTAATGGAGTTTATGAAAAGTCAGATTTTATATTAATTGCAATCTAATATGTTAACCTGTTATTGCTTCATGAATGATACCAGAAGACATGATACTCCTGTATCAGAGATAGAGGACTTTATTACTCAACATGAAGCAAACACATGAATTTTATGTTGACTTGTACTGACTCCTTATTTCTTCAAGTTTCACAGGTCAACACACAAGTAGAAGGACAGGTCTAGAAGATACCTGCCCTTGAATGGGGTTGTGTGCCAGTGCTAAGACACTGAGCCTGAGAAATCTATTTAATTTATATGGAGCAATTAGCAAGCCCACTCTTTGTGGAGAAGGGTAAGTTTGTATTATTAACTCATCCCTCCTCATTGCTCACTACAAGTATAATACTAATAAAGGGGCCATGATTCTTGGTATAAATAGTAAGAACAAGCAGGGATCCTCAGAGACAATGGTGGATAACCTTCTCCAACAATAGCTATTTGAAAAGGATGTTGATACAATATTTTGAAAGAGATCATGTTATTCATTGAATTAAATGTTTTGGATATATAATGATGTCAGGCTGGGGATATAGCTAATTTAGTAGAGTAATTGCCTCACATGCACAGGGCCCTTGGTTCAATCCACAGCAAAAGAAAGAAAGAAAGAAAGAAGGAAAGAAAGAAAGAAAGAAAGAAAGAAAGAAAGAAAGAAAGAAAGAAAGAAAGAAAGAAAGAAAAAAAGAAAGAAAGAAAGATGGAAGGAAGGAAGGAAGGAAGGAAGGAAGGAAGGAAGGAAGGAAAGAAAAGGAAAGAACACGTAGTGATGTCATACATTTTTAGGGTAGTAAATCACAAAATATATATTTAGTTGAGATTTTCAACATATTTGTGTATGAGACGTACAATTCTGTTAATTGTAGAGGCCATGATTTTCTCTTGAAGATTCTAATGTCTACACAAAATTATGAATGTGGTATTGGGGAATTTCCTGTGTCCCTATAAGTGACATGTGTTTTTCCAATATTGGAGTTGCAATATCTGCTCTTAAAAATAGACTAATATCCCTGCTTCCATTCTTCAGTTGCTCATGAAATTTAACCAAGTGTACCTTCATCAGTGACCTTGCGCATAGTACCACCTGAATAATGAAAGATATTTTCACAAAGGTGGTATAGTTCTGTAGCACTCAGCCCTAATTAATAGCTTGGGTATTTTATTTGTAGGTGTGTATAACTTAATATACCTTCCACTGCATGTATGATGAATTTAGGGTACCATCTGTCTATCGACTTTTAGTATTGGAACTGGTCTTACAAATGGACTAACTTCCTTTATAATTGCAGAATTTGCCTACAAAAAGATATCATCCTTATTCACATAAAAGTCATTGTTCCATTGCAACCAGGGCCTCCTCAGTACTGGATCTCTAAACCACTGGTCATCTCCACCACTGGATCCTGGAAGTAGTAGGAAGAGTGACAAACTTCCCAAGAGCATTGGTAATATATCTTTGACTATGTAAGTAAGCTGAGCTAGCTTTTAATGGCCCAAATCTGGCTCTAGTAATGCTCAGGGCCTCTCATTTTTGAGGATATAATAATCATAAATGACCAAAGAAATTAGAATGACCACATTCTATCCCCTACCATATGAATGCTCTTGAATGCTCCAGAATAATGTTTCAGAACTGTGTTGTAGTAGGTGAAACACAGAAGTCTCCAAGTGGGATTTTATTGGGTTCTATTGACCTGACTGTGGTCTACTCTTGGCTGGTTTATACAGCCACACAGTCCTTAGCTAACAATGCAGTAAAACAAACAAGCCATAAGCACAACAAAAGGGAATGTTAAGGATCTCTCCTCTCCTTTGCCCCTTTCTCTTCCAATGCCCTTCACTTTTTAGTTATTCTCATGCTCTGGTTTCTAGATTGCTGAATTTTTATTCTCTTTTCCTCAAGTTTTGGTATTTACTTCACTTTCCATCTTAGATCTGTCTGCTCTCTGGATTCCATGTGGGATTGTCTTTTTAATGGCTGTCAACTTCACTTTCATCCCTCACTGGTCAGCTGGTCCTTCTATATTTAGGTGTGGAAGGGTGGCCAGGTGGGAAAGAAAGTTTGTTAATAAGAGAAGTAGATAATGGTGTCCTCTGGGATTTAGAAGTAGGAGAATTTTTTTTTTTTTTAAGTTAGAGGTCAAGGGAATACTTGTAGAGGAGAAAGCACCTGGCTAGATCCCTGAAATAGTTTGCATTTTGGAATAGAAAGACATTGGGACAGTTTGTGCCAACCACAGTGGAAAGTCTCATTAGCAGTTCTCTGACAGGCACCATGAGAAAGGGTAAGAAGTTCAGTTTTAAAGGAACAAAACAACCGTATGTGCTCTGGGCACTGAATTCTCAGATGTTGCTTTTCTAAAAATGTGCATATAATTTCTCACTTTTGAAATATTTCTCTCTTTTGCCAACAATAATGCTGGCTAAACACTTTGAAAGCTCAAGTGTGTTACATGGAGGGGCACATGCATTATACCATCATCACCCCTGACTCTTCCATAATAAACTCATCTTTATGGCGTCCCCAGTAAATTTATCTAGACGGCAGGATATTATTTTCCACTTCTTCTGTATCATTTTGAAATTTTCTAAAAGTGACTTCTTCAAAGTTCACTATTTCCTTCTCTAGCTGTTTGCACAAATCCTTAGAAACATCACAGAATTAATAATTTTGAGATCACTGGACCACAGACACTCACCCCTTGTATATTTGTTTTCATCATCCTTTGTTTCTTAGGAAGAAAGCCAGTAAATAAATCAAGATATCAGAGTTCTCTGGAGGTTCACTGGCTTAACACTCTTTAAAGAATATATCCTGCTGTTTACTTGTTCAGAATGTACTTGATGATTCTCTGGGAATTCACTGCCCATTACCATGTTGGAACATTGCACCACTGAAAAATCCATCACTTAGGGACATAAACTCATCTGGGAGAATTTCTTCAGCTGTTTTTTTCTCATTAGTCTTGAACTTGCCAGCAGCTGCCTCAGAGAAAGCTTTAAATGCTGTCTATTTAACAGCAGTGATCTTTCTATTTAGTCAAAAACTTCCAATGGCTGCTGACAGGATTAACTCTGCAATAAAAAGTAGGGTAAAGAGCTAGATTAGAAAAAAACACAAGACTGCCAAATTCGGTGAATATATTTAAACATAATGGATGACATAAATGAAGATTGAGCCGTAAAGTTGACAATTCTTATGCTGCATAACAACTTTACTTTCCAAGCATGAGCTAGGTCATGCAATTAATTTTCATTGAAAATTCTTTGATTAAATATTTAACAAATATTAACTGTCTATGGTATGGTGTGTACCTAGGACACAACATAAATGATCAGACTGTGGTTCAGAGGGTCTCTCTGATTATAAGAGAATGGCAAGATTTAGGCATATGTGCCAAATAAAGATATGTGTGCAGATGTTTCCACCAGCTGTGGGGCTCTCCATGCCTATGTGCATGCTAAGATTGGCATGCCTACCGAGAAAGGGTCAATTACTGGAGGTGGCTAAACACAGGCAAGGTCAATGTAATCAGGATCAATGCAATGAGGATGAGGGGCCAAGCAAGTTGAAGAGAATGTGAGATAACATCTAAATGGTACAAAATGCGAGCTGATGCAGTCAGATGTATAGCATCTGAACATACATATGACATTCTTATGTTGTACAACATTCTTAAGCTGTATAACATCATTCTCATTGCTGTGAAATCTTCCATTTACAGATGTTGGGGCACTTAGAGGAGCAATTATAAAACAGAGTTGGTTAATTTATGTGAGGAAATGAGCGAAGAATAAAAAAAAACTCATCCAAGTATGACAAGGGAAATCAACATGCAATGAATTCTTGAAAGATGAGTCATAGTCTATTATAGTTTGGATGTGAGGTGTCCCCCAAAAGCTCATGTGTGAGACAATGCAAGAAGAGGAGAAATGATTCCATTATGAAAGCCTTAACCCAATCAGTGAATGAATAACCTGATGGAATTAACTGAGCAGAAACTGAAGATGGATAGGGTATGATTGGAGCAGGTGTTTCCCTGGGGGTGTGCCTTCAAGGTATATGCTTTGTATCTGGGGAGTGGAGTCTCTCTTTGCCTTCTGATCACCATGTGAGCCACTTTCCTCCACTGCACTCTTCCACCATGATATTCTGCCTCACCCTGAGCCCTGAAAAATGAGGCAGGCTGTCTATGGACTGAGACCTCTGACACCATGAGCCCCCAAATAAACTTTCCTTCCCTAAAATTGTTCTGGTCAGATCTTTTTGTCACAGCAGTAAAAAAAAAAAAGCTGACTAAACATAGTCCAATGTTGTTTTAACTTAACTGAGATGAAACTGTTATCAAAATGAATATTTGAGATTTTTATTCTGAGATTTTTTGTGTGTATACCTATACATATACACAAATATAAGTATACATTTATACATACAAATATACTAATACTCACACATTTCTTTTCACCCTCCCCCCAAAAAATAAAATAAAACACAGATATATTGACTCTGTTTTTATTTACAAAGTGCAACCATATGGGCATAAAATATACAATAGTTTAGAGAAAATCTTTGTTGTTGTTAGTCTAATTGGTGAGAACAATGTTTTCTTTCTAAGAGTATCAGTTTCCAATTAAGGAGATTTCATCCCATGTGGTTCAAATAGAAGGACTTTAAGAAAGAGATACAGAACAAGGGCACTCAGATGAATGAGATTGCTGTGACCCCATGCCTAAGGGGTGGGTGTAGAGTTGCCTTTGAGACCACTGAGGGGGAGTAATAGCACCTATAGATATGGTGATCCAAGATAGAAAACATGCAAGAAATAACAGACCTCTCTCAGGTTTCCCTCCTCTATCGCCAGTCAGAGGTTCCCATTAGTTGAGTCCAATCAGAATCCATCTATCAGAGGAATTTGGGTAAGGCAGTTTGCAAGAACCAACCTCTTAGGGAAAACAGTAAGCAAAGGAGGAAAGCAGATTGGGGGAGTACATAGAGAATGACACTGTTTTGTCAAATATTAAACTTCCTAGAGAAGAAGGATAAAGCAATTCAGACAGTAAAAATTAGACTGTTGTTCACCTTGTTGGGATTTAGTATTGATATAAAAGCCAGTTATAAACCAAGATCCCCTCCCTTTATTTTGAAGAATACCAAGATGAATTCAGTCTTAACACATAAAGTCTTGCTGGAAGAGAAGACTATAGAGGGGTCAACCCTATCCATTGTTCCAAGCTTGTCCCTTTGTAACTTCAAAGTTTAAAATCAAGCAACTTGAATATGATTGTGCAAATGGTGGGTAGCAATAGTTCTCAACATCAAGGTCATTGCCAAGTCCATTCATCTTCTTGGTAGAACAAGCTGTTTAAAACATTGTCTACCTGGGCTGAGTGCTTGAAGCTGCAAGGAAACACAACTGCTATGGTAAGTGCCATTTCTATTTCCTATACTTGTTCAACAGATAGACCCTTTTCAATGCCTTAAGTAAAGAGCTATAAACTTTATGAAAATTTTGCAGAAATATACAAATACACATATGGTCAAATATACTGGAAACAGTCTATCTGTAATAGCCAAGGTACATGCTATAGTTTGGGTGTGGTTTGAGGACGTCTTCTAAAGGTTCATGTATTGGAGCTTGGTTCTCAGTGTACTGGTATTAGGAGGTGGTGTGGAACTTTAGGGGGTGGGGCCTAGTGAGAAGTAATTTAGGTCACTGGGGGTGCTGCCCTTGGAAGGAATTGGTGTAGTCCTTATAGGGCCCTGGTTAGTTCTCATAAGAGGATTTTTATAAAGGAGCAAGCCTGGCCCCTTCTTATTCAGTCTTGGGCTTTCTGTGCAGCCATGTGATCTCCCTCTATTACACGTATTCCAACTATGATGCCATCAGCCATGATGTTAGATAGCCAGGAGAGCCCTCACCAGGGTTGAAACCATGCTATTTTTACTGCCATTCTCCAAAACTATGAGCAAAATAAACTCCTTTTCTTCAAACATCACCCAGCCTCATGTATTTTGAGGCAGCAAAAGAAGATAAATTAATACAGTATAGTTACACAAGAGTGGGAAAAATATTTAATTCAGAGAAGAAACTTGAATGAAGGCAAGGAGATAGGGAAATGCAGAGTGCTTCAGTGGACTGGAGATGATGAAGGAAAGAAAAAGCTTACAGTGTTCGGGGGAAGATTTTGGGAGAACAAAGCCCCTGTGCACCAAATTGAGGTGATGTATGTGTATTTTGCAGTAATAGGAACCACTAAGGGACTTAATGTGCATATGCACAGTGGAAGTGGGGATGACATCAGCTAATTACAGTTTACATTTTAAAGTGAGTTGCAAATTTTTCAAAATTTTATGTTAGATGCAAAATGTCTAAAGAAATAAAATGATAGAAATATCCCCACAATTACTCAGGAAAAGCACCATTGTTAATGCTGTGTGATCTCCTGGAAACAAAATGAAGGAATTAAAAGAAAAAAAATGTTTGAGTCTATGGAGCACTGATAAATGTCTGAGCTTTGGTGTCAAGGCTAATTTGTTAACTTATTTAATTTTCTTAAATCTTAGTCCCCTCCTAAAAGATCTTTTTATTTAGCCTATGCAGATCTTGGGAGCGCTAAATTAGATATTATATATAAAGTACTTAGAAACAGTGAACTTTTCAGATTACAAAATCATCCATCAATGGTAATTATTATCATTGAGGCCTATATACTATAGTTATAAGAATGTAGTTATAATCATTGTAATTGCTTTAGGAATCTTTTTTCATGAATCCATAGTTGATAATGAACAAAAACATTTTGTTAAATATACAAGAACTACAGTATTCACTGGCATATACCTCAGAGAATATCTTCAAATTGAAAATGAGACTCTGTTAAAGTTGGGTTAATGGGACCACTCAAAGTTACCTTAGATTCTGTCTCAAGAAATGGAAATTTAATCTGACAGTTTGTGAATGACTTTAATGTCATCATCTCTACAGCATGTCTTGAGAAGCATTTAAATAATTCAAAAATGATTTATTGAACCCTACTATAGGTTGTGCCTGTGATACATGTTATAAAATTTGATTTCACCCTTCAACAGTTGGTGTAAGATGGATGAAAATGTTAAGAATTAAAATAGAACATTGAAAAAAGACATATAGAATCTCTATTCTCATAAGATTTACAATCCCAAAAGAGCCACCAATAACTTAATAATTTTGAGCATATGACTTTTTGAAGGACAACTGACAGGTACTATGTGTGGAGCGGGTTTATTATATACCATTTACCAATTGTAAGGGAGGACTCCTGATGTATGGAGGATAGTAAAGATCATCCCAATGCCAACCACCAAGAATAGGCATCCAAATATTTCCACCCACTGCATCGCAGGCTGCAATTTCTACAACTTGGAGGAGTCTGGCGAGATGGAACATTCATATAGTAAGTGAGGCAACTTTACTGCTTAGAGATAGAGGGCAAGGGGAAAGACAGGCCCTGAGTTTTGTGGTGAGCTAGTCTACCAAGACTCAGGTCCATTGTCCAGGGCAGGCAGGATCTCATCTGCCTGCACCCCACATCTCATCATGGTGGAGGGACCCCAAACACATGTCTACTGAAGTTTATATCCAGGGGAAACTGGGTGCATTGGACTAATGCATTTGGCTGTAGGAGGAATGGGGACAACACCCAGGCTGCTATGGCCATCACCTCCTTGTCTAGGGATGTTGCATTCTCAGCATGTTCTGAGAGCAAGTGCAAAAAAGGAGAGTTGCACTGGCCAAGGTCATACAGGCACTTGTCCTGCACTGTGAGAGAAATGGGACTTCTATGCTAGATGGTGAGACAAGGCTGCCTGGAGGGAAAGGCATAAAAGCTGAGACTGAAGGCTGAGGACTCAGCCATGTTAGAGTGATGAAGTGGGCCCATCAGCAGAGAGGAGCATAGTTTGAATAAGGGAACAGTGAGACAAATGGGCTTCCCTAAGAAATTTAGGTAAGATCATTTTGTTGAAAAGCAATCACTGCAGGAGAAAAGGCTGGGGAACCCTATGCAGGATCTGATTTTGGATATAGTCTGAGACATACTGAACCTGGAAAGGCTCTTTGCAATACCAGATTGCTGCAGTCTGGCTGGGCACAAAATAACCGGGCCACCACACCGCCTTGTAGATTCAAACAGCAATTCTTTACTCCCAAACTCTCACCGGCACTCTCCACGCACGTTCTGGGAAAATCCACCCTCCACCGGGCTCTGCGTACCAAATACCCTCTGAATCCCCGAGAACTCAATGGGAACTCAAGGAGTGGGCGCCTGAGGCAGCAGGATACGCCCTATTCCCAGCAGGATCCACCCTAAACCTGGAACCACCCTAATCCAGCAGGATCTACACTAAACCTGGAACTACCCTAATCCAGCAGGATCTACACTAAACCTGGAGCCACCCTAATCCCTGAGCAGGGTCACCTTTCATTAAAAATGCCATGTCATTCCTACTTGGCTATGGCTCTCAGCACCAGATGGGACTACAAAAATCAAATCTGCATTTAACTCATAATGCTTGAGAGATATCCAGTAACTAGAAGTTGAGTGAGGACATTGCTCTTAATTTGTTGAGGCTTTCTAAGGTACTTATCTGGCTACCAATGTGAAATGCTATATAGTTAGCTCTTGGTAGCCATGGGGCTTTGGTTCCAGGACCCCTGAAGATACCAAAACCTGTGAATGCTCAAGTCCCTTAAAGAAAATTGTATAGTATTTGCATAAAACCTGGAGGGCAGTATGGAGATTCCTTGGAAAGCTGGGAATGGAACCACCATTTGACCCAGCTATTCCCCTTCTTGGATTATACCCAAAAGACCTAAAAAGAGCATACTACAGGGACACAGCTACATCAATTTTCATAGCAGCAAAATTCACAATAGCTACACTGTGGAACCAACCCAGATGCCCTTTAATAGATGAATGGATAAAAAAAAAATGTGGCATTTATACACAATGGAATATTACTCAGCACTAAAAATAATGAAATCATGGCATTTGCAGGGAAATGGATGGCACTAGAGCAGATTATGCTAAGCGAAGTTAAATAATCCCTAAAAAACAAATGCCACATGTCTTCTCTGATATAAGGGAGGTGACTCAAAACAGAGTAGGAAGGAAGAGCATGAGAAGAAGATTACCATGAAACAAGGAAAAGAGGTGGGAGGGAAAGGGAGGGAGAAGGAGAATTGCATGGAAGACGTAAGGAGACCCTCATGGGTTCACAAAATACATATACGATGGTGTGAGGGGGGAGGGAAGAAAAAAGAGAGAGAGAGATAAGTGTCACAGTAGAATGGGTACAGAATAGTGATGGGAGGGGAGCAGAGGGGAGGGGGGATAGGGAGGGCAGCAGAATACAACTGACACTAGAATTGCTGTATGTATACACATGGCTGTATAACCAATGTGATCCTGCAATCTGTACACGTGGAAAAATGAGAATTCACACCCTATTTGAATCAAATGTATGATATGTCAAGATCATTGTATTGTCTTGAGCAACTAATAAAATAAATAATAAATAAATAAATAAATAAATAAACCTACATACAACTTCCTGTGTACTTTCAATCATCTGTGGATTACTTATATAATACCTAATAAGACATAAATCTTAAGTTAATATTTGCTATACCACATTGCTTAGAAATGGTTTAAAATTTTAATACTTATTAGAGATGCGTTTTTTTCTAATAGTTTCTATCCATAGTTGATTGAATCTGTGGATGTGGTTCCATAGGATGTGTAGAGCTCACTGCACCCTCAAAGCTAACGCATACCACTTTTCTCTTCACTTGGATTTGAAACTGCTGGTGGAGTCAGCAAAGGATGTGCCAATCAAGCCCTAACCCCACCAAGGCCAGTGAAATATTTTCCCCTTACTTAGGTTACTAGTCTGGTTCTTTCACTCAGTTTCCTTTATTTGTTTACAAGCATTTATTGGGTTCTTGCCATTTGCCAGCCCTTGAGCTCAGAACTGGGATGTTAAAGCCGTAGATCTCAAGAGAACCCTATTCAATTGGGAAAACAGAAAAGATTACACATCCATGATAATACCATGGTTCCTTCACTCAAAGAAAGTGGGACATGCTAACAAAGAGGAAGCTGTTTGAGGAGACAATACATTTACTTGAGCCAGTTTTCCTCCACGTTTAGGGATCACAGATGGATGTCAGCTATGAAGTGAATAATAAATGATTATGAGCTCTCTGAGCACATGATAATCTCTAGCTGGCATGTTACAGGGGTCTCATTCAGAAATGCACTCTGAATTGAGCTAGTCATGGAATATCCCACCTGCTCAAGTCTGGGATACTGCCACAGTTTCATTTTTTTCTTTCAAAGATGGATTCCTTAGTTGAAATAAAGTATGCTCTGCATGCAGCTTAAGAAATATTTGAGACTGCAGCCTTGTGGGTACATTTGTAGACTGGTAATTTCCAGTTACAATTTCGTTTTCCATTTCTTCCCATTTTTTTCCAGACAACTCAGACCAAACTTCATTAGGTGGGTCCAAAGCTGGCCTCTGCAGTATAGATGCAGTGCAGAGGCCCAGGTTAGGATGTCAGAAACCTACCCGAGTAGAGAGACCACACTGGGAGTGGGGGGGTGCAGTGGAGGTGGCATCTGTACATGGGCTCTATTGTAGCTCAACTGGGATAAGCAGGATGTCTGAGGGGAGTAGGTGTGTGTAGTGATGACAGGAAATTAGTTATTTACTGGAGGGTCCATCAAATAGGTAATTAAATAAGAATATTATAAGACAGAATTTTCAATGTCTCCTGGAGGGGGAAATTAGAATAAACTCTACTATGTTTTATTTAAGTTATAGATACCTATATATAGTAATTTTAAATATACAGAGATATACAATTATATAGATCTCAATGTGCATCCCTAGTATAGTCCACTGAGAGAGATTGTGGAAGAATGACATGCACATCTTGTGTTTTAAAAGTCATTTGACTCTTAAAAGGAGACAGGATTTCTCTTTTTTATAAAAAAAAAAAAAGTGTTCTTTTTTACATGACCGTAGTGTTTTCTGACATATTATACATACATACATGAGGTATAATTTACTGTAATTAGGATCCCATTATTGTGGTCGTACATTATGTGAAGTTACACTGGTTGTGTATTTGTGTATGAACATAGGAAAGATATGTCCAATTCATTCTAAGTGCCTTTCCTATTCCCATACCCCTCCCTTCCCTTCATTCCTCTTTGTCATAGACCTCTAAACTTCTGTTCTTCCTCCCCCTCGTACCCAGATAAGGAAGAGAACGTTTGACCTTTGGTTTTCTGGGATTGGCTTATTTCACTGACATTATAGTCTCCAGATCCACCTATTTACTGGCAAAATTCAAAAAATCATTCTTTTTCATAGCTGCGTATATTCCATTGTGTGTATCTGTGTATGTGCATGTGTGTGTGTATGTGTGTGTGTGTGTGTGTGTGTGTCCCATTTTCTTTATCCATTTTTCTATTTGTTGGGAGTCGTCCCAGCTCCAAAGACTAACCTCCCCATCCCCTGAGAAGAGCCCTCCAGTGGTGAATCCTGCTGACTCACATGATCGTTACCCACCAATCAGAACTTCCCTATTCCCCTGAGAAGAGCCATCCAATGGTGAGTCCTGCTGATTCACATGATCCTTACCCACCAATCAGAAAGCACCCCATGCCAGCTGCCAAAACCATTAAACTGTTAAACTGTTTCAACCCTCAGACCACCCCCGGCTCTATAAATATGTAGAGCTGCCTCAATAAATATGTAGAGCTGCCTCAATAAACAGGCATTTTCTCCAACAGCAAGCCTTGTTCGTTCTTTCACTATTGAAAGCCACCTAGCTTGGTTCCATAGCTTAGCTATTGTGAATGGAGCTGCCATAAACATTGATGACAGGATTTCTTAAAGAAAAGACTGATTCTATATCAGGAGCAGAGGAAACATAAGATAAGCCTAAAACTTCTTTCATTCTACTAACTAAAATGTAAGAAAAAGTACAAAGAAAAATGATGATCATTAAAGGGGTTCCTTCTGGTCAAATATGAAGTAATTTGAGCATCATTATAATGCTAGTGGTGGATTATAACTCACACAATAAATTCTCTACAATTCCATTTTGCAGTAAAAAAATGAATGAATAAATCTAAAGTTTGATGGAGAAGTTATTTATGTAATTTCAAATACCTTGTTAATATAATAATTATTATTTGCAAAGGGAAAATGGTAACTTCATTGTGGAGAAGACTAACATTGCTCCTTATCAAGTAATAAAAGCAAACGTCATTTTTAAAAGAGTAAATTAGCACCTAATGCTACTTGATAAAACACCATGGAGAGAACTTGGCACTGATTTTGTGACAACACTTGCAAATTCGGAATCTCAACGTTAAGAAACATCAGAGAAAAAGAAAGAACAAATCCATACCCCAAAAGTTAAAAGACAGTAAATAATTAATATTAGAGCTGAAATAACTGAAAACAAAACAAACAATCCCCCAAATTGACAAAAAAGTTGGTTCTTTGAAGAAATCAATAAAATTGACAAACCCTTAGCCAATCTAACAAAAAGAAAGAGAAAACTCAAATTACCAAAATTATTGATGAAAAAGAAAATATCACATCAGACACTACAGAAATACAGATGATAATCAGAATCTGTTGAACATTTATACTCCAATAAAATTGAAAAATCTTGAAGATATCAACAAATTTCTAGAGACAAATGACCTACCCAAGTTGAATCAGGAGGACATAGAAAATTTAAGCAGATCAATTTCAAGGAAAACCTTACCAAGAAAGAAAAGCCCAGGACCAGATGGATTCTCAACTGAGTTCTACAAGACCTTCAAAGAAGAACTAACACCAATTCTCCTCAAATTATTCCATGAAATAGAAAAGGAGGGGACCCTTTCAAACTCATTCTAAGAAGCTTGTATCACTGTAATGCCAAAACCAGACAAAGACATATCAAGGAAATAAAACTTAATATCCCTGATGAACACAGATGCAAGAATTCTTAATAAAATACTGGAAAGTCACATAGAAAAATATTAAGAAGATAATACACCATGATCAAATAGGTTTCATCCCAGCGATGCAAGGTTGCTTAAACATACAAAAATCAATAAATGTAATCCATCACATAAATAGAGTTAAAGACAAGTTCACATGATTATCTCAACAGATGCAGAAAAAACATTTCACAAAATAGAGCATCACTTCATGTTCAAAACACACACACACACACACACACACACACACAATAGGGAGAGTGGAAACATACCTCAACATTGTAAAAGCTGTGTATGCTAAATCCAAGGCCATTTTCTAAATGAAGAAAAATTGAAAGCATTTCCTCTAAAAACTGAAACCAGACAGGAATACTCTCTTTTACCACTTCTATTCAACATTGTCCTTGAGACTGTAGCCAGAGCAATTAGACAGAAGAAAGAAATTAAATGGATACAAACAGGAAAAGAAGAACTCAAAATTATCCCTATTTGCTGATGACATGATTCTATATTTAGAAGACTCAAAACACTCCACTAGAAAACTCCTAGAACTCACAAATAAATTCAGCAAAGTAACAGAATATAAAATTAACACCCATAAATCACTTGTGTTCCTATACATCAGTGATAAATTAACTGAGAGAAATTAGGGAAATTGTCCCATTCATAATAGCCTCACAGAAAATAAACTATTTAGGAATCAATCTAACAAAAGAGCTGAAAGACCTCTACAAAGAAAACTACAGAATGCTAAATAAAGAAAGAAATTATAGAAGACCTTAGAAGATGAACAGATATCCATGTTCTTGGATAGGCATAATTAATATTGTCAAAATAGGAATACTACTAAAAGCTCTATACAGATTTAATTTAGTTACTATTAAGGTTATGATGATATTATTCATAGAAATAGAAAAAACAGTTATGAAATTAACTTGGAAAAATAAGAGGCCCAGAATAGAAAAAGTAATCCTTAGCAAAAAAAAAAAAAAAAAAGTGAAGCAGGAGGCATCAATCACCATGCTAGACCTTAAATTATACTACAGAGCAATCGTAATAAAAACAGCACAGCATTGGCACCAAAACAAACATGATGACAAATTGTACAGAATGGAAGACAGAGAGACAAACCACATAAATAAAGTTAGCTCATACTAGACAAAGGTGCCATAAACATACATTGGAGAAAAGAGACTCTTCAACAAATGATGCTGGAAAAACTGGAGATCCATATGTAGCAAAATGAAATTAAACTCCTATCTTTAATGTTGCACAAAACTCAAAGCAAAGTTGATCAAGGACCTAATCATTAACTAGAGACACTGTACCTAGTAGAGGAAAAGTAGGTCCATATCTCCATCATGTAGGCTTAGAAACCAAATTCCTCAACAAGCCTCCTAAAGTTCAAGAAGTAAAATCAAGAATAAACAAATGGGATGATATTAAACTAAAAAGCTTCTCCACAGTAAAGAAAACAATTAAAAGCATGAAGAGAGAGCCTACAGAATGGGAGGAAATCTTTGCCACCTGCACCTCAGATAGAGAATTAATCTCCAAGATATATAAAGAACTCAAAAAATTTAAACACCAAACAAACACCAAATAACTCAATCAATAAATGGGCCAAGGAACTGAACAGACACGTCACAAAAGAAGAAATATGAATGGTCGACAAATATATAAAAACATGTTCAACATCACTGGTAATTAGAGAAATGCAAATTACATTTAGATTTCATCTTACTCCAGACAGAATGGCAATTATTGAGAATACAAGTAACAATAAATGTTAATGAGGATTTGGGGCAAAAGCTACACTCATACAGTGCTGGTGGGATTGCAAATTGGTACACCCATTCTGGAAAACAATATGTAGATTACTCTGAAAACTTGGAATGGAACTTCCATTTGACTCAGTTATTCCTCTCCTCAATGTATACCCAAAGGACTTAAAATCAGCATACTCTAGTGATATGGCCACATCACTGTTCACAGCAGCTCAATTCATAATACCTAAGCTGTGGAACCAGCTAAGTGCCCCTCAATAGATGAACGGATAAAGAAAATGTGATACATATACATAATGAAATATTACTCAGCCATAAAGAAGAATGAAATTATGGCATGTGCCAATAAATAAATGAAACTGGAAGCTATTCTGATAAGTGAAATAAACCAGTCCCCAAAACAAAAAGGCCAAATATTTTCTCTGATATGCAGATGCTGGCTCACAACAGGTGGTGAGGAGGCAGGATTGGAGGTTCACCAGATTGGGACAGAGAGGAACAGGAGGAAAAGAGGGGTCATGGGAATGGGAAAGACTCTAGAATGAATCAGACATAACTTCCCTACATTCATATATGAAACATGACCAGTATAACTCTACATCATGTACAACCACAAGAATGGAAATTTATACTCCATATATGTCAAAATACATTCTAGTTTCATGTATAACTAAAAGAAAGACATAAAAAAAATTAAAAAAAAATGTCATGCAAACACAAATTGAATTACAGTCCACAATGTAATTGACCTTTGTCCTTCAATAGAGTCAAAGGCATGAAAGATACGAGACACCAAGAAACAGTAGTTACATGAAATGGCTAAAGGTGTGTTTCCCAAGAGATTCTTCTGATTGGGAAAATGGGTGAAATTTGGATGTGACCTCATAAATGGTAGTGATGCCTCACTGTAATTTCTTGATTTTGATATTCATAACTGTGGTTATATAGAAAAAGGTTTGTTAGACATATACACTAATACATTTGGGAATTACTCCCAAATGACTCAGAAAAAAATCATACTTATTGTTCCTAAAATTTATTTTTTGTGATGAATTTCAAAACATTTCAAAATATGTTTTTTGAAAATTTTAAAAATTTATTTTAGGACTCTGAATAAATTATTATACATTCTGAACATTTTCCTGTGTTCAGGGAGAAGGAAATGCTATTGACCTTTATTATACAATAGATTAGAAATGTAATAATAAACAGGTCTTTAAGAAATGTAACAAAATTAGGAAATCTCCAATAACCTTTAGAAATATACAATATTATAAAAAGGAACATGTTTACAGTTTAAAGTTATGAAAGAATATGAAAAACTTTATACCAATTTGAAAACAATTGGATGTTTATAGTAAGCAATTAATGAGAAAGGCTGCCTCAAGGAAATAATAGCCAGTCTAGAAAATAAATCAACAGTGTAGCATTTTGACACAAAGATTATTTCTATTAGTCTTGACTTCACAAATTTGAGAGAAAAGACAAGTGCTGTTATGCATCTTGGGATTTGAAAGAGTAGAAAGGACATGCAATCCTCATCTTGTTCCAAGAGGACAGGAGAGTCTGGAAACAGGCATGTGGTCTAGAGAGACCAATAAGCTACCCAGTAAGTTTTCCAGTGAACCCATCTTTCTTTTAAGGGTAGGGTAACAAAAATTGAACTCAGGGACACTTGGCTACTGAGCCACATCCCCAGCCCTATTTTGTATTTTATTTAGAAACAGGGCCTCACTGAGTTGCTTGATGCCTCCCGTTTGCTGAGGCCGGAATTGAACTCACAATGCTCCTGTCCCATCCTCCCAAGCCACTGGGATTACAGACATACCTCACCACACCCAGCTGAATCCATCTTCCAATGGACAAAATTATTGGGAAACATGTTCCATGGTCCTGTATGACACTGAACAAGAATAATCAATTCTTCAAACATCTGTATTTTATTTCTAACTTTGGTGGGGGGAAAAAAATCTTGGAAGAGAGAGATCAAACATGACTATGAAGGAGGAGAGTTACTTAAGAGACACACTGAATATTTATAGAGGCAAAGATGCAAATTGCAATTTTCACAACTGTCCTGAGTTGTTCTGTAGGTACAAGTCAAGAAGAGATAACCCATCGCTTTTCATACTGAGTCTCACTGTTGAGACTGAGAAAGTTTGTATCATGGTGAGTGGACACTGACTAGTGGAGGCTCTTGGGTTGACAGGACTCACAGATGCTGTGTCAGTTTTAAGAAAAGACAGAAACTGTGGTTTGTGAAAACATATAAAAAAGAATGCAGAAAACAGAGATCTATGAGACTGAGAGCCAATCGTGTCACCCAGATTCCTTTCCTTTAATGATATACGTAGAAAGCTAGTGGGCCATGGTTGCTTTTCATACTGTAAATTCCTGGACTTTAAGAGGACTTAACTGTGGGTTATGAATGTGGACATAGGACTGAGAAAGGGTGAAATGTGAACTGCTTGTGAGAAATAGAAAATACGGTGGTCTGTGTTCAAAATACAGTATTTATCCTTAATTGGGATTTAAGATCCAATTGTAGCCATTTTAACCCTACCCTTTCCCTTCGCCAGTCCCAATTTTAAAATTAGGTGGAGTTCCAAGATGGCCGCGAATAGAGTGCATCACACCCCGTGTACCGCGTCACTGCGCAGGTGAATAACGAGTTAGAACAACAAAAAAACTATCTTGTTAGGAATTTACAGCAAAATTGGGGTGCACCGAAACCTAGAGGAAGATTTCCATCACCGAGGACCGGTTATTGAGTCTCAAAAGCAAGCCAACTGTGCGACCGGAGATCCAGGCTGACTGATCTGCTGCCCCCCACGCGGCCCGCCCTGTGGCTACAGACGCCAGGGCGCCACCGAGAAGTGACCAGCAAGCAGAGAGAAACGGTGCTACGGATTCTGTGGAGTCCTGCCGGCTGTGCCCTCACTGAGCTCTGGGCTGAGTTCGGGGTTTGAGATGGGGAAGGAAGAGGTCCAGTTCTATCCCCCACAACGGAAAGTCCACCAAGGAAGCCAGCGGCCACCATCTTGGAGAGCTGACGTCACCACTGCCAGTTTCCGACAGATTGCAACAATAAAACAGGTGTGTGTTACTCAGCCCATCTCCCATACAGCGGGGAATTCGCATAAAATCTCTCCCAGGCTTTCCCGGGGAGGGATTATCAGAATGAGCCTGCATAGAGACATGGGGAAAGGTAAAAACACCTGATCTCAAACTCCCCCTCCCATCAGCAGCGAAAATGAAACCTGTCTTGCCAGCTCTGGGGGAGGGGCAAGCGGAAAAAATCAAAACAATAGGGTGCCGGTTCCCAATAGCCAACCTCCACACCCAGCAAACTGCAGGCCCAGAGTACAGTTTGAACTGCTGAGAGGCATCACACGGGAGAAGGCCAAGCTAGCAGGAGAAGCCAGGTGGCTAGAGGCCAGGCCCTCGCAACTGGGCGGCTAGAGACCGCCCGCCCGCCAGCAACCGCGCGGCTAGACCCCGAGGTGCGGCCCAGCAGGTACGGCGCAGGGACTCTAGGAAGAGGTCTATAGCCAAGCCTTCATGAAGTAGCCAACTGGGAGCTGAAAACAACCAGAGACAGACCAGTCCCACCCCTCCCTTCGGACACCCTGGCAAGGAACCTGGAGCCCGCCATAGCAGAGAGGTGAAGTCACCAGAGTTCGGCCGATGGAATTCCTTCCCAGCGGAATCCACTTTAGCAGTTTTATTGCTCTTTCCATTCTCCTCTAATCTAGCTATCTCTTTCTCCTTCTTTCTTTTTAAGAGCACCTTCCTTCCCCTACCCCCCCAACTTTCATCCCAAGCATTACGTCTTCCATTATGTGTAATTGTCTAAATGCAAATAGGTGAATGTTTCCAGGCTGTCTATAGGGCTCCTAAATACCTAGCTATTACCAACATCCTGATCCAATCGCCTGTTACTATCCCCCTTCAGTAGAGCAATCTTCTAAAGTAGACAAGACATACTAACCCTCATACCATCATAGCACCTAACCTAAACATAAAGTCCTAAGAACAAACAACAAATCACTATATGCATACAGAATCCGGAAGCCTTTTATGAATTAAATGAATCAGCTTTAAAGTACAATAAAGCCCCACATTTCTAGGCATAGTCTACCACCACAAAGGAGAGACAACAGAGATATACAAAACCAAAACATATTTATAGGAGAGATCAGAAACACAACAATCAAATAGAGCTGGAAAGTAACGTGAACAACATGAAAAAACAAGGGAAAAAAGGATCACAGACAATACAGGACAACTTAAATCTACAGGAGGACCTAGAAGCATCAGAAACATGGATAGGGAAAGAACTCAAGGCATACCTAACTCAGATGGAACGGAATATTAGAGAAGACATGAGACAGCAAGTCCAAGCAATGAAAGTATATTTTGAAAGTGAATTAAACAAACAAATTCAAATGGCAAAGAACGAGCTTTACCAGGAGATAGAGATTTTAAAAAAAAAATCAAACAGTAATCCTAGAAATGCAGGAAACTATAAACCAAATTAAAAACTCAAACGAGAATATTACAAATAGACTAGATCAAGTAGAAGTCAGAACATCAGATAATGAAGACAAAGTTTATCAACTTGAAAAGAATATAGTCAACACAGAACGGATGCTTAAATCTCACGAGCAATCTATTCAAGAGATATGGGATCTCATAAAAAAACCAAACTTGAGAGTCATTGGGATAGAAGAAGGTATGGAGGTTCAAACCAAAGGAATGGACAACCTATTAAATGAAATAATCCTAGAAAACTTCCCAGAGATGAAAGATGGAATGGATTGCCAAATCCTGGAAGCCTACAGGACCCCAAACATACAAAACCGTAATAGACAAACTCCAAGACATATAATTATGAAGATAGCCAATATACAGAACAAGGAGAGAATATTAAAAGCTACGAGAGAAAGGAGGCAGATTACATTCAGGGGTAAACCAATTAAGTTAACGACTAATTTTTCATCACAGACTTTGAAAGCGAGAAGATCCTGGAACAATGTATTTCAAACGCTGAGAAATAATGGATTCCAACCAAGAATACTATATCCAGCAAAATTAAGCTTCAGATTTAACAATGAAATTAAAATATTTAACGATAAACAAAAGCTAAAAGAATTCACAGCCAGAAAACCAGCACTGCAAAGCATTTTGAGCAAAATACTACAAGAAGAGGAATTGAAAAATAGCGCCCAAAACTAACAGTGGGAGGTATCTCAGTAAAGGGGGAGAAAAATAACCAAAGAGGAAAAACTAGACTAACTAAAATAAATAAATAAATAAACATGACTGGAAGTACAAACCATATTTCAATTGTAACCTTAAATGTTAATGGCCTAAATTCACCAATCAAGAGACATAGGCTAGTAACCTGGATTAAAAAAA
>NW_026000153.1:23502563-23526352 GCF_001458135.2 Marmota marmota marmota
CATATGGAAATGGTAGGAGACCCTCAATGTTACACAAAATTACATATAAGAGGTTGTGAGGGGAAAGGGGGTGGGGAACAAGGGAGAGAATTGAACAACAGCAGATGAGGTAGAGAGGGAAGATGGGAGGGGAGGGGAGGGGGGATAGTAGGGGATAGGAAAGGTAGCAGAATACAACAGTCACTAATATGCCATTATGTAAAAATGTGAATGTGTAACCGATGTGATTCTGCAATTTGTATTTGGGGTAAAAATGGGAGTTCATAACCCACTTGAGTCAAATGTATGAAAGATGATATGTCATGAGCTTTGTAACGTTTTGAACAACCAATAAAAAAAAAGAGAGAGAGAGAAAAAAAAAACCTGCTAAAATAAAAAAAAAAAACAGGCAATCACCTAGATTGTAAACCCATACTCCTCCTATCAGGGTAAGGGGCAGTGCTGTGTGAGGGGTAAAAGCAGGACTCAGGTGGACTTGCTAGTCAGGAATGGAGTCAGCCATCTATAGACTGAGACCTCTGAAACTGTGAGCCCCCAAATAAACTTCTCCTCTTCTAATTGTTCTTATCAGGTGTTTGGGTCAGAGCAGTGGAAAAGAAGATGCGGGGACTAAAAAGATGAGCTGGGCCACTTTGGAGAGTGTGTTTATACTCTCTGTGATTTAGACTATCGGGATGTTATGCGGTAACATGGGAGTTAATGAGATAATGCACATAAAACTAGCATGTGGTAAATAATAAATGACTGGTATTATTATTATTTTTACTAGTTGCATTAGGCTGTCATAGAGTTGTGGCTTAAACAATATAAATTTATTTTACACTTCTGGAGGCTGGAAAGTTCAAAAGGGGCTGGTAAGGTAGGTTTCATCTCAAGACCTCTTATTCTGACTTATGGGCTGTATGCTCACATGACTTCTTCTTTATGGATACCAAGGAGAGAGAGGGAGCCTTCTGGTGCCTCTCCCGATAAGGGCACTAATTCCACTCAACTAGGACCCTACTATATGGTCCCTTTTAGCCTTAATTTCTCTATAAAAGCCCTGTTTCCCAGTGTAGTCACATTGGGGTTAGCATTGCTACATATGAATTTTGGAGGGAAACAAGCATTCAATCAATAACTAACTCTATTACTATGGCTTTTATTATTCCTTAAGAGTCAAGATAAATATATCTCATTTGTAAGCCTTTCTTGTCTTCTCAGAAATGCTTTTCTCCTTGTATTTGCAAGAGATATTATACTAATTACATATACACGTATTCTCTACAACCAAAATTTGAATCATTTGCTTAATAAAATTTCTGACTTCAATCAAAGTGCCTGCCTCAAGAAAACTTCAATAGAACTTTGCAAATAGATAGGAAAAACAAATTCACATGAATTGATATAAGCTTTTTTTGTTTTGGTACTGGGGATTCAACCCAGGCGTGTTTAACCCCTGAGCCACACCCCAGTTCATTTTTTAATTTTTTATATTGAGACAGGGTCTTGGTAGGTCGCTGAGGCTGGCTTTGAACTTGCAATCCTCTTGCCTCAGCCTCCCAAGTCTCTGGGATTATAGGCTTGCACCACCGCACTCAATAGAAAACTGGACTTATTTTACATGACTGTAAACAGCAACAGTTTACAGTGGAATGAAATTTTGTGAATTCTAGGTTAATATTGGAGAAAAAAAAACTTTCTTCCAATTAACATTACCTGAAATTGGAGTGGTTTGCCTTTTGCGGTAACATTGGAAGTTTATTCATCTCTTAGTTCTAAATAGAATTGCTCAAATGATGTCTTCTTGGCTGAAAACTACCTCAGCTACCTGAGGCAATGTGCCCCTCCTCTTCCTGGGCCTCTTGAGGGGAATGAGTGAGTGGGCAGATGAGTTTTCTAATTTTTTTTTATACTTTCTTCATTTCTGTGGGAGACAATTTTTGCTTAGTGATCATGTTCTAAAAAATCAATCAAATCATGTTCCAAGAAATAAGCACTTACATTAAGTAATCTCCATGTTATCTGTTCCTATCTTATTTTATTCAAAACACGCTTAGTTAAAAGACCAGAAATTCAGACCAGCTAGCCAACTTAAGAAAGGTTTATTCTAAGAGCATAGCAGGTAATCTCATGAGTGTTTAATAATGAGAAATAAAACAACTGGACCTGAAACATCACATTCCAAGGCTCTGTTTGGTCCTTCCCAAGACACAGTCTAATTTTTTTCTCTCTATTTCTCTCTCCTGGTTTGTTCCACAGTCTTTTTGATCAATAACTAGTGGTCACTGCTTCTTTATGATTGTATCTTAACCGATAGTGATCTGGCATCCTGATGAAAATGACCAGTTGATTCAAAAACAATAACAAAACAAACAACAACCTAAACCCATAATACAAACAAAACCAGACTGTAGACCCAGAACTCCCTAGTTTAGTTGCCTGAGAGGGGAAACCTGATTTTCCAGAGACCAGCCTTAAATAGTAGCCCTTGGGCGGGTGGGGTCTGCCTCGGTTCCAAGTAGCTGTGGTTGGCAGCCCATGTGACTGGGTTCACAGCTTCCAGGGAGGAAATGTAAAACAAATAAATGTACTAGCAGAGGATCCCCAGTGTTATGGTTTGGATGTGAGGTATCCCCCAAAAGCTCACATATAAAACAATGCAAGAAGGTTCAGAGGAGAAATGATGGGGTTGTAACAGTCTTAACCTAATCAGTGATTTAATTCCCTGATAGGAATTAGCTGAGTGGTAACTGAAGTGGTAGGATGTGGCTGAAGGAGGTGAGAATTGGGGTGTGGCTGTAGGTATATATATTTGTATCTAGCAAGTGGAGTCTCTCTGTCTCTAGATCACCACAATGTAAGCTGCTTCCTTCCCTCTGCCATGCTCTTCCACCATGTTCAGCCTCGCCTCCAGCCCCGAGAAATGGAGCCAGCCTTCTATGGACTAAGACTTCTGAAACTGTGAGCCTTCAAATGAACTTTTCCTCCTCCACAGTTGTTTTAATCTGATCTTTTAGTCACAGCAGCAAAAAAGCTATCTAAAACCCCCAGAGATGGTCTATAAATGTGCAAAGAGTAATATAATGATGCACGGTTGAATTTCAAAGAAACTCAGAGAATGAATTTTTCAGGAAGAACATCTGTAGGTGCCAGCCTGGTGGTAGAATGGCTCCTCTGTGTGAAATCACATGGTTCTTGCCAGGATGACTTGGAGTTTGGGAACTGACAGCAAGGCTGACATTGAAGTCAGGTAGGAAGATAAAGGTAGGAATGAAAGTGAAGGTAAGCCATTTGGCAAATCTGAATCAGGAAATGGGTCTCCAATGTGAGAGGTGATGGATGAGAGAAAAGAAGCTGCTCTCGGGGAAGTCTTATGTAAAGTGGGTTGAGACATCCTGCAGGTGATAGAGGACCCTGTTAAATGCTCATGGCCAGGTGCCCCTGTACTTGCTCAACAGGCAGGTCTTGGCATATGCAGCATCTATGACTTTGAGTACAAAGCAGATTTCAATCTGTTCTCTTCTCCAAAATGGCTAAAGAAAGACATTGATATCTTAGTGTTCTTCTGTAGAAATTCTCTTTCCCTTTACTTATTATAGTTTATATATAGTGTAATTTACCCTTCTCGATGTGTAGTTTTGCAAGTTTAGACAAAAGCACATACCCACTAGTGCAGTTAAGGTATAGAACAGGCTGGAGATATAGCTCAGCAGTAGCATACTTTCCTAGCATGCACAAGGCTTTGAGTTTGATGCTTAGCAATGCAAGAGAAAAAGAAGAAGAAGGAGGAGGAGGAGAAGGAGGAGGGTGGAGAGAGGGGGGAAAGGGAGGAGGAGGCGGAGTGGAGGAGGAAGACAAGAGAAGAAAAGAAAATATAGTGCACAACAGTTTGGTCACTCAAATTCCAAACGCCCATGTGCCCTTTTGTAATCAGTCTCTCTCTTCCCCAATCCTGGTGATCACTGATCTGTTTTCTGGCTCTATGTTCTGTCTTTTCCAGGATTTACATACATAAAGTCAACTTTATGCAACTGCTTGAATCTGGTTTCTTTTACTGAGCATAATGCATTTGAGAATCATCCATCTTGTAGGAATCAATAGTTTATTCCCTTCGCTGCTGAGTTTTCTTACATTATACACAGGCACCACAGTTTGTTTATCTATTTGCTCAGTTAAGAACATTTGGATTGTGGCCATTTTTTATCTGTTATTAACATTGTGCATAGGTTTTTGTGTGAATAAAGGTTTCCATTTAACATGAGAAAATACCTAGAAATGAGATTTCTGGAACATATGGTATTGCATTTACTTTATAATAAATTGCTAGTGTTTTTGCAAAATGGTAACACCATTTTACACTCCACAAACAATATGTGGGAACTCCTGTTGCTTTTTATCCTTTCCTTGACATTTTCAGTTATTTTTATTTTAGCAATTATAATAGACTTATAGCCCTATCTCACTTGTGGTTTTAATTTGCATTTCTCTAATGACTGATAATGGTAAACATCTTTTTTGTGTGTTCATTTGCCATCTGTTTGTTTTATGCTGTCTTTTAAAATATATTTCACATACAGAGACACATACACATGCTTTTTCAGGCACATCATTTACAAATATTTCCTCCTTGTGTAAAGCTTGTAGTTTTCTCTTCAAGATTAATTCAGTATTGATTTTAGATTTGCAGAAATGTTTGAGAATCATAACAAAGAATTTGCTTAGATCCCTCACTCCACTTTTTCTAACGTTGCCATCTGATATGTACCCTAAACAGAATCTTTTGAAGAGAAGTTCTTCATTTTGATCAAATTTAACTTCCATTTTTTTCCTTTCCAGAGCATGCTTTTGTGCCATATCTAGCAAAACTTTTCCCCCACTCAAAGTCATAGAAATTACCTATGTTATTCTTCTAAAATGTTTAGAATTTTATTTAGGATATGCATTTAGGTATATCATTTTGATGGCTATGTATTTAATTTACTAATCTATTTCTCTCTGTGTTGAACTTATTGTTACTCTTATCCGGTAGTTTTTCACCTAAGTCATT
The DNA here is from genome assembly GCF_001458135.2 of Marmota marmota marmota. Lineage (NCBI taxonomy): Eukaryota > Metazoa > Chordata > Mammalia > Rodentia > Sciuridae > Marmota > Marmota marmota. Next base: position 23,507,593 of record NW_026000153.1, read on the forward strand.
ATTTTCATTTCTAGAAACTAACTTTGTATTTTGTGTCTTCTGGTTTAATGGTCATTCTGTTCTCAACTTTCTTGAATATATAAAATACATTCTAGTAAGTATATAAAAGCCTTGTGTATTCTTTCTGTTGTATCCATTCCTGAGTCAATTTTGGTTGATTGGTTTTTCTCCTCATTCTTCTGCTCAGTTCTGCAAATTTTTCATTAGATCCTTAATATTGTGATTTTTGCCTTATTTGGGGCTGCATCTCCTTTCATTTTGAAATATTTTTTATTTTCATTTAATTCAATTTCTTTGAAATAGGTCGATATTTTTGAGAATTCTCAAAAAGAACATTAAAGATTTGTTGGACTGAACCAAATCATCATTTAATACATGATTTACTTTCTCTACATTGTGAAGCAAAATCTGTAGGTTTACTCTTTTTATTTCTTAATTTAAGTTTATTCTTTGTATATTCAAATAAAGTAAACTGTTTTTCACTTTGTACCATGGAAATAGAAACTATTCTTGGTCTTATGTTTGTCCTGAAGATTATTCCACCTGCTCCCTTTAAGTGGTTCTCTTCTGGGCTTGAGCTATTTTCTCCTATGCATGCACCCAACAGCACTGTATTAGTACCTAAAACACACCTGCAAACTCTGATGCTCACTCCCAGGCAGCTGCTGGCTCTATAGTGCTCTGCTCTGCAGTTTCTATTTTGTTCTTCCATGCAATCATGAGCTCTGTCTCCATTATTCCTCTCTGTGCCATGACCCATACTCTCTCCAGGCAGTAAGCAAAAACAATTGCCACACTCTGACCCTTTGCTTTTCCAACCCTGAGGATTCCAGTGTCTGAAAACACTCTTTCACATATATTTTCCATTCCTTTTAGTTGTTTAATGTGGAAAGCAAAATGGACTCTTGTTAGTCAATCTTGTCAAAATAAAAGTATTATATATGAGTTTGGTTGAGGACAATGAAAAACCAGGTATGAACAAAAGAACTTTTCAAGCAATATAATATGATGAACTTCATAATACCAATGAGTAAACAGACAGACTAAAAAAGATCATGTAATAAGAATATACAACTATTTTAATTATGTATAAATTAACACCAAAAGATATTTTCAAATGTCCAACAGAGTTTGACTCAGACTAGGGATTCTAATATTGGGCATGGGGAATGGTAATGTTGTGAAATTCTGTTCATTTCTTTTCTTTGAATTCTGCATGTGTTTCTGGACCAATAGTGCTCTGGAGCTATTAGTCACACAGTTAGAGAGTGCTTACAAGTTACATTACAAGAGTCGATTGTGGTTTATAGAGCTTCTGATAGAAGTTATTTTGAACACTGAGTTGACTATTTTATTTTGTCTATGGGAAGTCTTCTTAAGACGGGAATTCTATTAAGCAGACTGTGGACATAACTAAATCCAGTTCAAGTTTTAAAAATCTGAAATCAGTATCCAAACAGGTTATTTATAATGTCTAGATAGTTCCAAAGTATATTTCCAGGATCAAAAGAGTTAAACTTCATTTTGTAGAAAATTTTTGGAACATTCCTCAAGTAAATTCCCACCACATCCTCATTTTTACACTGCTTTTAAATAATGAAGCAATGCAAATTGTTTTTCATGCATATGGATTAGAACATTCAATTAGATTTCAATTATGTACCCGACTGCTTTTAAGAAACTCCCAATTTGTACTGTGATAACATCGGTGCTTTCTTCTTTTCTTTTTAAGCTTAAGCAATTTTAAGATATCATCCAAGTGATATTACAGCATCTTGTGAACTGAGGAAGGGTTCATGAGCCTTCAAAATAAAAGAAGTCTAGCAGAGCTCAAACATTATAGCTCAGGCTCCCCGTCTTGTCTACTGGATTAAATTCCATCAATGGCTGAGGAGTATAAAGAGTACCTCAAAGTATTCACAATCTGATGAATAAAAGGGACAACTTATCAGAGTGGTAAGGGGAAGCTGACAGAAGAGCATGGGGCCAGGGCATCATCTTTAGAATTCATTATGCTCAGAAAAGAAAGAAAATGAATGAAATAGAACAGGAGAAAATTTACCATATCAACTGCCCTCAGCTTCTCTCTGTATACAGTGCACCCCATGTGACCTCACTCCATGTGTCCATTCCAGACACAGCCTTACAACACTCACCTCTCCAACTGAGGTCCAACAGGACCTCTGCTCACTTATTCACCTGGTCACCAGCTTACCCTGTCAGACTAGCCTCTTTGATTACTCCAGGTACATTCTCAGTTAAGGATCTTTGCTGTTGTCCTGTCTTGGAATCAGATCCCAGATATCGCCACAAGTCTTTATGTATCTGCCACAATTTTCATGTCAATGCCATCTCCTCCGAAAACTCTGACCACGTTACAAAATTGTAGCTATCTCTCCTCAGCATTCGTTGTCCATCCTGCCTGCATTTTCCCATTCTATTTATCTGCTCTTAATATGTTCCGTGTAAACGTCTTCCTTCTTCATTCTGCCTTAGAATAAATTCTGTGAGGGCAAGTGTTTTTTGACCTCAGTATTTTAAATGGTGCACAGAGCTCAGTAGTAGATATCACTTGTTTCCTAAGTCCTTTTTCCATCTGTGTGTTTGTGTCTTCTTCTCTCTCTTCTTCCTATAATGTATCATTTATTTGGTTTAGGGCCCACACTAATTAAGGATTTCCTCATATTAAGGAATTATATCTATAATGACCTCATTTTTTTTAAAAAAAGGTACATTATGAGGTTCCAGGTGGACATAAATCTTGGGGAACATTTATTCAAACCACTGCAGTTGTTATGGAATAGATACTTGTTGCATGAAAAAAATCTCATGATTGCTCTGTAATCTCCATATTCTGGGCTTTTTATTCAAAGGCATCATAACCCATGGAACTTTCTGACTATGAACATTTTGTTGAAGAAATGATTCAATTTGTTCATGCTATACTATATCTATCCCTTTAAATCTTGGCTGGACTACATAGCTTGCTAGAGGGAGTCAGCAAACAGGATGCAGAGACTTGGCAGTAGTTGTGCATTAAGAATTGTTTGCTGTCTTAGGAAGCCTGAACTCTCCATGTGAACATACCTTGTGGAGGAAGAGGGCCACAGGGAGAGGTTCCTAAACTGGTCTCTCTGAAGCCATCCAAAAATAGTTCTAGAGAACTAACAACAGGACCACAGAAACATCATCTACCTTAGGTGAGTGCATCAGTGCCTCATACTAAGTAAGGCAACACCTAGCTGACCTCCATAAATGACCAGGTTGCAGGATCAGGAACTAAATGTATGTTCAGCAGATGTTTTAACCTGCTGAATTTAGGGATGCTGATAGGCAGAAGTTATGACCTGATACCTTGACTTTAAATGCTTACTTATTCTATTTTACTAAGAGTATACACAGACACCTATCTTTATCAACTATATTTATATCTGTATACTACTGATTCAGAAATCAACTTTCTTTTAATTTTATTGAAGCCTTCCAAGTATAGACATCTAATTAAGGCTTATGTCCCATCTACATTTTAATTATCTTAATTCTTAGATCCTTTGCACAAAATTTCTAAGCTGGTTTATTGAACTACCATTTTGAAATTCCTTTGAGTAATTTTTGCAAAAACTTACTTTATTGCCAAAAGGACTGTCACACACAAAAGAAAATTGACAGCACTATTGTTAAATCACATGTGATTCCGTGTATACCTATGCATTTTTTTTCAGTTTTGTAAGAAAAGGCCCTGTGATTCAACTCCAATAATCTTAAATATAATTACTTTTAAATAAAGTGACATTATACAGTGAATGGAATATATACTCCAAGTTTCTTCACATGAAACTTTCAATTTAGCCTTGAGGTTATAAAATTTCTCAAAGGGACAATAAAATCATCACAGATAAAAATTGTCTGCAAAAGTAAAAAATAATTGTAACATTAGCAAATATATCAGGATAATGAGGTATTTTTAGCTAGTTCAATTTTGGGGTAAAATATATTTTCAGAGGTTTTGTCCTTTCTCTGGGAAGGTTTTAGAGCAAAGTCAAAATGCCTCATTGCAAACTTGTATTCTGCTTAGTTCTCAATCGATTCTTTTTTCCTTAATGTTACAACAGATTAGCTCTATCAAATTGATAGAATGAAACAGTGTCAGAGAAAACTCACATTAATTTCACAAAATTTTTCTCAGACAGAAAAGTTGACCTATGGACTCAGGAAAGGAGTGCAGACTTCAAAAGTGGGTTGAACTTCAAAATGACCTGTGCCCTATCTCCAGGATGCTCCCATGGCACCCTGTTCCTAGGTAGGTTTTAGGCCAGGAAAATCTTCACAAAAGCTCATCTTGAATAGACGACCTTCAAGATCAGCTCTGAGTGAATAAGAAATACTGAAGCAGATCTTTAATATATTTTACCTCTTATTGCAACTAACAAGTTGTCTGTGTTTACACATGCAGGAGTCTGCCTGAGAAAGTTTTTTTTTTTTTTAAAATGTTTTTATTGGAACATGATAATTTCTGCATAATAAGATCCACTGAAAGGTATTGTTCTCTCAATCTTGTTCACTCTTTTATGTGAAGAAGGCAGGAAAGAACATGTTGGCATTTCTCCTCTCTCTTTCTCTCTCTCTCCTTTTTTTTTTGTCTTTTCATGCTGTGTTTTGATCAGCTTAGTTCTGCCTGAATGTTTGATGTCGTAAATGCTTATAGGCACCTGTAGCAGACACCATTGTCAGGGTGGGATTGGACATTTTCTGATTTAAATAATACCATCTGTTTATAAAGATAAATGTTTTTTTGTGGGGTTTTGGCTGGGAGTGAATTGAGGCCCAAATCTTAATGCTACATTGTGCCTCTTCCTAAATTCCAAAGTAGCTCTCCCTGGTGTGAGGCCTCTTTGCATGGGCTCTCTGCTCTAAGGCCTTGGTGCTTTGGAGTCAATCCGGCTGCTATGAGGAAGGGGAACTGCAAGCTTGCCAACAATAGGTTTAGGACCAGCAACTGAGCAAGAGTCAAATAGAGCAGTGTTTGAGAGAGGCAGCATCAAAACCCAAGAGGGATTCAGCCCTTACTCATTTTATAATTATTATTTTTTTTAAAATGTATTAAAGTCAGTGTGCAAAATTGATACAAGGATGTCTGAATTATAAAGGAGTCTCTGAATTCAGAATGATTACAAAGTATCATAAAACAGAATTTTATAATAATTACAACTGTACTTTTTATTTTACAATATTTGTAATTGATATGCAAAATCGTACCTATTTATGGGATACCATGTGATGGTTTTTTTATTTTGATAGCAGGGATTGAACTCAGGGGAATTCAACCACTACGCCACATCCCCAGCCCTATTTTGTACATTTTTTTAGAGACAGGATCTCACTGACTTGCTTAGTGCCTCACCTTTGCTGAGGCTGGCTTTGAACTCTCAATCCTCCTGCCTCAACCTCAGGAGACTCTGGGATTACAGGTGTGGGACATTGGGCCAGGCCCATGTGATGTTTTGATACATGTATATATTGTATAATCTTCATATTGTAAAAACACATCTATCTTCTACAACATTTGTTATTTCCTCATGGGAAAAACATTTAAATTCCTTTCTTATAGCTTTTTGAAATATATAGTTCCTTATTGTTATCTGTAGTCCCCTACTGTGCAATAGAACACTAGAATTTCTATCTAGTACTTCTCGATAATGCTTTCCTGTACCTCTTTCTTCCTACTATCCTTAGCCTCTGGCAATCACCACTGGACTCTCAACGTCTGTGAGATCAATGCTTTTAGATTACAAGCAGGATTGAGATCATGTGAGGCTAATCTTTCTATGCCTGGCTTGGTTCACATCACATAATGGCCTCCAGTTCCTTCTGTGTAATTCAAATGAGAGTATTTCATCCTTTTTATTGGTAAATAGTATTCTATTGTGTATGTCCACCATATTTTCCTATCCACTCAGCAGTTGATGAATAGTTAGACCATTTTCACTTCTTGGCTATTGTGAATAATTACAGTTGTTTAGTGAACACTGGCTATTAGCCAGATCTCACATTACATGTATTATTTTATTTTTGCTTTACAGAAATCCTGCTGAATCAACATGAATACACCCATTTTACTGTTGAGAAAGGCAAGACAGGAAGAGTCCCATGCATACTTAAGGAGCTAAATAATCTAAATTTAAAAGTGTCATTTTGTCTCCTAATTTCTTTTGTTAACCACTATGTTATTTTGCTTATTCATTTTAGAGATACATGTTGGTGTCTATTTTATGTTGTATGTTTAACATTTTAAAATTTTTCCTTAATGATTCAATGTAATAATAGAAGACAGTAAACTGTAGTAGTAAGACTAAGTAAGCTTCAGAGATGTTTGTAAATAGCTGAATACCATGCAGGTAGTTGGAAAGGTGGTTGACCTGAATTCTCTCTGGATACAAACCTTCTGTAACACACTGTGATGAATTGAATTAAAACTGAATTTTGTTGCTCATGTTTTAAGTGTACTGGATGTACCCTAAATGAAAGTTATTTGTGACCCCTACCTAGTTTTGTTTTGATTTTCTTGCAAAACCTTTCAATAAAGGAAGTGTTAGGTAGATGATAGGAAAAGAGGTGAACAATGGGATATAGTTAAGTTTTGATATTTTGGAACAGTGACTTTGCCTTACTCGGGGATTTTAAGTTAGTTAATTGAGCTCTCACTTCTTAGGTGACCACACTACACTCCCAACTTCTTTTAGAACAAGAGCAGTGCCCAATACTTCAACAGCAAGTGGCCTTTAAGAAATTTAACATTCCATGATAAGATCTGTTGCTTGAGAAAGTCAAAGTTACATGAAATATAAATCAAAGAAAATCTTTATCGATGATCATTCTGCAATCTGGTAAAATGGAGAAAAAAGGAAAAAAAAAGATATTTTTACATTAAAACATTTTTAAGATAAATAAAATCTATAACATCCACATATCATATATAATTATCAGTCTGCTTATTGGCCTGATGTTTACTCATATTTCTTTCCTATCTAATTCATGTGTTAAAATATATATTAATACATCACTAGTAAAGCAGGGGCAAAAATCAAGAACAGCTACAAAATGTATGATCAATTCATTGAAGAAAGGTCTAATTGAGACAAAGAAGAGCAGATCACATTTTTCTGACAAAAAAATTTTTTCTTATTCTCAAAATACAATGGGTTTTGATGAATGTCAACATGTACTATTGGAAACAATTGTGACTAGCATTATGGAAAGACTCCTTTTGTGTTTTGTCCCATCTTTGAAATCGCAACAGGAGATGCATATTTGGAAGCAAACATCACCATGAATTGCTGCCTCTGTGCCCTGGTGTTTACTGAGTGTCATGCAGCAACACAAAGATACTTGCTCCAAATTCAGATTTTGAAAGGTTACCTATTAAATTTAATGGGAAGGTGTTGTAGGATGAGCACATTTTGTTGAGGTATACAAAACATCATTACACACATGTTATAACATGACATTTTAATCATTTATTTAATGGTCCACCTAGAATACATTCAGCTCATAAAAAAGAATACAAATTTGTACAATGTCTCTAAAAATTACCCAGGGGCTTGAAGTACAGCTCAGTGGTAGAGTATTTGCTTAGCATGCATAAAGCCTTGGGCTCTATCCTCAGCACCACAAAATAAATAAAATAAAATATAATTGCCCAGAAATAAAAATCAATTCAAAGCACCTAACTTTGAGCAGTTTTAAAAATTTATAACTAGTTATGTTGTAATAAAACTGACTGCATTTAAAACATTTTCAGACTGGTTGTGCACTGATCTCAGATATACAGAGATGGACTGAATGTCTTAATCAGATACAGAATTTTTACTAGGTAAATTTTCTTTTTGCATAAGTATAAAACATTCACTTAACAAAAAAAAATATACTGAACTCTTACAAAATTCTGGTCTGAGAAGTGACGAAGGCAAATAGGGAGGCTGCAATAAGAGGCCTTTGAGAAGAAGAATGGACATTGAGCAACTAACTCATAGAGGGAAGCCCAGTTTGCAGGGCATACATGAATCTAGAACCAACCTTAAATTCCAGTGTACCATCCCTGCAGTGCTCTGTCTACTTGGCCACAGCACAAACACCCCTACTTCTTCTTTTTTGCTGGGGGCGGTGTTATTGGGGATTGAACTCAGGGGCACTTAACCACTGAGCCACATCCCCAGCCCTATTTTGTATTTTATTTAGAGACAGGGTCTCACTGAGGTGCTCAGAGCCTTGCCTTTGCTGAGGCTTGTTTTGAACTCAGGATCCTCTTGCTCAGCTTCCTGAGCCTCTGGGATTACAGGCAAGCACCACTGCACCTGGCCACGCCCCTGCTTCTTAGTTGTCTGTTATAGGTTTGTAAATAGTGATGAAAAGTTAGGCATTCCATTCATCTGGTTTCTCATAGTGTCTGAAATATGATAAGTGGTCAATATATTGACCAACTTGAGCTAAAGTTAACAGTGGACTTATGTACAGTCTACAACAGACTTGAAAATTAATTGTCTCATGAGTGGGCTAAACTAATCAATTTATTTTAAATTTTCTTCTGCCTTTTTCCAGAATATTTTTAACCTCAATTGTAGCATTTTTTCTTTTATTATGGATAGAAAACTACGACCATACACTAGTTCACGTGTCAATAATCACAGATTTAAAAATCTTATTCTAGACAAATAGAAATCAGTTTTGGGATGTCTGCTTCCAACTCGCCAGAACAACTGACATTTTTGTCATATTTGGACAATTAGAAAGTAAGAAAATTACTTATAAGACTAGAATCCTTTTTCGTTTTAGCAATTTCTAAATAGAGGATCACCAAAGTCAGTTTGGATATGTAAAATTTCTCAGGGAAACTGAGGCATCTTTTCAACCACATGCTGATCAAATATATTGCTTAAAGAAATGCCTGTAATTCCAGCGGCTCAGGAGGCTGAGACAGGAGGATCTCGAGTTCAAAGTCAGCCTCAGCAAAAGCAAGGCACTAAGCAACTCGATGAGACCCTATCTCTAAATAAAATACAAAATAAGGCTAGGGATGTGGCACATTGGTTGAGACCCTTAGTTCAATCCCTGGTATCCACCCCCCCACACACAAAAAAAAAGAAAGAAAAGAAAAAAAGAGATCCAACAAAAGAGGCTTTTCTCCAGAGCACCTAGTATCTCACAGGCTGTCTTGGTATGGGACTATCAAAAGTAGATGCTGCAAAAAGCCTTGCCCAGACATGGATTTGAATGAAAGCAACTTGAACATCCGTGATCCTAGGAAGAAGTATGAGGTGTGGGGAAGAGACCAGGGAGGGAAGGAAGCCAATAAGATGTGCACAAAGGAGCAGGCTGCCTCTGTGAGATCCTGAGGCTTTGTCTCACCGAGGACTCTCTAGGGAACTGCATAGCACTGTCTCACAGAGGCCATGGGGCTGGCACTTTTGCATTCACTTTCATCCTCTGTTAGTTGAAATTGATCCTGGGGTGTTTACTACAACCTGTCACTTTGTGCTGAGCACAGACCTTGGGAGAGAGGGCATCCTGGGATAGGAAAATGCTGGACATCTTTGGCTGGAGACTGTCTAAGGTAACCTCTGGGTGTGTTAAGAAGACATGGACCGATAACTTGAGCTACATATGCCTTATCTCAATTAATTCTTTTAATGATCTTATGAGTTTGGCCATATTGCTCAATTATCATAATTGAGAGAAAGTCACGGAGGTTAGTAAATTGTACAGATTCATCAATATAATGAATGATAAAGCAAAGATCCACACCAAACTATGAAGATAGATGGGACTTTTAACTCTCTATTTTACTGTATATAATATAGAGATATTAAATAGAGGAAATGTTATATTACCTTAACAAAGCACACTTAACCAACATCTAAAACAGAGAAAAACATTATATTCTACTCTTATAAGTATATTGATAATGTGTAAATCCAGTAACAATTGTCTTTATAAGACAGCTGGTAGTAATTTCACTTACATATTTGTGAGAAAAAGAATTTGATTTAGATAATATTAGAAAGGAAAACAAATGAGGAAACATTAATTACAAGAATTTGAATTTGTGCACAAAATGATTTTTAAAATGCATGTTTAACCATCATATCTGTTGAAAGATTATTTGTTATTCCTTGTTACTTTTGAAAAAATTCACTACTCTTTAAAAGAGGCATGCTCTATGATCATTTCCAAATAATTATGTGAAATTGAATGGCAGCAGGGAAGGGACCTTTACCTTCCTTTGAATCTCCATTACATCTCCTTATCTCTACGGTAATCCATCAGAAGAACTGCAATTTTTAAGTTATGTATTTTTTTTTCTCATCACATTATTGCATTTCCTGCAAAATCAACGTGGAGACATTAACAGTGTCCAAGGCTCAGCTATTGAGCAATATTGATGCCCAGAAGCCAGGCAGGCATGATAGAGTGAGAGGCTTTACCTTAATAAATGGCCACTTTGTCTTTTCATAGCAGTTGTCATAAAAACATACCTTACAGGGGTAATTTCTCTCTCCAACAGAACTTTTTATTGCTTGTAATTTAAAGCCACAGTAATTGAGATGTTGAGTGGGGAATTGTTGACAGAAAGGTGAGAGCTTAGGGAAAGGAAGTTCTGACCCCGCGTACTAACAGCGTGATCACAGCTTGAGGAGCTGGTAGATCCTGTTATTAATGGCAGAAAAGAAGAGATTTGTCTTTTTTAGAGACTAAGATAGCAGCCATAGGTACTGAAGGGGCAAGACTGGGAATTAAAATGCAGACACTGGGACTGGATGTGCTGAGAAAATTGCACTGAACCTTGGTGACAATAAAATCCACGCACTTGGCTTATTCTGGTGCAGGTACATTGTGAATGCTGTTTGAGATCATCTCCTTTCCTTCGATTGCTAAGTGCATGCCTGTATCTGTATTCCCAAATTAGAAAATACATAAAATTTCATGGTATACATTTTATGACTAATTTTTCATTTGAATGAATTTCCTTGTAATTTTCCACTTGTGTTTCTACATCTCTTTAATTTTGTTTGATATCTTGTGCTCAATTACAAATCCTTCATGGAGATATAAAAGAGATAAACTAATCTCTCAATTAGATTTTAATAAAAATAGACTGGTAAAGTGAACTGGACTATGAGCCATATGATAGAAACACTGTTATTTTAAACTCTTTTTATTTATAACAAGGATTAGATATCAAGGGAGATGGGGTCTTTTCTTTTTTAATAAATTAATCTTTAGTGACCTTTGTTGTATTTATTTATTAAAAAATAGAGAGAGAGAGAGAGAGAGAGAGAGAGAGATTGTTTTTTGTGTCTAGTTCAGAGCATATCTGGTTTTTGACTAACACCTTGTTCCCCACTCAAACTGTCAAGTAAGAGCTTGTGTAAATTTTTCATTTTAGCTGTAGGGGATTGAACCCAGGGCCTGGTACATGCTGAGCAAGCTCTCTAGCACTGAGTGGCACCCCCACCTTGAGTGAATTTTTTACTTCTCCATTACTAATTTGGACTGTGCTAGTGGAGTGCCAAGTTTCAGCACAGATGAAGCCCCAGCTGCAGAAGGACTTCTGACCCATTTCAGACACGTGTAAGGGAATGTGCATGTGCATTCTGTAGAGGAGGCACGTGCTGGAGGCTTGCTAGGTCTGGATGATACAGTCTCTCCCAGGGTCAAGCCACAACGACAATAGCATTTCTTCTTGTGTTTCTTGTCCATCCTGACTCTGAGAGCAGGGATAGATTGTTTTATCAGTCTGTCTGTTCTTAGGCCTTACAAAGAGCAGAACCTTCAGCAAAGGTAGAAAAATGAGTGTGAGTTCCACCCCTTTGGCATCAGCTTCTTTTCTCCTACTTATGTAGAAAATTCTTCTCACATTCTTCCATTTTTCCAGGACAGACATCTTTCATTTTCACTGACTCCTGTTCTAGTCAGTTTTCCATTACTGTGACAAAATGCCTGAGATAAAACCCATAAAAAGGAAAGGTATAATTGGCTCCTGGTTTCAAAAGTTTCAGTTAGCAGTAAGTCAGCTATGTTGTTCTACACTTGAGGCAAGGCAGACCATCATGGTGGGAGCACGTGGTAGAAGAGACTTGTCTACCTCTTGGTGGCTAGGAAACAAAGAAAGAGATAGGAAGGGACGAAAATCCCAATATCCTCTTCAGGGGCATGGCCCCAATAACCTAACTTCCTTCCAATAGGCCCCATATCCTAAGGTTTCCTCTACTCCCGATAGTGGTAGAGGCTGGTGACCAAGTCTTTGAACACGTAGGCCTGGGGGGACACAGTTATTCAAACTATAGAAACTTCTTATTTAATTTGGAAAAAGAAACACTGTGAAAGCTTCTAATTCTTCTTTAGAAATGTATTTATGGCAAGTATCTGCAGATTATCCCATTTAACATTATCTTTATCCATGGCCTTATCATGTCGGGAGCTATATACTAACATACCCTTGGGACTGTCTTAGTTGTTTAATTCTTTATGCCGTTGGGATTCATCTAAAGTATTTCTTCTGTTATGTCTTCTCCCTGATGAATGATTTCTACCATTTAATACCTAGTACCTCTTGTTTGATATTCAGCTATCGCTACTATCTGGCTCTGCGTATCACCCACATCTATTTTTTAATAAGGCTCCCTGTTTTGGCCTTCAGAAGTTTTGGTGTAGTGCAGATTCAGGTTTTAGAACTTTATTCTCATGGTTCTAGTTCTCCCTTTGTAATTTCATTGACACCCAGTGTTCCATGTCAACATATTCTCTACCTTGTGCTTAAAATTCTGCAGTACTCTGATCCATTTTAGTTTTTTTCATCTCCACAGCAGAGACTCCAAAATCCATAGTGAAGAGGAGATAGAAAAACAAACAAACAAACAGGGAAACCATTTTATTTTACATATGAAATAAAATAAGGATAAGCCAGATTGAAAATTCAAGATTAGAATGGTAATACTCAGCTCAAAATCTAGATTGTTTTCTCCCCATTATACCATGACTCAGAGGAATACTGGAGTCTACCAGTGTTCTGTTTTCACATTGATATCCTTCTTTCTCCAGATTGCAGCACTTATTCCTTAATTTCAGGTGTCACTGATATCCCAGTGATTCCCAGAGCTTGCTGGCTTTGACTTTCAATATTTCTGCAGGCATTTCATCCCAACTCTATGTGAAACTCAAAATGTTTTAATTCATTTCAGTTTTTACAGAAGGTTTTTTTTCTCCCAAATTTCTCTCAGATGTGCACTTTACCATCCGCTTCCCACACAGGGATTTATGGAAAAGAAGATAAGGAATAGAGCTGAGAGATAATGAAAAAATTATGTACAGAAACTCACAAGATATTACCAAAAACAGAAAGCAAGGAGGGGGAGGAGGTTAAAGTTAATGAACTAAGCAACCATTTCATAAAATAATAAAAAGTACAGCAGAATAACCTCAAAGAAACCAGAAGGGAGGAATTACTAGTCAAGGTTGTAGTAGAAATTAACAAAATAGAAAACCGTGTTACAGAAAGGACCAGGAGAACTAAATGCTAATAAAAAAGGCAAAACTAGTGAAACTGATAAGTATCTGGGAGGGTTGATAAAGCACAAAGGAAAATTATTATAAATAAACAATATAGGGACATAAAGGAGCATCGCTATATATATGGTAGTTACTAAGGTCATTTAAAAACTTATTTGAAATAATCGAGTTACTTTCTATCAAATAATTAATTTTCCCTCAATTCACAGACTAGTTTTGGGCACAGTTTTGTCTACATAATTAAAGAAAACACTGCCATTGAGAATAAAATTGACTTCAAGAACATTGACAACATCTTATATGACTCCAGTGCAATAACCAAAAACACCATTGACATGGATATCATAATGTTAGCCAGATTTCAGAGTTTCATTGGTTCTATTTTTACATACATTCATGTGTGTATTGTGGTGTGTGCTGCAGTTCTATAGAAATAAATATTTTTTTTGAAGGGTGATGGAAACATTTTTTATTTGTTCTTTTTGTTCTCCATGACTGTTGAATGTATTTTGAGATAGCATACATCATGGAGTATAATTTCCCATTTTTGTGGTTGTACATGATGTGGTTGTGTATATTCACATATGAACAAAGGAAAGTTATGTCTGATTCATTCTACTGTCTTTCCCATTCCCATCCCCACTCCCATCTCCCTACTTGCCCCTGTCCAATCCTGTGAACCTCCCTCCCCTCATCCCCTTGTCAATCAGTATCCACATATCAGAGAGAACGGTTGGCCTTTGGCTTTTTGGAACTGGCTTATTTCACTGAGCATGATAGTCTTCATTTCCATCCATTTACCAGCAAATGCCATAATTCAATGGAAATCATATTTATGAAGTTCAAAATTAAGTGAAATTGGGCTATTCACATATCATAAAATATATATTTATAAAATGAGAGATGGTGATGATGGTTTGGGAAGGTACACAGTTAACAAGGAAGTGATATTTGTGTCTTAGTTCTTAGATGGGTAGTGGATTCTCAAGGTTTTATTTAAAATTTCTGTTTCTAACTTACACATGTGAAATATAAAGTCTTCTGCCTCTCTCAGTTATTGCATAATGACATATTTCTTGAACGCAGACACTCAGAGGCCACTGTTTATCTCTAGGGGACCATTGCAGAAAATGTCTGTCAATGCATGCCTGGGAAGTGATGTAGCAACCATTGCTCTGTGGAGCAGATGAGAGAGAATGGAAGAGTACACAGGCTTGAATGGAGTACAGAAATAAAGTGGTATTTGAACATGTTTGTTAGGTTCAGAAAGAGTGATCATTTGATAGATCACTATCAAATGTGATTATTTGATAGATCACTATCAAAATTAAAAAAAAAGTTTGACCTCCAAATCTCAGTTGGAAGGCATTGCATTTGATAGGAAGGTGCCGGGAGCCATTAGCCAAGTAGGTATGACAATTTCCTTGCCAGCGTACCCCATGTTGCTTAGTGGAAGGACTCGTGGAAATAGGACATTTTGCAGTGACATTGCATGTAGGTGACCTTGCTCAAGGACCAGGGCGGTTTAGGGCATTCCCGGTTTAGGATAATCGGGTTTAGGGCATTCCGGTTTAGGGCGTTCCAGGTTTAAGATTATTCCTGCTGGGAATAGGGCGTATCCTGTTGCCTGAGTTCCCCTTGAGTTCTCACGGGATTCAGACAGTATTTTTTGGGAGATAGAAGCCCAGTGGAAGTGGATTTGGGCAGAGAACGTGGATTTCCCCAGAACGTGATTGTAGACGGCTGGTGTGAGTTCGGGAATAAAGAGTTGCTGTTTGAATCTACAAGCTGTGTGGTGGCTCCTGATTGTGTGCCCAGCCAGACTGCGGCATTTGTGCCCAGCCAGACTGTGGCAAGAAGGGAGGAGAAAAGACGTGAAGGCATTCAGTTTTAGATGACCTTTTTATTCTGTCTAATGCTCTCCAAAAATGTCTAAGGTTTAGAGAGAGGCAAAGGCTAGCTAGGATTTGGGAAAGAGATGGATGTGTGAAATAACATTAGGGGAGGAGAATGAGAGCTGTAATTAGACTATATCAGTGTGTGCAGGAGTGTTTGCTTTTTGCTTTATGCTTTAGGGCAAATCAGACAAAGACTGGAGATTAAGTAGCCAATGATCCATAACAAATAATATATATTTTTTTCATGCTACAGAAATTTGGGGTCTGCATTGATAATTAGGAATCAGCATTATTTTGAATGGGTCATTTGGACTTTACCTCCTATGGCACATTAGGATTAGGATTATGAGTACACACCAAGATAAAAATATTGAAATGTAAATGTTTTCATTAAGATGGGAGGATTTATGGAGGGGGGCCACACTTATCTCCCCTCCTAATTTCTTCCCATGTTATAAAGAAGGCCTATATGAAAACCCTATGAACTGAGAAAGGAAGGGATCAGGTTTGCTGAGCTTCACACTGAGAAGTTGAAGAAGAGACAGGCCAGTTGCCTCTGGACACCAAGTAGCAATGAAATTAAAAATGAAAACCTAGGAAGTACAAAGAGAGAGACTTTGTTGTAATCCTTTTAAAGTAAAGATATGCTCGGTGCAGAGTACAGGTATATTTGTATTTGTATCTGTATCTAAATATAACTACTGTCCATTTTTTAATCGCTATATTGATGTGCCTATCATCTATCTTTATGTATCTATTCTAACTGTCTTTATTTATTATTTATTTATTTTAAAATAAATGCTGGTGTGATGCATAATTTTAGGTCTTGATGGATGGTGAACAAATTTGACCCAGAGAATATCCTTGACCTTAAAAGGTGCTCTCAGACCAGTGGGAGAAACAGGATTAGGAACAGCCAAAGGGGGTTCATAAAGAAGGAAGTGTATGGGTTTTGAACAAATGTGGCCCTTCTTAAGTTTACACAAAGTAATGAAAACAACAACAATCACATTGGGTACTATTTCTGAGTACCTAACTTAAACTGGATGTCTTATAATATCCTTTTGACAATGGTGTCCTTATCTTATTTTGTTGAACGCTGCAAAATCTTTAAGGGAAGAAATCAGGTCTGTTCTGTTCCTCAACCTATGGACCAGGACCTATTCTAGTGCCTAACTAGCTGTAAAATAAATACATAGGGAATAACAATGAATAAGGGAACTCAATCTGTGCCCCACATGGTGCTGCTGAGCTGGTGGGGAAAACCATGTCATTCCCTAGAAACTATCTTGTCCTGGTATGGCTGAGTCAAGAGGACTGTATTAAGTACTGTCCCACAAGTTCTGTCCCATTGCTTATCTCCTTTAGTTGGATGTTTGAGTGTCCCATGCATAGTATTCATCCAAGTAGGCAAATATTTAGAAATCAGCTTTCTGATCAGCACTAGGCCTTTAAATCCAGCCAAAGAGAAAAGCACAGGTGGACTCATTTGAGTGACCAAGGAGAGAAGAGACACCTGCATTCCCATTTGTTGGGTATACACCCCCACCTTTGAAAGCAAACATGGTGATTTGTGCATTTTAAGGTATATAATGTGCTAGGATGCTTTGCAGCAAAGGAGGCAACTTGGAATAGCAAATAAATGACAAATGTGTAGAATCATTTTAAAGGAAATGCATAAATAACAGATTTTGAAAAATTCAATAAATAGCTCTTTCCCCTTCTAATTTTAAGAGTTGGGCTATTCATTTTCCCCAAGACTTTCATTAGCCTTAGCAAAAGCATGCTGTTCAAGCCTCAATTCTTGTCATAAGTGCTATTCAGAGAACATCTGCGTGTAGCAGTTCTTTCTCCGTTTTCAAACGGAGCTGCTACACTTGCTGAAAGGGAGCTGCCAAGCGGTGGGTCGTTCTCTGGGCCCAATCAAGCTGCCTCTTTCAGATGTTGAAATCGCATGTTTTCTGTATACAGCAGATGCTTCCATCATATAAGACTAAATTATTCCAAGAGGTTGAGGGAAGGGGTCTTAGGATGAGCCAAAACAGGAAGCTTTGCTGTAGGTTTTAAATGCTGCTAAAATTCTGTATTTGTTTATGTTGAAAAGAATACAATGAAAGAATGGGACAGATAAATAGCACTAAATTCCAACCAAAGCTGAAAAAAAAATTAACTCATAGCTAGGTTTTCTGCTGAGTGGCACTGTGAGTGAGTTAGCAAAGAGAGTCCCTGTGTTGAAGTACTGGTGTGTGCTCCAAAGTGTCCTCAAAGGCTCATCTTCCAAGATGAAGCTGCTTGCAGAGGATGCCTGGAGACGTTCCTTGCCAGGTACACACTCTCTATGTCTTAAACTTTAGTCTATGTGACTTCTTCTGCAAATAGGTGTACTTTAGTAAAGTAAATGGGGCCTGGAATTAAGCTATCTGTGGTTAGAGGATGTGACCTAGTCACGGAGCTGTACTTTGATGCCTGGTAAAGCTTCCTGTTTGGGCTCCCTCTGTCCTGATCATACTGTTAAATGGCACATCGTGGTCTCAGTGATCCATGCATCCAGATCAGTGGGAGAGTTGCCCAACAGTTAGTTTTCTGACATTGAGATTCTCCTAAATCTCAGGAATGCTATTATTGTTGACCTTTTATATGTGAGGGTCTATCAGTTGTAAAGAAAAACTTCAGCCAGTTATTGTGGGTACAGAAGTCATGCTCTGCCTCCATGGAGATCAGACAGCTGGCCAGACACCACAACATGTGCCGGGGGGCATACTTAGGGTACACAATGTTGTAAACAAGATGCAGCAAAGGGAAAAAGGGACACACTGTGGGCACACTATGACCAAATCTTAGACTACCTAATTGAATCCCTGAAGCCCTGTGAAAAGTAATTATTATTATGCTATATTATAATGGAAAAAAAAAACCAGAAGCTCATTGTAATAAATTGATTTGTACAGTCATGTGGAGAAGAAAATTCTAGTACATAGACTGACAACATCTTTTATTTATGCTATATCATATTGCAGAACTGAGGTGGGGTTGTGGGGTAAGTCTTCACTATCAAAGAATCTTCACGACAGCAATCTGAACATCATGGATACTGCAGTACTTAAGACCATCTGAGAAAAGGCCCAGTGGCCAACGGCTGAACAGAGCTTCCAATCACTCCTGCAAGGTAGGCGGGCCTGCGACCCACCAGCAGAAGAGGAGCAGCTGCCTGCTAAGAGGCAGAGCCGCCCCCTCCCCCTGCGCTGGCAAGGTAGAGGGAACTGTGACCATCCACAGAGCAGGCCCAGCGGCCTGCTGAG
>NW_026000153.1:23529877-23544784 GCF_001458135.2 Marmota marmota marmota
AAAAAAAAAAAAAAAAAAAAAAAAAAAAAAAAAGACCATCTGAAACTTGTTCAGCCCATGGGCTGCAATACTCTTGGCAGCCGGTAGGAGGAACTAGATCACTTTTTAAAGGCACTTGAGCCTTTAAGCAAAAACTCAACCCTCAGCCACCTGGGAAACCAGGCTAATCAGACTGGTTCTGTGTCACTGGCAGAGCTAATGTATCCATGCTTTTGTTTCCCCCCATGTGATCCATGGCCTCAATGATAACCCAGAATTCTATCCAGAACCTTCACTACAGCACTTCGAATTCAGCTTGACTATCTAAGGTATACATCACACTCCTCTCAAATTATCCTTGGGTGACAACCACCAGCATTTGGCAGACAAATTCATTAGCAACTTTCCAAATTCAGGAACCAGTTTCTAAATAAATCTTGTGGCTTTTGCCTGGCAGAGCAAGGAGTTCTGATTTGTTGGCCTTCTCAAGAGGAGATCAAAAATTGGGAATGAGGAGACCATCCAGGCAGGAAGGCACCTGTGTTACAGAGCTGCTGTATTCCTGCATGTTGCTCATTCAGCTTAATGTACAGTTACAAGCAAGAAGATAAATCTATTCTCATGGAGGCTGGTCAGGACATCCTTGAGGTGCCCATGGAGGTGCTGGGAGTACATGTAAAGAAAACACCAGCATGTGATTATCTGCCTGCAAACACTGATTCCTCTGTCATCCACATGAGGGAACTGGTTAGGGAATGGAAGTCCTTGGGAGAACTCTGGAAGGTTGATAAAAGCAGGGGCAGACATCTCAAGTTGAAGGTCTTCAGGAAGATTGGGAGTTGTTCTTTCAGAAATGCCTCAGGAAGAAGCCATCCTACAAAACTTTCCCAAAGATAAAAACTTGGGCCTCTGTAGTGATCTATTAGGGGGTATGAGTCACGGGAGAATTGTTAGATTCTAATGATGCCTTAGATTCTTAGAAGCATGAAAAGATTTAGGCAGATATAGCCAGAATTTCTGCCCTAAATATTCAAAAGAAAAACTACTCAGCAGTTTAGATTATGCTGATTTAAATTAATTAAAAAAATAATTGTTCATTTAAAAAAATTTATTGAAAATATGTAGTAGATGTTCAAAAAATTTTCTGAAAGACTATATTAAATCTGTGGGGGACAGAAAACTGCTGAAAAGGGCAATAACTGAAGGAGATGCTGCTTTCTCTTGCTCTTTCTTGCTTTTGAAACCAAGATGTTGAATGTAGTAGTCACAGATTTTTCTACTCAGACTTGGTTTAAATGTCCGTGATAAGTTTATTAAATGTGGACATTTAAAAATGAAAAGTCAAAAGTTTAGATGAAAATGCCTGAATATATATGCTGCAATGAGAGTGGTGTTTTTCAGTAGCATGAGTTTGTGTGCACTTATTTATAGCAGACTCGATGCCATGCACTGAGTTTTGACATGACTTTTGCCTCTTGTGCACCAATTTTGGGGCACAAGTGACATCAGGGCAGTGGAGGCAATTATGGATTATCCTAATCCAGCAGTTCTCAACTGAGGAAATTTGCCTCTTTCTTCCAAGGGACTATTTGTTGTTGCTGTTGTCACAACTATGAGGGCAGGATGCTACTGGCATCTGGAAGATAGAGGGTAAGGATGTTGATAAACATCCTATAATGCACAGAACAACCCCCACAGCAAATGCTAATAGTGCCAATGTGAAGGAACTCTGTCATAGTGTTTCCATGTTTAACAAGTAAAACATAGGACTTCTAGTTAAAGAAGGTAATAATAAATAGTCAATAAATACATTTTTAGCATATGTATATCTAATTTCAGAATAATTGTTCATTAATATAATTGGTTTATATATCACAAATATTTCATGGGGAATAATTATTCTATATTTTAAGTAGTTTACCTGAAAGATGAGGGAGAGATGCGAAGGTACATGCTGGGGGGTAAAAACTACTGAGCGGAGTGAAGAATTGAGAAAATAAAACCATCTATCACCTTGAGCATTCTGGGCGTTGGCACTAAAGATCAGAACAAAGACAAGAGAAAGCAATGCTCACAGACAATCTGTGTCAAAATGACAACTTTGTGATAGTGACTGTGATAAGAATGTTTGAATTTAATAGAAAATTCAGGGAATGAACTAGGAGTATGGAGATACATGCATGTGAAGATGGAGATAATTGTAGTTCTGATAAGTGGTACCATTTTTTGAATTATATACAATTAGAGAGGCATGGCATGAGAGACTGAACCAAGGAGAAGATAATGCTTGGTTTTTCATACTGGTGCTAGATTTTAGGAGTGAAATTAACAAAATGAGAAGAAAGAACAATTTCGGAGAGAATGATGAACTCAGGGATCTAACACAATTGTATTTCTATCAATTTCTAATGCCTGTCCAAGCAAATTTCCATGGCAAACTTTTCCCAGGCTATTCTTTGCACACCTGAAATGTTGGACTAACCCCATTCTCTTATGTTATGGTCATTCACCAAGTCTCAAATTTAGCACTACTTCTTCTGGATGCTATACATTGATTTTATATATATATATATATATATATATATATATATATATATATATATCTCCTATATATAGAAAATTATATCTAGAATATATGTATATATGTTCTATATATATAGGATGTAATATTCTAGTTTCATCCAGCCTCATTCCTTTCTTTGGTTGGTAATGACTTTTTCTTTTCATGGCTGTTTTCCCCAAAGATGGCTGGTCCATCTGCCTGGCTCACAAGTATTCCACATACTGAGCTCAGCATCTGTCCCATGGTTGGCTCCAATTGAATACATTTTGAATGAATAAATAAATGCCCTAAAAATGAATATGTTTTTATCATAGTCTGATTGACCCACCATTCTGAATTTACTCTTTCCCGAGATGATTTCATTGATTTTATCCTTATTCACTAGGGAGTATTTTTCATAGTCTAGTTTCCTAGTGCTACATTTATAGTAGTATTAATACTAGTGATAGTTTCCTCTTCTTGTTTGATTATGCAATACATCTAGAGGTGATTCCTGAATGTTTAATTTCTTCATAGGTCATAGAAAAACATCATGTTGCAAAATACCTAAAAATCTGACGGAGCCCATTCTGTTTCTCCATGTTAAACGTGGCTGGTCAATGACAGTCCTCTTTCCACTGGAACAGAGAATGTTTATTTTAAAACTTTCCTTAAGATAACAGATATCAACTGATTAAATGATCATCAAGCCATAAAAATGAGAAAGAATGAGGAAATCCCTAACTCTTCATGCAATTAAAGTTTTCCAGAGAAATAGAACCAATAGAAGGATATATCTATAGAAAGACAGATGGATAGATATACAGATACATACATACAACACCCATACATAGACATAGGAGAGAAGAGATTTATTAGAGGAAGTAGCTCAAATTATTGTGCAGGCTGAGACATCTCACAATAGGCCACCTGCAAGCTGGAGACCCTGGGGTGCTGGTACTAGTTCAAGAGGTAAAGCCTCAGAACCAGGGAATCTGATGGTGTAATTCTCAATCTGAGGTGAAAGTCTGAGAACCCAGGCGCCTATCGGTGCAAGTCCTGGAATCCGAAGGCCAGAGATTGTGGAACTGTAGTGTCCAAGTGTAGAAGAAGGCTGTCCCAACTCCAGAAGGGAGAGAATTCACCTTCCTTCTGCATTTTTGTTCTATCTAGGACTCCAGCCATTGTGTGGTACTTGCCCACATTCAGTGAGGGTGGCTCTTCCTTAGTCCACTGATTCAAATGCCACTCTCCTCTAGAAACATGTATAAAGACACTCAGAAATAATTATTTACCAGCTGTCTGGGTATCCTTTCATTAAGAATATTTACACCTAAAATTAACCATAATAAAGAGTGATCTCTGGAATCAATTACTTGCTTAATTTTAAAAATTATAAAAGCTCAATGGATAAAGCAAAATCTAAAATAAATGGCTACTTAACAGGCAGGGATAACTGAATAGAGAACTCAAAGATGAAAGCCAGATTTTATTGAGTATATCTTTTTATATAATTTGGACTTTGTAAACATTTAACACATTCAAAAAGTAAAATTTAATTAGAAAGCACACCCTGAAATTGAAAACAAACAGAAACAAATAAATCAACATTTTAATATAACCTCAGAAGTGAAACAGTAATTTTAAGTAATAAATTTAAATATAGTAACTTGCCTTTATACTCTTCTGTTGGTTATATTGCATTAAAAATACTGCAAAGAAATTCTAAATTCACTTCAGTTTCATTATTGTAAGTAGTAATATTAATGCTCTAATTTAAAAACTTTTGATGAAGAAAAGTTCCTATTTTGCAGAATAATTCTAGCTCATATATGTAAATTAAAGATAGAAAAATCACCATTTTCCAATACTCATGAAGTGTTCAATTAAGGTAGAAATTATAAGTGGGTGCTAAATCATTAAGGTTGCTAGTGAATGGAATTATTAGAGTGCAGAAAGCAAACAGGCCATATATGCACAAGTAGCTCGGTTACTGCAATGGAGAAAGGGTCCCTTTCAATGGAGATATGAATATTGCTAGCAATGCTGACTTCTCATAACCTGTGCCTTCTCAAGTTATGTAAGAGGAAGAACAAAGTTCTACCTGAAAATTACTCCTGCCACAAACTTTTAAATCAGATTTAATAAAATCTGTATACTTAGATTCCACTTAGGAGGTATAGGGATTAGAGTAGTATTTCTCAGCCTTTGCTGCACATTGGGATCACCTTATAGGTCTAGAAAATACCGATGCCTGAGTTCTGGAGAAATTGGAATGAGGACTTATTATTGGGCAATTATTTTATAATTTGCTGTGATAATTATTCTGTGATTTCATAGAAGTGGTAAGTCTGTACGAAAGATCAAAGACATTGAGATTAATTACAGCTATTAAATCCATATTTGATATAAATTTGAAATCATCATTTTAAATATTGTTTTAAAACACCAGGTTTAATTAGCAAATAATTAAAGCCTTCTCTTTCCTCCCCAAAGTCATCAGTTTCCTTCTCGCTTATCACCATGTACAGTTCATTTTCTTGTTTATACGTCTAGTGACTCTCACTTGTCTCTACCTGCAAAACTAGTAAACAAAAACCAATACCACATCTTTGGAGGGATTGCAGAGATTGATATCATTTTCAAGGCATTAAAAGATGCAGGAATGGTGATTCTCACCACATCCTACTCAATGAACAGATCTTGGGAAATGACTATATCAGGGGGTGACTCTATAGCAGCTGCTACTACAGATGTAGTTTAATTATGTCAGAAAATTCCTATAGGCTGTGGTACCCGGCACACTGCTGTTGATCTTGTGAATAATTTTTCCTCCTATACTTGTTAATAAAGATTACCTGAAGCAATTGGATTTTCAGTTGGCTATGACAGCATATACCTCACTGTTCTACCTGAGGAATACACCAACTCTTCTGCATTATTTCATAATTTAGTTGGTTTTCCTTCTCTAGGATGATATGCTACTGCATATTTGGTAGTAAAGGAAAAAATACTTCCACAGGGAGCATAATAATGATTCATTCCTTCAACTGGCAGTTAAGACTGACACCTGGCCCTGTAGGAGCCTCCTGCCTCAGAATCAACAAAGAAGTAGGTACTGTGCTTTCTGGGGTGATTGATACTGCCTATCAAGGGAAAATGTGGTTCCCACTACATGCTGGGGGTACAAAAGATTATGTTTGAAATAAGAACATCCCCCAAGCTACCTCTTAGTATTCCCACATCCTGTGATTAACATCTTAGAAAAAATAGAACATCACTCAAGCAGAGTGTCTAATTGCCCAGACCCCTCAATAAATAAAGAATTGGGTACACCCATCAGGCAAGAAACTATGACCAGCTGTGATGCTTGCTATGGGCAAAGAAAGTATGGAATGAGTAGTTCAAGGAGATATTATAAATATGAGCACTGACCTCATATCTAAGTGCAGAAATTAGAACTATAATAGGAATATTTCTTCCTTATCTCAATTTGAATATGTTAATCATAATTTTAAAAAGCATATTAAATCTGGAATCTTGAGATAAGACCTGTATTGGCAAATTGAACCATATTAAATATTTCATTCTCTACTGCCCCAGGGTTACATCCAACTTAGGCTCTCTAGGCTCTGGCCCATCTTATTATTCTTTGTACTCTTCTCTTTGAAGCATCCTGGTGTCTAATTCTCATCATGAGTTGGAAGCTATGAGACATGGTGAGGTTAAATATGGAGAGTAATTGTGACTCTCTTGTGAGGCAATTTCTATGGGCGATGTTACTTGACAATTTTAAGCAAAAGAAAGATACTTTCTAGACTGAGGGAGAGGCTGCTTCCGTTGGTAAGGTTGCCCAGGATTATAGGGATTCAAGATTCTCAAACTCATCCAATTCTATTTGAAGTTACTATTTCTCAAGTTACCAGTTCTTCTGAATCAATGCCTCAGTCTGTTAAGAGACTGAAAAAATTAAGACTCTTGTAAAGCCTTTAGGGAGCTCTCTGATTTATGATTGTGATTAAAGCTGAGAATTTAAAATCCTGAGATTATCAAATATTTTTTTTCTATAACATCATCATCAGAGTTAAAAGCAAACTACTCAGGACCCTTATGGTGTCATTATGGTCACCTTATTATAGTCAAATGAAATAGCTGTCTGATGCGCTAACTCCTTGTCCTCAATGGTCACTGTAACTTAAGCCTGCATGGTTAATAATCTGAAAAATTCTGATGCCTTGGAAAGCTATTGATTTTTAGTATCTCATTTACCAACAACAGTGAATTACTCTCTAGTTTAAATCAAACTGCTGTATCACCATCTACCTGAATCTTATCTCAAAGGTCATTTTCCTGAGCTTCCACTTAGTACCTAAATCCTTGTCAACTCAGGTAAGCAAAGGGAACAAATTCTGTGCTTGAATCCAAAAGATTAAGTTCGATACAAGGAACTGCTAACAGAGTTGTTGGAAGTGATGAAAATGAGAGATTGAAGTAGATGGCACCGGATAACAGTGACATTAACAATTTACAATAGCACAAGATTTCCATCAGCACTTGGACTGGAGGCGTAAGTAGAGGAAGTGGTTTCATTAGATCCTGGGAGCTGGAGCTTCCTGGTAGGGTAGGGAAGTGGTGAGTATGAATTCCTCATGAGAGCTGGGCATGTGAAGAAGGCTGCCCGGGGGAAGGGAAGATGTAAAGAAAGATATCCAGGTAGGAGATTAAACCACAAGGGAGACACAAGGGGAATGCCAGCCAAGGCAGAGGGAGTGGGCATGAATAGCTTAAATACTGTCTTCCTCATTCCCTCCAGTCTCCCAGTCTAGTCTCCATTACTCAAACTTGCCTAAAAATCAATGGGAAATGGAGCCTGGGAAATGCAATTTTTTAGGGAATGTCCCATAAAATTACAGAGAACAGCACTAGACATGGAGGGAATAGCAATAGCAATAGAAATGGACTTGATAGAAAACAAAGCAAATGACCATCATGTTGCTTTTGTACTTATTTTTTCCCCCTAAAACCACAACAGCATAAAGAAAGCATTAAGGTTGACTGTGACATTTTTCTCCTCCAGGTCACTGTCATCTCCAAGAAGGCACCTTCATGCCTATTGTATTCATTCTCTATTGCTGTAGTAAAGAAAGGGGAAGGGGCTTGAAACAAGGTTCACTCACCATCTTCCAGTATTGGTGGGATGAGAATCTGAGCCAGGCTTAGCTGGATACTGTTCAGCACCCATCAGGGTGTCTGTTTCCGGGGCTGAATTCTCATCATCGGTTGCACCCGATGCCAAGCTTCTTCATGTTGTTTCAGAATTAGTTTCCTTGCAGCTGTAGGACTCACAGTGGCCTGTGTCTCAAGGCCAGAGGAAGGTAGAGTCTCTCTTTTGGAAGGCCCAAGTTCTTCTTTTAGGATTTTCACCTGATTATCAAACCTCACCAGGATGATCTCCCACTCAATAATTAAAATTCAATTTGTTTTGAGATCTTAATTACATCTGAAAAAAAAAAAGTTTGCGTTTGCTGTGTAAGATAACCTAAATCCAAAAAAGAATTCTATCATATTTGTGGGTCTCACTCATACTCAAGGGGTGTATGTATGCCAGAGGACATTAATCCTGGGAGTCATCTTAGAATATTGCCTACTGCAGATACTCCTTGTATAAAGTTTATTTTCCCATGTACTTCAGCAATCCTTCAGAAGTGCTGCCACTGAGTTCCTTCCCATTTCTATCGGCAGGGACTGATGCTGTTTTTAAAAGGCAGAATCCCAGCCTGCAGTGTCAGTGCTAGCTGTGGAGCAGGAACTTTGGCCCAAGGTGTGCATACCTTCTAATTTTATTCTAAGTTCCTTGGCAACAGAAGAAATTGTCAGAACACAAGAAACAAATCTTCACTGTTTATTATTGATTATTCAGTAACTAGGAGGAAATAGGTAGTTCAATGAATATTTCCAATGATTGGTGAGGGTGGTCATCAAAGCCAGAGGTCAGTAGGAAGCAAGGAAGGAACATAGGACAAAACATTTAACTTAATTTATGGTATTGAGAAGCTTTTCTTTCCTGAAGACCGTCGATTCTGACATAAGAATCCCCGAGATCTGTCATTTTATAACAGAAGCACTGTTATGCATAGTGAGGGTCAAGTTTTTTTAAAAAATTTGTTTTATTTGTAGGTGGACTCAATAACTTTTATTTTATTTTTTATGTGGCTGAGGATAGAACCCAGTGCTTCACGCATGCTAGGTGAGCTCTCTGCCACTGAGCCACAACCCCAGCCCAAGGTCAAGGTTTTTATGGAGTTGAGGAATGGACAGAAGCTCACCATTTCAATAATCCACATGCAAGTCTGGAGGAAGAGGTGTGGTATACCGTTAAAGGTCTAATTTTGGGCTTTGGGTCTGTTGTTGAGAGCCACAGCTGAAGGAGCCCCAGCAAACTTCCAGCTGCCACCAGCTGATGATTGGCTCACAGCGGCCCCAGCAAACTTCTAGCTGCCAGCTGATTGGCTCCTCTGTGGTGATGCTCATTGGGTTGTTTCCCCACCCTTTCAGACCACAGAGCTGCTCACTGGGGGACTTTTTTGGCTCCGCCCACGAGACCCAGCCAATGGGCCTCAAGAGCAGGAGGAGTGGAGGGGTTGAGAGGCTTGTGGGAAGCCAGTGGTGGCAGTTGGGCTCTGAGGGAATTCCTGAAGAGCTCCTGTCATATGGCATGTGTGCTCTGAAAATAAAGTTCTTTTCTGCTTGACAAGTGGCTCCTGAATTGTGCCCAGCCAGACTGCGGCAGTCTGTGACTCATAATTGCGTGAATTTGAGCAATTTTTGTGATCTTTTCTCACAGCCTGGGCTGTGATCAACTTCTCCATCAATGAATTGCTAATTCCAAGATCTAAAGCTTAACATTCCATAGATCTTAAAGTTATCATAGAGTTGCTATTTAGGTGATTTAGAATTCAGAATTCTACATTTTTAATTTTTTCAAAGGGGATTTCAGATTTACCTTATGTATATCTAATATGCACTAATTTAAAAAAAAACTGTAAATAAATAAAGGAAAGGTTGGTAGACTAGAGGAAAGGGCACAGGGAAGAAAGGAGGAGTGGAAAAGATGAAGCACTGGGGACTGAGTTGGAGCAAATTACAGCCCATGCTTACATAATTATGTCAAAATGAACCCAAATATTATGTGTAACTATAATGCACTAATAAAAACTTTTACAAAAAGAGAGATTTCAAGGGCTTGTTGTATTGTCAGCTGGAATAAAGAAAAAATACAGAAACCCCAAACCTAAGCCTTCTACTAACTGATTTGTAACACCAGGCATCCTTTCCATGTCCATGTGATGAAGTACAGGCTTCTTAGGATGGCCCTGAACCTGTTCTTGCCTTCCTGCCAAGAAGCAGGAGCCCCTGCCTTATTTTACAATTTTCAGGCAGTTTCATGCTTGCCTTATGAGTTTGCTTGCCTTGTGATCAAAAACAGTGTTTTCTCTGCTTTTAAAGTAGTCTGTGAAGCAAAATTATTTTAATAATTTAAGTAATGCATTTTTTTAAATTTTACAATTGAATGCCCAATTGAGAGCAGATGCTTTTAAATCAATTAGATGATTCTGGTTTTGAAGTTCAGAAATATTTCAGATAAGAAGAGAACACTAAAGAAAACCCCTGGGACAAACTCCCATAAGGTGGGCTCTTTCCAGTTTCCTTCAGTGAAATAATCCTTAAATTCGATAGCAGTAATGGGTAGAACAAAACTCAAAAGATCTTTTGAGACAATATGACACAGACTGGGCCTTTACTTCTGGAGGGCTTTTTCTTCAATAGATCTAATAAAATAGGAAGTCTTTCTGTTACCTGGCCTATTCCTGTAGTGCCTAGGTGACCTAAATGAATTTCTACCCTTCCCTAATGTTGCTTACCTTTGAGGACAGGATAACTAAAGCCTAGAAGGTCCTCTTGAGGTAGGCTGGCTGAGACTGGTTGGATCTCAGATGGCTGCCAGAGTGTCCACCAGACAATCTCTAGCTTCATTATAATCCCATCCACATTCTAAATGACATCAGCTCCCAGTGCCATGACAGCTGATTATTGCCCTGAGTGACAAGAAAAAACAAAACAAAACAAAAAAACCCTTGGAAGAAGCAAAAATTGCCACAGTCTGGCTGGGCACAAAATCACGAACCACTCAAGCAGGAACAAACTTTATTTCCAAAAACTCCTGCCAATCCCACGCACGCGGCCTTCTCCCAGGACACACTATCCCAACCAGAAATCCCTCCTCAGGAATTCCCTCCTACCGCACTTCCCCAACAAATGGGAACTCTTTGGGAGTCCCGCCAAAGTAGCAGGCTGAGGCGGAGAGCAGGGGTGTAATCTCCAATTGAATGCACATCTTAACATAATCATTATCATCTCAATGGCTTGCTGGCATCACCATTCAACCAAAAATGCCATGCATCATTCCTACTTGGCTATGGCTCTCAGCATCTCCCCCCTTCTGTTTAATTAAGCACCAAGCATGTGGCTTAGGGACCGTGCCTGTTAGACTGTCCAATACTACATATGGCCCTTACCCATCATCGGATGAGCTGACCTCAAGGCATCAGCCTCCTGTCTTAGGTTGGTACCACTGCAATTGGATCATACCCATCACTGACTAACAGTCCAGCATACAGCCATACTTGTGGATAGGCCTTTGCACCAGTGGGGGGGTGAGGTTCTTTGCCTCACCTCTGTTGGCCCCCAAATTTGGCCTTTGCACCAGTGGGGGGGTGAGGTTCTTTGCTTCACCTCTGTTGGCCCCCAAATTTGGCCTTGGTGCCAGTGGGGGGGTGAGGTTCTTTGCCTCACCTCTGTTGGCCCCCAAATTTTAGACCATCACTAGCAGAAGGGAGGAGGATACAGAAATGCCACGACACTAAGCCAATTGACGGCTCCTTTGAAAAATTGTACCACCGGTGACACCATTAGCAAAGATACTTCAACATTACCACAATTCGCTGCACCAACAGATAGTTCACAATGTATACAAGTGATACATAGTCCAGGCAAGTTCTGCAAGCAGTTCAAAGCAGAGGAATCTATCAATATGTCCATTTCCTCCCAAAGTAAATCAAGTCCTTGATTGAGCATTACTTGTTGAGTTATTATTCATTGATGCATCAGTTTATACAGTTTACTGTGATAACTATTGAAGAAGCTGTAGTTTGGTTTTATCTTTGTCTTCACTGGCACTGGGATGAAGATAGGAATTCTGGCAATGATGGCTAAAAAGAAAATATGTAACATTCCAACAGGTACTAATAAAACAATTTTCTGAACAATGTACATTATCCTGAACAGAATTATTAAATATAATGAAAAGGAAAGGTGAAAGTAAACAAACAGATCTTTTAACCTCCTTATTTGTTCACATATTAAAATAATCCTCAACAGCTGTTTACCCAATTTAAATTAAACCATTTAAATCACATGAATAATAAAAATATTTGGATCCATTTTTTCATGAGAACTCCTCACATATGATCTATGGACATACGCACATATAGACATACAACACAAAACACAAGCGTGCACACATAACATACAACACATAAGACAATAGTAAAGGCCTTGTAGCTTACACAAGTGAAAATTCCATTGCAATGTTTAAAAAGTCCACAGTCAAAAAATAAGAACTGATCAGAAGAACCTTAACCTAGGTCTGTATGAGCTCAAAAAATAAAATAGAACTTTATGATGTGGGAAAGGGCAATAATAAAATAGATATTGAAAAGAGCATCCAGGTTACCACTTGGTTTGACTCTTATTTGGATATCCCATCCTTTTTCCTGTAACTTGCATAATGGGTCTGAAGGTATTCCCACAAGCAAGCCCCAAGGTTTTTTTACATTTGAAATAGGCTTTAATGGTGCTCATTATTCATTAGCTTCCAGGTGTGGGAGAACCACTGTTGCAGATCAAGAATAACCAAGCTGGAGCTCTGGATATCAGCTGTTATGGATTTGAGTCAAATTATCTTCTTTTTGGTCTGTAGAAATTGCTTTGGTTTGTCTCTCTGGAATCCAAATCGGCTGCCTTTCTCCCTGTGGAAACACACAAACAGAACTCCGACTCCAGACAATCACTGGGTCAGGACC
This sequence comes from Marmota marmota marmota, assembly GCF_001458135.2. Lineage (NCBI taxonomy): Eukaryota > Metazoa > Chordata > Mammalia > Rodentia > Sciuridae > Marmota > Marmota marmota. The sequence continues at coordinate 23,542,541 of NW_026000153.1, forward strand.
TTTCCATTGTCCAGTTAGAATATCCTTCCAAAATACCTTAGGCTTATGTACATTTTTTGGATACATATGCCTTTCCGCAGCACTAAGCCCTGATGAATCAAAATTTAAAAAATAGAGTAAAAAGAGTTATTTTAAGTTTATCTTTGGGGGATATATACCCCTTTCCAATTCCCTCTTTTTGCTTTAATAAGTACATTTTAATAGTTTGATGAGCTCTTTCAACTATGCCTTGTCCCTGAGGATTGTATGGGATTCCTGTTATATGAGTAATGCCAAATGATGAGCAAAATTGTTTAAAAGAGGTAGAAGTGTAGCCAGGGGCATTATCTGTTTTTAACTGTTTTGGAACGCCCACAGTGGCAAAATTTTGTAAGCAATGAGCTATAATATCTCTAGTTTTTTCTCCAGCATGAAGGGAGCCCATCAAAAATCTGGAAGAAGTATCAACTGTAACATGCAAATATTTTAATTTTCCAAATTCTGGCAAGTGTGTGAAGTCCATCTGCCAAATATGGTTAGGTATCAGTCCTCTAGGATTGACTCCAAGATTAAATGGTGGTAAAAAGGTCACACAATTTTGACATTGTTTTATTGTTTGTCTAGCTTGTTCCTTAGTTATTTTAAAATGCTTTTGTAAAGTATTAGCATTGACATGGAACCTTTTATGAAAATTTATAGCCTCTTCTATTGTGGAGAAAATATGTATGTCATGTGTAGATTTATCTGCTAAATCATTGCCCAAACTAAGGGCTCCAGGCAAACCTGTATGTGCCCTGATATGTCCTATAAAGAATGGATCTTTTCTGTCCCAGATTAGACTTTGTATAGTGGAAAACAAAGAGGAAACAGTAGAGGAAGGGGAAATCCTACCAGCATCTTCAAGGGATACTATAGCATTAACTATATACTGACTATCAGAAAATAAATTAAATACAGAATCTTTAAACATCAAAAAAGCTTGTAATACTTCATTAAGCTCTACCATTTGAACTGATTGTTTGGGTACTAAAAATGTAAAAGTTTGATCAGGGGTAACTACTGCTGCTGTACCATTATTTGACCCATCAGTGAATATATTTGGAGCATTCATGATAGGGGTTTTTCTTGTCATTTTTGGAAAAACTACAGGATGTGAAGACCAAAAAGTGATTATCAAATGAAACAATAGATTTACACATGATTATTGCCCAAGTATTTAACTCATTAGCTAACTCATCAATTTGATCCATAGTATATGGAGTAATAATTTATTGGGAGAAATTCCAAACACTCCCTTTGCTGCTTTTATTCCTTTGAGTATTGTCCTACAGCCTCAGGATACCTAGTAAGAATAGTGTTAGGAGAATAAGATAAATGTATCCACAATAATGAAACTTCTTTCCAAAATACTCCTGTAGGAATATTTTTTGTTGGTATTACAATAAATAATAAAGGCAAACTTATATCAATTCTATCCAAATGCATATTTTCCATATATGTTTCAATAATTTTTAATGCCTTTCTTGCTTCAGGTGTTAACATGCTGGGTGAATTTGGATCTGATGGACCTTTTAGGATATCAAATAAAGGTCCCAACTCTCCTGTTGGTATGCCTAGATAAGGCCTTATCCAATTTATGTCTCCCAATATCTTTTGAAAGTCGTTAAGTGATTTGAGTTGATCTACTCATATTTGAATTTTTGGTGGACAGACCATGTTTGAGGATAATAGAACTCCTAAATAATTAATTGGAAAATTTAAGTGTACTTTATCTATTGCTATCTCTAGATTATAATTTTTAATAAATTTGTAAGTGTGGCATAACATTCTAGCAATGTGTTTTTATCTTTATGTGCTAATAATACGTCATCCATATAGTGAAATATTTGTAGTTCAGGATTTTGATTTATAAGTGGCTGGATTGCTTTGTTAACATAAATTTGACACATAGTTGGGCTGTTAGCCATCCCTTGAGGGAGTATTTTCCATTCATATCTCTGATCAGGATCTTCATGATTCAGTGCAGGGATAGTAAATGCAAAACTTGGACTATCCTCAGGATGAATTGGAATTGAAAAAAAAAACAATCTTTAATATCTATAACTAAAACATACCAGGTTTTTGGCAAAGCAGACAATTGAGGAATCCCTGATTGAGCAGGTCCCATAATAACCATCTCATTATTAATGGCTCTTAAATCGTACAATAATCTCCATTTACCAGATTTCTTTTTGATGACAAAAATGGGAGTATTATAGGGAGATA
>NW_026000153.1:23545834-23560948 GCF_001458135.2 Marmota marmota marmota
GGCAACCTTCCATAACAAATATTGTCCTCCATTTAGCACAGATTTACACATGCTAGCCCAATCTGCTGGCGTCATGTCCAAGTTGGTAATGGATTCGACCATGCTTACAGTGAAGGGTGCTTGGGGACCATAGGTTGTTACAGCCTCCTTTAACTGCCTCACTGTTTTTAAATCTAGAGCACGGTGAATTCGCTGCCCTCCTGCCTGCTCAAGTACAGGGCATGCTAATCTTTGAGGTCCTGTCTCAGGATCCCATCTATCAACTACAGGGGTTGGGGGCCCCATAGGATATGTTGTCTCTATAGGTGGAGCTGTTGGTTGGACAGTTATGCCCTCTGGTGATAGAAAGGTGTTAGCAGCAGCCTCCTGTTGTAGCTGTTTCCCTGATAGTTCTTCCTCCTTTAAATTTTCTTCCTCTGTCTGACTAACTCGAGAGACCTTCTCTTTTACTAGATCTAAAATGTCTTTCTCCATGGTCTGAACCTCTAACAATTTACTTAACACTCTTTCAGTTTGTTTTTTACTAATTTCTAATCTACTATAAAGATAACACAACCCAACAAGATAACACAAAACAAAATTGAAACAGAATGAAATAAAAACGGAACAAAAAATTGTTGTATCAATTTTCCTATTTTCTTGAAATGTATTTTCGTGGTATGTCTCTATCTCTTCCTCAGGGCTGAAAAACTTCAAACCTTGAGCCAACCATTTTTCCCAGTTTGCCTGAGAAAGTTCTAGGGATAGGCAGCTTGAAACAAATACAAAACAAATCAAAACAAGAACACATTGTTTTTTGAAATGGTCACCCATTCTCTTGCCTTCCCTCAGGGGTGAGCAATTTCACTTACCTCTGAGCTTCAGGCATTCCCTGCATGGGCCACCAAATGCCATAGTCTGGCTGGACACAAAATCACGAGCCACTCAAGCAGGAACAAACTTTATTTCCAAAAACTCCCACCAATCCCACGCACGCGGCCTTCTCCAGGGACACACTACCCCAACTGGAAATCCCTCCTCAGGAATTCCCTTCTACCGCACTTCCTCAACCAATGGGAACTCTTCGGGAGTCCCTCGAGAGCTCCAAAGTAGCAGGCTGAGGTGGACAGCAAGGGTCTAATCTCCAATTGAATGCACATCTTAACATAATCATTATCATCTCAATGGCTTGCTGGTGTCACCTTTCAACCAAAAATGCCTTGCGTCATTCCTATTTGGCTATGGCTCTCAGAAAAAAATCACTGGTGCCTGAATACATGGACAATTTCTCCCCATTCCCAGAAATACATAAATATTTCTTCCCTTTATTAACCTATCCCTTGCCCTCATTTCTCTTACCTCATATCTGTAACCTCTTGATGCCCAAGGAATGGGAATTTGATTTTTAGAGTTTAACTCCCACTTCTGTTCTTGGCCAAGAATAAAATTCTCTTTCACTGGTCAATCAGTGTTTAGTCTTTCTATTGATTCCATAATTCCAAGAGTGAAAACGAACCCAGACTTTGGGGTCAAGAATTTGTAACATTCCCACAATCCTTCTTTGAATGAAATATTGTTAACTTAAAACATAATCTGTGATAGAGGACAGAAGCTAAAGGTTTCCAATATTTTCTTCTATTTATTTTAATGGCAGGTCACAGTTCCAGAAACCTCTTCCAAGATGGACTTTGCAAACTGGACACATTCACATACACATATCCACTTTGAAAATCCAGTTGTGCTAGTGGTCATCACAGTGGTGCTGTCTGAAATCAGCCAAGGCCCACTTCTCTTTTGACCCAGAACTAGAAGATTCAACACTACTAGAAAAGTAAAATCAAGAAAGTAACCACTCTGTAAAAAACTAAAAAAAATGGATAAGCAATAAATATCTCATGAAAGTGATTGGTATTGGTCCCAGGAAGGATTGAATATCACCCACAGTTCACATCTCTATAGAAACCTTTTCTTGTTATGGGAGTTATGCAATAATGGCTTCATTCAACGAGTAAATATGCAATCTGACTTTACCAACAAAAAAAAAACCCAAGACCTGAGAAATAAAATAGCTTCCTTATTGTCATGCAACTATGGGATAGCAGAGAAAAACATTTTTCTAATTTTCTAATTTTATCTACTGTATTTTTTCCTATTCATTTTGGTTAATTATTTTTATGCTGTGTGGGTATTTATTTTGGTTTTTCAATTAATGTATAATGTTACTATTAGTGGGATGTAAATCAATTTGGTTAACACATTTGCCTAAAAGATTTCTGCCATTTATTTCAGTGTAAAAATAGTCTTGACTAGTAAGGAAATTTATGTAATTGTTATTTTTTTTATTTTGGTGCACCTAACCTACTCCTTTCCTTAAAAATACATGATTGCAAGAATATGTGTGAGGGCATTCCACAGCAGTAAATCTGTGGGATTAAAAAAGTATATAGATTAAATCTGAATATGTGTTTTGAAACTGATGTGCTTATTAAGAAATTTCAGTAAGAATGAACATGTGTCATTTACAGCACCTATGAAATTATCAGGATTTTTTTCCTTTGCCTATTGATTTATTAGATAATATTAGCAGATTTCATAATTCAAATGTACTATTAAATTCCTTAGTTATGTCTTAAATAATGAAAAGGCAATACATATCTAAAGCACGTTTCAGACCCTCCTTGCTCTATGCAGACCACAGGATCCCATCTGCGTGTTCTATTCATCCTCTCACTCCCCACCCTGTTGTTACATACTTTTGCTTTTGAACAGCCTCCACCTTGGACTTTTTGAGAATCTGCTCTTAGGTTACTTAGACCTACTGCAACCACCTTGCGGACCCACAGAAGGCAGAAGTGCCTCTGATTTTGTTATGTTCATGTGAGCAGCCCATAGACAGTGCCTAGCTGCTCAAGAAGCATGGAAATTCAGCTTGGACAGCAGGCTAAGCCCCTCTCTGGAATCTTTCTGAATCTCCCTGTGTGTCTTTTTTTTTTTTTAGAGTGTAAATATTTTATTTTTTATGTATTTTTTTTAATTATTTTTTTCTCTTTTTTATTGGTTGTTCAAAACATTACAAAGCTCTTGACATCATATTTCATACATTAGATTCAAGTGGGTTATGAACTCCCATTTTTACCCCAAATACAGTGTCATTCTTCTTCCTGTTTTACCTTTTTCTTTCTTTCTGAGAGAGTTCCTTAAATAAGTAACTCCCTTGTCTAAGAATCTTTTTGGACTCTTTGCTTGTGAACAAGCACATTTGTGAGAACAAGTGCATGGAGTACTGCATACATGGCATACGTTAAAGGCACCTGAGTGGCAGGCCACTCCCCTCGTGCTAGGTGTGAGAGCAGCAGACCAGTCACTCGTAGGTACACTGCTCACCCAGTAGGCACAGCCCTGGGTTTAGGACTATGTGTTACAGTCACAGGGCTTGCTCCATGGCCTGCTCCTCGATTGGTTTTCCCACAGACAGTTGGCAAAGAGTTGTATTGGTGGCTGCCTATAATCTGCTTAGCTACTGCCTGAGAATATATACATGATAACTACTCTAAAATCAGACCTACTTCACCTTGGTCTCCAGAGGTCTTGAAACTCGACCCTGAAGCCACACTCGCCTACTCTCCTACTCTCGTGGACCTCCTCGCTGGATGAGAGCGAGCCCAAGCACAAATTGGTTGACAATTTGGTTTGCTAATGTTAGATTTTCATTTTACTCCCATATTTATGTCCTATTATTGCTGAAACAAATTACCAAAAACTGAGTGATTTAAAGCCACACAAAGTTATCCTGTAATAGTTCTAGAAGTCAGAATTCTAAATTGGTTCACTTAAGCTTTGTCCTTTCTGAAGGGTCTGGAAGAAAATCTGTTTTCTTGGCTTCCCTGTGTAAGGATGGCCTTAGGCCTTAGCCTAAGCAACTCCAATTTAAAAACTCCACTTTGAAACCTGCAGTCTCACCAGGGATGCCTACAAAGCCCTCCAATATGATCATCAGGCATAGCCCTGACATAAACAAGTTACTTCTCCCCACCCTGACAAGCTCAGAGTGAAGTCCCTGTCATGTTTTTCTTGCCTCAATAAGGGGGGAAAGGCAAGAAAATCAGCGTGGAGACCACCAGACTAGATGCTGTAACCCCAGGGCAAATGATGTCACTGAAGAATCCGTTTGCAGATGATAGGGATTGAAAGGGTGGTCAGAAACCCCAAAATTTAATATAAATGATGGAGCAAATAAACAGACACTAGGGAGCCTGATAAGGACCTGGACTGACATCCCAACTCTTCTCATCCTTTGCCTTATCCTCTGCATCTGCCTCACCACTCTCAAACTCTACAGCCATATCTTGACCCTGGTGAGAGCCATGACTTCTCCTTATGACCCTCTCCCCAACCAGCCGCCAGCTCCACTTCAGGAGAAGCCTGCCTTGGCTCCTGACCTGATCACTGCTGGACTTACAGCCTAAGCCTTGAGACTTTTGACCTGACACTTGAGCTTAGCATGCAGAGGGAATGTCTGTCATGAGTCTGTCATGATTAAGTGTGTTTACAATGCTTGGAACTAATCTAAAATTGTTTGCTGTGAGTTGATTATGTCTATTGCAGTGCCTAACATTAAGGATTGTTATTTTCTTGATTAACAACCTATGGAGTGAAATTGTATTGAGTGATTTGAGTGAATAAAGCATTGAAAAAAGGCAGAAGTGCATGGACATTCTTTATTTCTCCTCCTCGTAAGTCGCACCTTTTGCCCATCGCGACACCCTATTCTATATCTTGGTGGAGTCCCTTCCCCCATCTTCAGAATGAATCACTCCAACTCTGCTTCCACCATGGTTTCTCTGCTCCCTCTCTGCTTTAAAAGGGCTATTGGTATTACACTGGGATCATGCAGAGAATCCAGGCCAATCTTCTCTTTTCAAAGTCCCCCTTAATTAAACCACAGGGTGATTTTGTGCATGTGCTTTGTCTAATATCGGTGTTCAAATAGTAGCATTTATCGAGAAAAGTGTTTTTATTCTTTGTTGTAAAACTTTTTATAGTGTAAAAATACATCATTTCTAGATAATGTAAAAAAAAATATATTGCCTAAGAAACCAAAGTGAGAGGTTTCTTAGGTAGCAGGTAGGGTTGGTTTAGGGGTTTCTTCTCCTGAAGAAAGGGGCACACAAAAGAAGAACTAGTCATGTCCCTGATTAAAAACATGATCAACACAACAAAAGCCCCAGGGGCCATTGGTCTCTACAATCAAGTGTTACTTGACAGGATTGTTTACATCTCTGGACAGATAGGCATAAACCCTCCTAACCGACAGCTGTTCCAGGAGGGGCAGAAACTAAAGCAGCCCTTATGAACATGGGTGAAAATCTGAATGCCACAGGCTGCGATTTCACTAATGTGGGGAAAGCAACTGTTTTTCTGGCTGCCATAAATGACTTTGAAACTGTCAATGAAATCTACAAACAGTGTTTCAAAAGTAATTTTCCTACTAGAGCTGCTTACAGGAGGCTACTTTACCCAAAGGAGTGCACACTGAGATTGAAGCAGTATCTATCCAAAGACCTCACAGCAGTGTGAATATAAGCAGGCACACTGTTGTTCCCATCATATCTTTAAATTAACATCTTGTTTTACAACTGATGTTGGAAAAGTGTACGTGTAACGGAAATATCTGAAGTTATCATGGAAATACCATATCATAGGGAGATTTGACATGAATTGATTACTATATAATGTTACTGATACTATAAATTATAGTTATGTACTGAATATGAGAGAAGAGGCACTCATTATATAGTTGCTCAAATAAATAAAAAAAGAGGGATAATAACACACGGGAAAAATGAGCTATTATTCCTGAAAAACAAAATAAAGATCAAACCTAATTCAATTAAATCCTATTAATTTAAAGATGTGAAATATTTAGTTCTCATATTAGATATGTGATTCTGCATTTAATTGAATAAAATCAATATTTAATTTTGAATGATAGAAGTAAAAGAGAAGAACATGGGCTAGGATGTTATATAGATAATATTTTTCTAATGGAAATAAAAGACATGTAGTTTTCAAAACCAAACAAAAGAAAGAAAGAAAACCAAAATGAGTAAGGAAACTCTCAAAAACCGCTTCTGAAATTACATAAGTATACAAATGAAATAAAGTTTTCACAATTATTTTGTTTTCTTTTTTTTTATAAATATTTTTCTAGCAGATGCCCCAGTGAAGACCTGGTGAGCAACTACCATCTCTTCTCAGAAAGATACTTTGCCCTCAAATTTTAGTTCATCTCTTTCTTATTACTTATTCTTTCAAATAACATTCATGGAACATCTATGTGTCAGAGGCTTAGCAGCATCCATGAATATGGAATATAGTTTCTTGTTCTTAAAAGACTCAAAGACAAGGACTTAATTCACTACTGTATCACATCATATATGGAGAGATAAAGAGGAGGGTTCAACAGACTTTACTAAGCACAAATATGAAATTTGCAGATGTAAGTATACACATTTGGATCTACACTGTTTCTATAAAAGCCTATAAATAATTAAGGCAAAAGTGTCTGGGGGCTTGATTAACTAGGTGTTTTTCCTCTGCTCAGTTCTTGTCCTTGTGAATCTCCATGGCTCAAAGGAGAATGGTAAGCCTACTGACGAGGGTGCTGTGAAAAAAGAACTAATAAAAAATGAACTTCAAGGCAAACACTGAAGTCCAGTTTCCAGAGCTTCCAACAGTACTCTAAAGAGAAGGTCTCTTTTCAAAATCTCAGCTGAACTCTATGTCAACAAATATCTCAGAACTAATGTTTGGTACTTTTCCTTCAGCTTTGAGGACAGTGGGTGTGCCTGGGTATGAAGGTTTGCATGGGAGATTCTGAAAGCTTCTCTGTGGCAGGACTTGCCATATGAGTGCAGTGTGGGGTTGGAATCAGAACACCTGGGCAGCCCCTCTGACATCTAATATTGGTGTGAACTCTGACAAGTGACACAGGAAATCCAGTTCTCCAGTCCTTCATTCCTTTTCATTTCTTGGTATTAGAAATAATAGCCGTTGCCCTGGACTCTTAGGTCATCTTGAAGTTCAGATGAAATAATGCCTTTGAAAGTGGAGTTTGCTCCAAAAAACTTAAACCTTTCACTGGGTTCCATTTTCAGGACAGTGGCCCCTCTCTGGCCAAGCCATGGTGGCCATGACCATTAATGGTTGGGTTCATGAAGATTAGTTCTCCCTTCTTAACCACACTTAATTATCACAATAAATGATAACCACATAATTGATGGTTAAAATAACTACCACAGTAGTTCTCATAGCCATCAACTCAACCAGGTCTCATTGCATCTCCCTGGTTCCATGAGCACTCTGTTGTCTACTTCTTGACACGCCAGGGTTGCAGCAGGCTGTCAAGGTTCCAACAAATCAACTGAACTGTAAGGCACAGATGAGGGGGTTAACTCTGCTCCCCAGTTTAAGAACTAATTCTGGAGGTGAGATCAACTGGTCGAGGAGGTAAAGCAAGAGCAACACAATAACACTAATTAGATCACACTGATCCATTGAGAAATGGGGGGGGACTAATGGAGCTTCAGCCAGTCCACCTGCTTTAGGACATGGACTTAGATTCACAAAAGCATAATTGTCCCATTTTGGTTTCATTTTTATATTGTCTTAGAGCTTTTTGACTACTGCTGTCCCATTAAAGGCATTATTTCTTTATTGTTCCTTACTTCTTGCTTAAGATGAATTTTCATAAAAGAAACTCAACACCAAATGTCTCAGAAGCTTTTAGTACTCATTAGATTCACACTTTGCAAAGAATGAGCTGTTCACTTCCACATTTCACCAATCTTATAGATTCCAGCTGGTTTAATTAACTGACCAAGACATTTGAAATTTTATACACTCCTTATAGTGTTAGTATTTTTTGGTCTGTTTTGGAGAGTTTTATTTTTTTTCTTTTATTTTTGAGGAAGGGTCTCATTATATTGCCCATAATCAGACCTCAACTCCTTCCTTGAGTTATCCTCCTGTCTCAGCCTCCAAAGTAGCTGGGACCATTGGTGTTTGCTGACCCACCTGAGAAGTCATTTTTAATTTGTGCCTTTTACCTTATGATATACAAGATTTTTTAATATGTTTATATATTTTTTATATTTCCTATCACTAAATGTTTTATGTATATCAACTCATTTAATCCTTAAAACAACCACTGTGAGGGAGCTAGTCTTATTGTTCCCCAGTTTTCCGATGAGACATGAAATTAAGAAGCTTCCCGAAATTCCCTCCAGCAGGTTCTACAATGGCCAGGCTTCTCACTATTCTTCAACATGTGTCTAGGGTATGTTCATTATTCTGCTTATTTGTAGATATTTTGGTTCTGATAAAGTATGCATTGATCCACATACCAATTCAGAAAAACTTGATATTTTTATAATATCAATTCTTTAATTCATGAGTATGATTTAATCCCTTTAGTTATCTATATTGTTTTTTAAAAAAAAAACTTCCCACTAATTTCTTTATAACTTATATAGAGAGGACTTAGAATTATTTTTATATTTAATTTTTGGATAATATTGAAATTTAATTTAGTTTTAAGTATTTTCATAGGTATTTAGTAATACCTTTCTTTTTTTATATTGTGTTTTCATCTGGTAAACTTGCTCAACACTCAGTAATTCTGACATTTTTTTTCTGTAGAATATTTGCATGCCAATCCAATATTTGTAAATAATGTTTTTCCCTTTCAAACCTTTTGACATTTCCCTATTTTTCTGCTTTACTTATGAGGAACTCTACCACAATGCCCATTAGAATTGGTAATGGGGGCTTTCTTGTCTTGCTGCAGATTTCAAAGGCAAAGAAAGCTTTCAGTGTTTCACAATAAACTACCTTAAAATGTAGAAGAAAAAATGCATTTACAGAATTGTTCAGGGGATACCACATTTGCACACTAGTTTACCACAGTGTTTCTTACCAGCTGCAGCAGTTTAAAAGCCTTGAACTTGGAGTGGTTCCAGTGAGCCAAACACTTACTGGACCTACTGACGACTGCATAAAAGAAATTCTCTAAACCAGTGGTATATAAATGCATGCACTTACTCTGTCCTCTCCAGAGTGTTAGTTTTCAAGGTGTAATTGGAACACCATCATAACATGTCTCCCTCCTGTCAACGTGTAATCAGCAATGAAATTTTCAGACTTTCCTTCCTATCCCTGCCTAGGAACATTCTTCACATTACCTTGTATTCCTTTGCTTGGCAAATTACTAAACTCAGCTCTTTATTAGTAGTTTTTTTTTTTTTTTTTTTTTTTAACTTCAGAAGGAAGAAGTTTTCTATTTCAATTGGTTAAGAATTTTTATTATGAATAGAAATTGAATTTTATCAAAACACAAGTTGGTCTTTATGTGGTTTTCTTTTCTGATAGGGGTTTTGTTTGCTAATATTTTGTTTTAGGTTATGTGCATCTTTATTTTTGAATGTGATGTATTTATAATGTCAATATTGTTGGAGAATTTTTTTTTTATACTGGGATTGAACCCAGAGACATTTAACCACTGAGTCACAACCCCAGCTCTATTTATTTATTTATTTATTTATTTAAAGTCAGGATCTCACTAGATTGCTTAGAGTTTTGTAAAGTTGCTGAGGCTGGCCTCTAACTTGCAGTCCTCCTGCCTCAGCCTCCCAAATTGCTGAGATTACACATGTGCACTACCATGCCTGGCCTTTGTTCAGTTTTCCAAATGAAATTGTTTATACTGCAATATTTTCCCCTTGAATATATGGTATATTTGCCAAAAGGACTATCTGGTGCTGGAGTTTGTGAAATAATTTTTATAAAGAATTTCATTTATTTAATAGATGGTTTTTCAAATTATCTGTTTCTTCTTGAGTCATTTTAGCTTTAATATTTGTTCATTACAGGAAAAATTGCAAACTATCAGCATAAGGTCATGCATTCTGAAACTAACTAAGCCCTGGAGACACCTGGGAATTTAAGAAATTTGTATTTCTTAAATAATAGAATGTCCTTCAGTTGTTTCCAGGAAGTACCTCCAGAATTTGCTCAAGATCAGCTAGAAATCTGCTTTCAAGATCAGACTTGAGCAAAAAAAGTCCACTTGCCTGTTTGATGATTTTGATGTCACAAATTCAAAGTTATTCATGCAAAACATAATAATTTTCTTAAAAAAGAACATATATATCTGGCATCATCTGTGCAAAACAACCTTAAAATTTCTACTTAACACCATCCAATCAACAAGCAGCTTCTCCTCTGTCCCTTCCCATGAATTCACTTGTTATCAACATATCAGAAAGACAACTTTGAGCTTGCCTCCTATTTTTTTTTTTGAAGATCAGTCCTCAGTAAAGTTCTTCCATTTTGAATAAACCCAGTCCTGCAAAACTGGCTTCTATGAAAATGGGACATCAAACCTTTACTTGGTATCAATACTGTTTGTGCAATAATGATTCAATATCTGCAGAATCAAGCCCCAAGACATTCCAACATGAAGAATTAAAGGAGATGAGCTGGAACCAACAAAGAAGCAACACAAGTGAAAAATGTAGAAAAAAAAAACAAGTATGATATTTTGGAAGCCAAGGAAAGATAATGTATTAATGCATCGTTATTAACAGGTTCAGTATTTATAGAACAGTGAATGCAAAATAGAATAAGTGAGTGGACTTGCAGAATTACATGGATCAAAACACCACAATGTACTATATAAATATGTAGAATTAATATGTGTCAATTTAAAGCAAAAATTAGAAGAAAAGATCAGAAAACTCAAGGAGTTTTTTTTCCTAAATGTAAAAAGGAAATATTGACAGCTGGGGGAGTACGCTGAGGAGTTTTGCATTTTGTGTTTCTTTAAAAATTAAGAAATAAAAACATTTACATCCTGATATGACTTCAGAAGATTTGAAAACACACACACACACACACACACACACACTTCCAAAAATAGAGAGGACAATTACCATAGAATTCCCTTGATTGAGAAGAAGTAAGATAAATAATGTTTCATTTTGGATCTGAGATAGAATTTTCTAACAGTTAAATTTGAGCTGTGTTCCTACTAGTAGAATGAAGGAAAACTGGACAGAGATGTTGGGGTGAAAATTTATGGAAATTTTCTCTTGGTTGCTTTTGTTATGTCTGTGAAGTGAAAAGCCAAGTCATTGCCTGAAAGTGACCATGGGTTCAGAGTGTAACTAGGATTCTAAGAACAACAATATGTTATGGGAAGACTTGTTCCAGAGAGTGGAAGGATGAACTGAAAGGTTGTAAGATTGCAAGACAGCTTGAAAGAGCTGTGGCAGGTTCATAGTCAGGGAATTCAAATACCACATCCCCTGAGCCTTTGCATTTCTCTAGGTGAGGAGTAGGTGAACAGATGTTGGAACTCAAACTGAGACTTTTGACATGTAAGAATGAAGAAGTCAGAGTTTGCTGGGTTGGACCAACTATCAATAAATAAAGAACACTCAGTTCTTTTTCTCCATTAATACTTGATGTCTTTAATTTTACGTTATCCCATGATAACTTTATTTTCACTTGTGCTTTTTCTTCAGTGCATTTGACTATCCTTTAATTGTTAACCATTTTGTTTCATTTTGTTTTAGACCACATGTATTGTAAAGAAAACAAACAGATGGAGATGCACTCTGTCTTGTTCTCTCGTGTTATTTTGTGTGCTTCGGCTATAGTTTGGATCTTAAATGTCTCCCAAAGGTGCATGTGGCAAAGGCTAGTTCCCAGCCCTTGGTGCTATTACCAGGTGAAGAAACCTTAAAGCAGTATGTATCTGTGTGTGGGGAGTGTGTGTGGTGCTGGTGGAAGGTTTTAGGCCATTGAAATCATGCCCTTGACATGGTCTGTAGAACTCTGGTCTCCTCTCTCCTTTTTCTCACTCAGCCATGAGGTGATTTGGCTTCCTTTGTCAGATCCTTCCGCCCTGATGTACTGTGTCACCACAGGACCAAAGCACTTTGGCCAATCAGGCATGGACTGGAATCTCCCAAACGAAGAACCAAAATAAACCTTTCCTCCTTAGGAGTTGATTATCTCAGGTGTTTGCTACAGTAACAGAAAGACTAACAATTTTCTTGCTGTTTCATTTCCTGTTTGTACTATCTTGCTCAAGTCCTCATATTTCTCACAATTGGTTTCAAAATTATAACTTCAATATTTATCCTCTGATGGTTTCAAAATGTACTTGATACTTTGTCTTCAATGATATTAAAAATAAAGAGTTATCACAATTCTTCCTAAGGTAATGTGAAAAATTTATTACTTGAGTTTTTCTATCTCCTTTCTTTTTGCAGGTGTTTGTCTCTTATATTAAATGTTCACTGATATGAGATTTTATTTTTGCATCAGGTGTTTGCTACTACATTTTAATATTCTACATAAGCTAGATTATTGATAATTAATTTTACAGTTTATTGCTTGTTACTTTAAAAATGGTACATTTCTCATATCACTGTTGTTCACACAGAGGCTCCTAAACTTTGATGTACACATAAGTCATGTGGGATCTGGGGAAATATCAGGTACAGATTCAATAGTTTGGACAAAGCCTGAGATAATCCGTCTGAAATAAGAGTAGTTCAACTATCTAAGGGTCACAGCACTTTCCCTCACAAGATTTCGTTCTTATTTTTTCAGAAAGATGTATTACTCAACAACCTTAAAATGAACTGTATGTGTAAGAAATTGAATTCAATGAGACTTCTGAATAAGATATTTCAAAATTCATTAATTTCTTGTTTCTAAGAAATATTAACAAAGAGACCACCATAGGCCTAACATTCTTCCAAACATTAATGATACAGCTATGATTATTATAGGCATAATTTCCATGTTTATAAAACTTAAAAGAGAAAGCATCCTAGAAGTGAGCAGGTAATTATGCAGGTGGAAAGGTTTTGAGGCATTTGAATGTTATTTAGGAGGTAAAAATTGCCAAAATTACTTGTATATTAATCTTTGTTTTTTATCAATTCACCTAGCTTATTATTTAAAATTGCTATTTTATTAATTTCTATGATCACTTTATATGATGCTGAAAATAACTGTCACATTTAATTGAATATTTTCAAGTGGTATTTATATTTAACAAATTTTTTAATGTTAGGATCATTTCTTTTCAGTACAGAGTATTAAAACAAACTTCCCTTTTTCCAATATGTGTTCTACAAAACTTTGTTGAAAATCATTTGCTTGTAAGCTGGGTGTGGTGATGCAGGTCTGTCATCCGCTGGGAGACTTAGGAGTCTGAGGCAGAAAGATTGCAAGTTCAAGGCAAGGCCAGGCTCAGCAATTTAGTGAGGCCCTGGTCAACTTGGCAAGACCCTCTCTCAAAATCAAAAAGGACTTGGAATTAGCTTAATGGTAAAGTTCAATCCTGACTTCAATCCTCAGTACAAAAAAAAAAAATCAGTTGGCTGTAGATTTGTTGGCTTATTTCTATGATTTCTATTTTGTACAATTGAGCTAGGCAATGATTTTTATGTCAATACTATGCTATTTCTTTGCTATAGCTTTGTAGTGTGTTTTGACCCAAGGTACTGTGTTGTCTTCTGTTTTGCTCTTTTTCCTCAAGATTGTTTTGATTATTCAGGGATGTTTTGTGGTTCCAAATAAATCTTAGATTTTTTTTTTTGTTAGTTCTATGAGGAATATCATAGCTATTTGGAAAAGGTTTCTTTAAAACCTGTGATCACTTTGGGTAGGATGGACATTTTTACAGTATTGATTCTTGAAATCCATGAATAGGAGATGTCTTTACAAATTTTTGTGTTATTCTCAATTTATTTCATCAATGTTTCATAATATTCATTGTAGAGATATTTCACATTTTTGATTAAACTTATTCATTGGTATTTTATTTATTTTGGGAAAGGGATATTGTAAATTTGATTGTTTTCTTAATTATTATTTCAGATAATTTGCTATTAGAATATAGCAACACCACTGATTTCTTCCTACTGATTTTGTACCCTTAAACTTTAATGAATCTCTGTGTTAAATAGTTTTTGGTGGGATTTTGAGGATTTTCTATTTTGGTAAAAAATTGATATTTTTTATTTTCTATTTGGTCAGCTTTTATTTCTTTACCTTGTCTGATTGCTCTAGATAGGACTTTCAGAAGTATGTGGAATAAAAATGAAAGTAGACATCCTTGCCTTATTGCAGATCTTAGAAAGCTTTTAGCATTTCCCCATTCAGTATGATATTAACTTTTGGCTTTTTATAAATTACCTTTATTATGTTAAGGTATTTCTTACTCTTTCTAATTTGCTCAGCATTTTTATCATGAATAAATGTTGAATTTTATCAAATGCCTTTTCTGCATTTATTGAGAGCACCGTTTTTGTGGGGGGGGGCTTCATTTTGTTCACATGATGTTCACATTTCTTAATTTTTGTGCTTTGAACCTTCCTGCATTCCTAAGAATAAATGCCACATAATCATGATGAAACAACTTTCTGATGTGCTGTTGGATCTGGTTTACTTGGATTTAAATGGTAAAATCTTTTGCACCCTGTGTTCACATTCTTTTGTTTGGGAAAGCATATTGTACAATAAAATTTTATGTGAACAACTTTGGATTAACTTTATGTTGTGTGAATTTTCTTCAGTAATATTTTGAAATTTGTTTAGTGTTAGATGTATACAACATCAATTTTCATTATATGAATGCCATTCTGTTTTTCAAATATTTTGGTATTACGCAATTCTCATATATTTAATTATTTCTTTGTATTTTTTGTTGCATGATCAGAATTAGGCCAGGTTATCTTCTGACTGCTACACACATGAAATTAGTCATGTGAGCATGTGTATGAATATATGAACATGAATATCACACTCTATTAATTTACAAAGGTTTTCTCAATGAAAGAGAGGCTTTTATTATTAATTATATAATGTGTTCTTAGGAAATTTTTCAAATTATAAGTAAACAGACTTTCTACAACATGTATTTTAGAGGCCCAGCGGCCTGCTGAGGGGCAGAGCCGCCCCCGACCCCCCGCGCCTGCCAGGTAGGCGGAACGGTGACCACTGGCAGAAAAGGCCCAGTGGCCCACGGCTGAACAGAGCTTCCAATCACTCCTG
>NW_026000153.1:23565572-23585708 GCF_001458135.2 Marmota marmota marmota
AAAAAGAGCATGCTACAGGGACACTGCTACATCGATGTTCATAGCAGCACAATTCACAATAGCAAGACTGTGGAACCAACCTAGATGCCCTTCAATAGACGAATGGATAAAAAAAATGTGGCATTTATACACAATGGAGTATTACTCTGCATTAAAAAATGACAAAATCATAGAATTTACAGGGAAATGGATGGCATTAGAGCAGATTATGCTAAGTGAAGCTAGCCAATCCCTAAAAAACAAATGCCAAATGTCTTCTTTGATATAAGGAGAGTAACTAAGAACAGAGTAGGGTCAAAGAGCATGAGAAGAAGATTAACATTAAATAGGGATGAGAGATGGGAGGGAAAGGGAGAGAGAAGGGAAATTGCATGGAAATGGAAGGAGACCCTCAGAGTTATACAAAAGTAGATACAAGAGGAAGTGAGGGGAAAGGGAAAAATAATACAAGGGGGACAAATGAATGTCAGTAGAGGGGGCAGAGAGAGAAGAGGCGAGGGGAGGGAAGGGGACGGGGGATAGTAGAGGATAGGAAAGGCAGCAGAACACAACAGACACTAGTATGGCAATATGTAAATCAATGGATGTGTAACTGATGTGATTCTGCAATCTGTATTTGGGGTAAAAATGGGAGCTCATAACCCACTTGAATCAAAATGTGAAATATGATATATCAAGAATTATGTAATATTTTGAACAGCCAACAATAAAAAATTAAAAAAAAAACATGTATTTTAATCATTCTAAATTAATGCAGAAGTGAAAAGTATTTATGGACTTGCTTATGTTTATATGATAGATTTTTATTGGTGAATATGTATGAATTTAAAAGTTTATCCTTCTAGAATTTGTCATAGACATTGTAATGAATCACTAGAGGAACATTAAGTAACCAGGACTATGAGAGAGTAAGACATGAATACAGCCCACAGGAAGGAGGAGGGAATAAAAGAAGATAAACTACCACAGAACCTATAACATTTAACACATATCTTTAGTATATGTTTAATGTGACATTGTAGGTGGAAAGAAGGTGACAACAACTATCATCATGAGAAAGAGTGTATGATGAGGCAAGTGGGGGAAATTGTAAGCACTTTGGCATATAATAACAGGGACAGGAGTAAAATAGACTGAATAAACTTTCTAAACACTGTCAAAATGGAAAGATTTGACACAGTTTAATGTTGGGCTCATTATTATCACTATAGCTAGCCCCGGGGTATCCAGGAGAGGCAAAGTTGTTCAGCCTATGTGCAAGAGCAAGCAGTTTCATCTGAGAAAGTTCAGTCTAAATATCCACCTATAATTAGTCACAGCCATTTGTTGGTGGAGTTCTTACTTTTACCACTGGGTTTAATTATTGATATGGTTCAACTTCCTGTGGTTATTAATTATGTTCAGTGTAAATATATAAATACATAAATATTTACTATTTTATTAATATTATTATATAATATAGGTTTTATAATGCATATATGCCAAAATAAACAATTGGATCAGTTACCCAAGTTGTTCTAAATGTTAAGAATGATGTTTGATAAAAACAACTATTCATTCTTCCAGATGATTATTTATTTATTTATTTTTTATTGATTTTTTTTTAAATGACAGTGGAATGCATTACAATTCTTATTACACGTATACAGCACAATTTTTCATATCTCTGGTTGTATATACAATATGTTGACACCAATTCGTGGTGGCTTCATACATGTACTTTGGATAATGATGTCCATCACATTCCACCATCCTTCCTAATCCCCTGCCCCCTCCCTTTCCCTCCCACCCCTCTGCCCTATCTAGAATTCATCTATTACTTCCATGCTCCCCCTCCCTATCCCACTATGAGTCAGCCTTCTCATATCAGAGAAAACATTCGCTATTTGTTTTTTTAGGATTGTCCAACGCCATCTTCTTCTCCAATGCCATCCATTTATCTGCAAATGCCACATCAATGTTTATAGCAGCACAGTTCACAATAGCTAAACTGTGGAACCAACCTATATGCCCTTCAGTGGCTGAATGGATTAAAAAAATATGGCATATATACACAATGGAATTTTACTCAGCAATAAAAGAGAATAAAATCTTCCAGATGATTTTAAGAATTAGTTTACTAGGTTATAGAAGTTTCTTCTTTGTTTTTGTTTTGTTTTGTTTTACTTGTTGTTCTTTTTGTTTGTATGTTTATTTTTTTCCGCTCATTCAGGAAAATGCTGTTAATTCAAATCATAACTCAATTTGGGGTTTTTGTAGTCATACACTCTTCTCATAGTTTATCTTGAAGTTTTATTTTATTTTACTTTATTTATTTATAATTCTAGGGAGTAAACACAGAGTGCTTTGCTATTGAGCTGCATTCCCAGTCCCTTCTATTTTATCTTAAGCCTAAGTTTCACTAAGTTGCTGAGGCTAATCTTACACTTGCAACCCTCCTCTCAGCTTCCCAAGATGCTGTGATTATAGACATGAATAATGGTACCCAGATTGAAATATTAAATTTCAGTTACTTTTTAAATTTTTTAAATTCTAATTACTATTGAGAATGAGATCTCATATATTCTAACTGGTTATTTGGAATTTCTCATGATAGTATTACTTATATTTATCACATATATACTATTCTATTGTTTTTTTTTTTCTAATCACATTTGGTGTTGATAAAGAACCTCCTGGTTCAATAACAATACTTCCAAGTTCAATAATGCTGATATGTATGTGCTGAGGTTGGACAGAATCTCAAATTAGAAAACTAAACAATCTGGCAGGAATTTAAAATCTCTGAGAAAAACTTAGCAAGAAGAGTGATGCAGGTGGCATCACTATACCAGACCTTAAACTATATTACAGAGCAATAATAACAAAAATGTCATGGTATTGGCACCAAAAGTGACTTGTAGACCAATGTTACAGAATAGGACACAGAGACTAACCACATAAATACAATTATCTCACATTAGATAAAGGCGCCAAAAACATATATTGGAGAAAAAATAGCCTCTTCAACAAATAGTGCTGGGAAAACTGGAAATCCATTTGCAGCAAAATAAAATTAAACCCCTATCTCTCACAATGCACAAAACTCAACTCAAAGTGGATCAAAGACCTAGGAATTAAACCCGAGACACTGAGACTAACAGAAGAAAAAGTAGGCCCCAAATTTTCATCATGCCAGATTAGGGACCAATTTCCTTAATAAGATTCCTATAGTGCAAGAGAAAACCTAAAGTGAACCTCACCTTTGAAAGGCAAGAAATTAGGAAGCTGGTTAGTTTGGACTCTCCAATAAATACTACTAGATCTTGTCCCTGGCAAATATGAGTTGGCAAAGGTTAATTAAAAACAGTCATTGATGAACTGAGAGTGTTTGTTGTGTTCTATTGCTGTACCCTTTATTTAAAGGCTATTTTCTTTAAAATTTTGTTATAATAATTTTAGTTATTTTCTAATTTATTTATATCAATTCAGTAAAATTCTATTTTTATTCTTTATTTACTACTTTTTAAATTTTAAAACCACAGGATTATATAGGTACAAAAGATAGTCATAACTGTCTGGTGTAAGAAATAAAATATTCTAGTTTATATTTTCACCACATAAAAGAGTCACAGAAGAAAAAATTAGTCTTGGATCTCAAATCTTCACATTTGCAGATCAAGAAATATAAATATAACAGAAGTAATTAAAGATGGGAAAGAGTAAAAATAGTTTTAAAAATATGTATATGTACATATATGACTATATATGTATGATTTTAATTATGATGCTATATTGGGATAAAGAATTAAAAACAAAAATTATCAACCTAGAATTTATGTTTTGTGAAATAAAAGCAAGTGGCATTTAAAAATATGAACACCATAGACAAGGTTAATTAAAAAATAATCACCAATGGGTATATAATTCCAATTTTCAGAACATGTGTTATTAGCAAAGCTTCTTCAACAGACACCTATGTGCATGCACACATACTACTTCAGTTTGGAAACTCTTTTGTAGCTCTCATAGACTGATTATACCTGGGATGATGTCATATAGATTTAGTTTAGATTTAGTATGTCTGACAAGCTGCACTTTTATCGAATCATACAAAATCTAAGAGGCCACCATAAATTCCTATGCTCACTTGCTGTTAGTGTTTCATAATCCATTCTGCATCTTGCCTCTTCAGGGCACACCTGGTCCTAGTAGAATGGACTGGTCATTCCTACATAATCTATTTTCACAGTTTCTCAGTAGCAGCAATGGTGTGGGACTCTCCAAAATCTATTACATGCAAAAGGATTCATAACTACCTTAAGGGAGAGCACAGGCTTTCGTGTCTATCTGTAACAATCTGATGCTGTAGAAAATGGCATTAGTGTGACTATGCTTAAATGGAAGATTCATGGTGCTTCAAACTGTGAAGCTGTTTGCACCTGGAAGAGAATCCAAGCCTATATAGTACATGGTGGAACATATACCTTTTCATTTCATACCATTAAAATTCAGTGGATGAGAAGTAGCTGATTCATATAATGTAGTCACTGCTGTATGCTGCCCACCTGGGCTGCTGAAACAGGGCAGATAATTCTTAATTCCAAGGAATGGTAGTTAATATCCTGATTTCTCAAACTAAGGAGGTGGAAAAACTCATATACATATTTAAATAGTCAAAAAAATTGTTAAGAACAAAACAAACTGTGAGGTACTTATTCACTAAGTGGTTACTGTGAGCACAGATATATGTGGGAACACATGCCGTTGAATTAGCCTATTCATGTGCCATATTACTTGACACCCTCTTGATAGTGTAATGATGGGAATTCAAGTAGGAAGCCCTTGACTGTGCCTTGTATTCATTATGGTCTTGGACAGAGAATAAATTAAGCCCTCAAGTGCATTAGTTTTACTTTCATGTTTTACTCTTCTGAAAGTTTAAATTGACATTTGAAGACATTATATGTTTAAGGTTTTGCCAGCATTTAAATATTACTAATCAAATCTTTAGCTTTTCTTAGGATGGAAAGATGGGTTCAACCAACAACACTGGATCCTTTATCCACAGTGGCCCCATTTAGATGGACATGAGCCACTGGCATCTGTACAAATCCACAAACAGGTAGCTGTTAAATATAGATTAGATGGAATATAAACATCAATCTGCCTCCTTTCTAATTTCAGCTTCCTGCCTGGTTCCAGGGAGCAGAGACAATTGAAGTTTGAATGTTCCCCAATTCATTCCTAAGAACTGTTCAAATATTTTCATCAGAGGTAGCTTGCAGATTGAAATAAATCCCCTTATCAATGTCTATAGTTACTTACGATAGTTTTTTTTTCTTTAAAGTAGAATAGATACTTCTTTATCTTCATATATTTTCAATCCCTTTTCATAAAAATCTAAGCAATACTGCTGTTTCAGGAGTCATGGTATCTTTCACTCTTGACAGATAATGTTAATGTCTTCTTTATGTGAGTAGGTTTTCCACACTGTGGGAAAAAGAGCAGTTTTAGAGATGTCCCTTGCTGAAAAAGGGACATAATTTCTGGGTTAAATTTGATTTTAAAAAGATTACAGTTACTGGGCTGGGGATGTGGCTCAAGTGGTAACACACTCGCCTGGCATGCACTGGGTGCTGGGTTCGATCCTCAGCACCACATAAAAATAAAATAAAGATGCTGTGTCCTCTGAAAGCTGAAAAATAAATATTAAAAATTCTCTCTCTCTTCTCTCTCTTTTTACAAAAAGATTATAGTTACTAATATATGTATAGCATTGTGCAACTTATAAAGCATGCTCAATTATAGCATATATTTATTTTTAAGTTCCTTTTTAAAGTACTACAGTTACTTATGATAGTTTTTTTCTTTAGAGTAGAATAGATACTTCTTTATCTTCATATACTCTCAATCCCTTTATATAAAAATCTAAGCAATACTGCTTTGATGAATTATGTATTACACTGTGGAGCTCAAAGAGGTCCACAGTGGACAATTGAGAGATGAGTATGAGTAAGTGTATGTTCTGGGTCAATAGATCCATCATCTAGCGAGGTCACCTGATGAAGATTCCTGTTTTTTTTTTTTCCCCCATCACCATGACTTCATGTTTGTATCATGACCATAAAGGGCTTCTATGGGCTGGAAAGGAGGTGTAGAAATTGGCTTTCTTTCTGTCTACCCAGGTTTATTGTTTAACCACTTTGGGCAGCAAAGAAGGAAAACAATAGAGGAGAAATATTTCAAATATCCCCAGAATAGCTGACAGGTTCAAAGGTTTCCAGGCTATCAAAAATGAACTCTTAAGCAAAGAAAAGGAGCTTGCTTTAGAAGACATTCTTGAAGAAGCCTCAACATGCAGAAAGGACCTAATTGTTACTTCATACCTACTGCTACATAGTCACAATCATTCATTTGTGGTATTGTTTAATCATTTATGAAGTATTATGCTACCATAATAAAGGTTTCTGAGGCAGGAATACATACTAAGAATTGGTAGAGAAGGAACATTAAGTTCCATATGCTTAATGCATCCACAGTTGTCCCATAAATATAAGCTGCTAAGGGTAACAGTCACACATTCTTTCTGCCCTGTCACATGCTTTGGAGATGCTTGTGAGCAGCTCTGTGCTTGCAACTTTTCTATCTCTCCAAGTTTCTTCTTTATTATTCCAATGCACTCTGCTCATGAGACTTCATGAGACTCCTCTGATTAAGGACACCTCAATCACAAGATCAGAATCTGTCAAGCAGCCACAGATTGATTTTCTTGCTACTAGACCAGAAAAAATACATTTTCTCTTTCCCATATAGATTTTGCAGTGAAGCTGTGTGGGTTATAAATTATTGGCCCATTCAGACTATCAGTGATGACTTTGGGTGATACATAGACTTTAGGTGTGTTGTATATAATCTTACAAAGATGCAAATTAAAAGCATATTTGCTTTATCTCTCTGGTCTGGTGTTTCATCATCCCATGCCATTATAACCCTCTGACAGAAAACCATAGGAATAGTAAGAAAAGAAAATGTAAGATTTGGAAATTCTTGTAAACTTAATTCAATATTACCTCATACAGAGAGTGTGGAGAAGGCATCTACACTTGGAGCAGTGCAGTCACAAATTAGCCAGACAAAATAAATGGAAGATTTGAGAGTTCCATTGTCCATATCTAGCCTGTAGCTCAGCATCCCACAGGAACTGGAGAGAAAGGAAAAGTCATTTCTTGCTGTTTATGAGGCAATATTCATAAGAAAATATCCAGTGGAACACCAGAGCCAATTGAAAAAATAAAAACTATCTTTCATCCTTCCTTGTTTCTTAGTTTAGCCCTTCTGTTCTCTTGAAATATTCAGGAAGGATTTGCCCTGACTTTTACCATCTCAGGAAAGTGCTTGGAAAAAAAAAAAAAGATATGCCATTCCCTGGATCCCCTCATTTCTTCCTTCACGAGGGAGAAAGGGTGATAACACACTAGAGGGTGCTGGGGAAAATGTACTTTTCTGCATGTGACCTCCTCTCTTATTTACTCTCCCCAATCCACCTATCTAGAAGCAACATGCTTCTAAAGAAAATTTCTCTGTTTTCTTTCTTTCTTTTTTCTCTCTCTAGACTATTGTATAAAAATCAAAGCAGTCATAGTCCTCAAGGAAGCTGGTTGGATGTGTGTCTGCTCTGGATATCCTATTAATGCCCCACTAATGCTGAATACCCATTTCACAACCAGCTTTAGGAAAGAACATGAAAGTATCTAAAAGGTCTCATCTCATTTTCCGGATTGAATTCATCAATGACAGAGATGATATTTTAATTCTCTTCCGATTGTGGTTTATGCCTCTAATTCTGAAAATAAAGAAAGAATTGCTTCAAGTGTGTTGATCCAATGTCTTGCTGATGTCGGATTAGGAAAAAGAGGATGGTAAGCCTTCCAAAAGGTCAGCATGGTCCAGAAAATAGGGTTTCTAAGGTGATGAGAGCTTTTCAGGACTTGGGAAATGGCTGTGATTAAGCAATCATGAGGGACTGATCCTTAGCAGTGTGGATGTATGAATAGGCAGTGAGAGTAGCACTTCTAGGCGTCTTACTTTCTGGGATACATGTCCTTCTCCTGTGGGGGTACATCAATGACTTTCCACCTGGAAACAAAGAATTCGAAATGGGGACAAAGACAGGGCACGGGATGATTCTAATGGCCCACATCATTACTTTTGGCAGCTTGCCACAGGATCTACAGGGGAGGGACTCTCTCCATGTGGCAATGTTGGAGACTGTCAACAGAAACTTGGTGGGGGTCACCTTTACCAAGACCCTATGCTGATGACTTCTCTCCCACTCTTTTATACCCTTTGTTATCTTTCAGGGATGGAGATTAATAGCATGGATTCCAGGGAAAGACAAAAATATAGGTCTGAATACCAGATGCAATACTAATTATGCAAGCCTTGGATGTGAGCCTCTCAGCCTCATTTGCTCATCTGGAAAATGAAAATGACAGTAGCACCGACTAATTGAGGTGAAGTAAAGGTCAAATAATCCTTATGCAAGTAGAGGCCAGTGTCTGTTTCAGAGTAAGTGAGCAGTAATTATAAACCATGGAGCCATGAGTAGAAGAGTCTTTTGGAGTGGTCCTATCAAGAACTTCAGTGTAGATACCATTTAGAATGATTCTCCAGGAAAAATATGAAACAAACAAACAAACAAACAAAAAACTCAACCCTCTTTGTAAGGTAGAATTAATAAACTTAACCACTTCCAGAGATGAGAGGCATACTCCTTGACTTTAAATAAAAACCATTGCCATTTTGTAATTCTATCCCATATGGCTAAGTATGGGCGAGCTCAAGAGCACAAGTTTTGGGGTTAGACAAGAGTAAAAGTTCCAGATCACTTTGCTTAATAATCAAAAGGCTGTGTTTCTTCAGGGTTAGAGAAAATAGAGTAACTATTTCATAAAAAATTCCTTAAGATAATAAATAGAAGATGCTTTGCACAATTGCCTGCAAGTAGTTGACCCCTAGTACCTACCTGTCAGCATCATGCCCTCAGAGCTACCGTGGGTGCCATGAGCATCGCCTAGTAACACTAGCTTCATCTCCAGATCACCCTTCCATTTCCTCATTCCCTATCCTTAGATTCCATTTCGTTCAGCTATTCATGGTCTCATTCCTCCAACTGTCCATCTGTCCATCTGTCCATTCTCAGATCCTGTCATCATCGCATTCCTTCATCATTCATCTGTCCTTCTCCCATTCTACTATGCTTCCATCCCTGTGTCCTTCGGGCATTCCACCCTTCCATCAATCCTGCCGTGCCTCATGAGGATTCTTGACTGGCCCCCATCAGGGACTTAGCTATAAGGTTCTGGAGACAAACATGTCTTCAAGCTAACTTCAATAGTCAGTCATAGTCATAAAAATTAATTGCAAAATCTTAATCTAGATTAATATAGATTAAGCCTACACTTAATTTCTAACAGACATTTTAAAAACACTAGAATTTTAAATTATGTTTATTATATAATATATATAATATTATAATTATGTGTAACATAATATATTATAAATATGTATAATATAATAATTATGTTTACTTATATAATATTTTTACTTTTATATTTTAAAATTTTTAAGATATATTCTAGAATGTGAATATCCTTGGCTCTCAGAATTATTTTTTGTATATTTTTCAGAAGAGAAAACTGAGACTAAGGGACTTGAATGAGATTCTGTGACTGGCATATGACACAGCCCAAACTAGAACCTGGTACATGGAAGTTTTGAGCATTATATAGACAAGGATTAGAGGGTGAGAGGATGGAGATAGAACATATATTCAGGGACTCCACTGAATAAAGCTGTTCTGTAAATTCAGATATGTCTCCTTCCAGACCTCCTAGCTAGTCTGTGTGTTTCAGAGTAATAACCTTCTTCAGTGGTGAGCACTATGTTTCAGCTTGCTAGGGCCACAAGATGCTCAGCTATTTGATTATTATGGGGCTATAGTCATAAAAATTGTCCACTACAACACCAGAGCCAATAGAGGAAACCAATCTTTCATCTTTCTGTGCTTCTTACTCTAGATCTTTCTGTCCCCTTGGACTCTTCTGCTAGGCTTTGCCACCATTTGCGCCTTCTCAGGAAAGTTCTCAGAAAAAAAAGGGTATGCAATTTCCTCCAGCACTTCATTTCTTCTTCTACAAAGAAGAAAGGGGTAAACATTACTTCTAGGTGTGTCTAGGAGGATGTTTCTGAATAAGATAAGCATTCGAATCAGTAGACTGAGTAAAGCCAGTTGCCTTCCCCAATGTGGGTGAACCTCATTCAATCCACTGAAGACCTAAATAGAAGAAAAGACTAAGAAAGAATTCTCTCTACCTGCCTGACTCTCTTCAATGGGACATCAGTCTTCACCCACACTCAGTCTGGAACTTGAAGTAGTACATACACCATCAGCTCTCTTGAATCTTGGTCTTTTGACTGGTGCTGCACCATTAACTCTCCTGGGTCTTCAGCTGGCTGGCTGCAGACATGGGACTTCTCAGTCACTAAAATTGTGTGATCTAATTCAACTCCTCATAATAAGTCTCTCCCTCATTCCCTTTCTTTTCTCATGGGTATGTGTGTTTCTCTATTTCTATGGCAAATCTAGACTAATGTACCTACTATGCTACTTTCTGTTATAATCCTTCTTTATTTCCCAATACCCTAACTTTTGGGCCTTAGGACTTACAACAACAACAATTAAAATTTGCATATCTTTATTTTAACCTGTCATTATCAAGTGCATTTTTGTATCTAATCCCTTTAAAAATCCCTTGTAACAAGGTATTTATTGTTTTCCTGACTTACTCTGGGGAAACTATGGCTTACAGAAATAAAATATGGTTCATGTACAGAGATGGTGAGAAAATGCATGTGGCTGAGCAGGGCAGAGGACTATGCTCCTAATTCTAGAACAGGCTCTTCAGAACAGAGTCCTTGGGCAATGAACAGAAAGATTGCAGAGGAATAATAACAAGACTGCAGTCTATCTTTTCCCTATCAGATTCTGCAATGTTTCTGATTTTCAAAGACTGTTCCAAATATAATCACTTGAAATTCCTATTAAGGAACAGCCTTTTCACGTGCATTACTTCAGGATGGGCTGCATTTTAAAATGCTCACTTCATCTGCTTTCTACTCATTGCTCACCATTTGTGATATGTTGGTAAAGGACTGAAATTCAGTAATTTACATTTTCAAACAAAGGCTGGATATTGCCTTTAACAAATTAAATATTACACTAATGCATGCAGGCAGTCACTATTTGAATAAATTGTGAGAATAGGAGTATCTATATATTATTTTTTCTTTCTTTTGTTAGACTTTAAGCTATGTCAGACCTGAAATCATAATGTATATTTTTTATCATGTATTCTTTTCTCCTTTTTATTTGCATGCACAAAATTTGGACACACACGCACACAGACACACAGACACACACTCACATACTTTAAGGAATTGTACTAAAATTAGTTTTAGAATGCAACAGAAAATTACCTTACTTCTAAAGCTTCCTGCCTGCTCATCCTCTCTCCCCTACAGAGAGAACCACTATCAAAGATTTTTATCTTAATTATCCCAATTTTCTTTGTTCTCTTTTCTCCCCAGCAATACATGCATCTCTAAGCAATCTATTGCTTGCTTTTAGCAAGTTTGGGGTTTTTCCAAAAGAATCATACTGTGTTCATTATTCTGTAACTTCATTTTTTTATTCCACTTGTTTTGTAGATTATTTTCCACGTGTCTCATATAAACAATTTGCCCTAGAAATGAATAATTTTGAAATTGATTAGTAGTGGAATCACCCACTTTCAACTAAATGGACAATCCATATTGCCAGGAAAATTACCTACAAGGACAAAACCCCCAATTATACCTGGTTGAATAACAGCCCTCTACTGTACTGAGGGCCTCCGGAAGCTTCATACTTGTGAATTGAAACCCAGCATGCAATGGCTTCCACCTTTTGGAGTCCTACATCTCTGACCTGTGCTGTTCATGAGCACCACTATTCTCCACAGCATCTAAATGGAAGCCTGATGCTTCTGGCTACCTTTTTGATGCATACATATGCATAATAGAGCTTCACAGAGGAAAAAAAAACAATAGGACACACACACACACTCACACAAATACACATAAATATACAACGGGTTTATTTAAATAAGAAATTGGCTCAGAGTCAGACACAGTGGCACTTGCCTGTAATCCTAGCAGCTTGGAAGGCTAAGACAGGGTGATCATGAGTTCAAAGCCAGACTCAGCAACTTAGCGAGGCACTAAGCAATTCAGTGAAACAAAATACAAAATAGGGCTGGGGCTCAGTGGCTGAGTGCCCTGAGTTTAATACCTGGTACTCCCCCAGTAAATAAATAAATAAATAAATAAATAAATAAAAATAAAAAGAAAGAAAAAGAAATTGGCTCAAATGATTATGGAACTATCAAGTCCACATCTGCAGTATGGGCCTGCAGGCTGGCGAAGACCTAGGAGAGCAGATGGTGCAGATAAGTACAAAGGCTGTCTGCCAGGAAACTCCCATTACTCAGGCAAGTTTGATCTTTTCATTTTATCCAGGCCTCCAACTGACTCAAAGTCCACAAACTTAAGTCAATCTCATCCAAAAACATCGTCTAAAATGATGCATAAAATTAACCTTCATAATAAGGAATAACAGGAATTCTAATTTTTGAAATATCTACTTGAAATTTCCATTCCTGCTAAGGTACTGCTCTAGGCCTGTAGATTCCACTCCTGACACTTCTGAAGCCTCTCCTCTATTTTCATGTTCTCTTTCTGGTATTTTGTGAGCACTCTCAATGCTTGCCATGGGCACCATGCTGTCACTACTATTAATTAATCTTTCTCTTCAGCTAGCCCAAATAACTTCAGGTTAGACAGCGAGTCTCATTCATTTGTGTATCTCTGGTTATCACACTAGGCATAGCATAGAAGGGGCATCCAGTGAGTATTTGTTGGACACAAATCAAAACAGCCTTATAAGTCACACTCATTTCAATATTAATGTATGGTAATACTGAATAGGAATAAGACTTTTTGATAGAACATTTTGGAAGACAATGCAATTCCCCTAGCTTTTCCTTTCTGGCACTAAGTTCTCAACTCTGTGTATCTGGAATGATTCTCTCATTCACAATCTGCCTGTGAATAAGAGGGCCAGACTGCAGGGTTCTCTAAAAGGCATATTTATAAAAAGGGCAAAAGGATTTTCACATATGGCTGAAAGCAAAATCTCAAACAGATTTTGCTTTGTGTGCTTTGTGTGCCAGCGAGCTTAGGCAGTGCTCCAGACCTACCAACATGCTCCACAGTGTCCCTCATCCCCTGCCAGCCCCTCCTTACTATGGGATCAATGATAACCACCATGTGAAAGATGTGGGACTTGTTCTCATTTAGATCCTTTTGTGTGTGTGTTCTGCTCATCCAGCCTTAACGAGGACACAACCTGTGATTCTGGCATGTCTATTGACTTATGAGTCCTTACAACCAATTGCAGAAAGTTTTAGACTGTGTTTGCACATTTCAAGAAGTATGCATTTGACGATTGTTATTTCCAGGGGCTCACTTACTTCAGCTTCTGCTATCCCAATGACTGTCCTCAAAATCCATGTTGAGCAAGTCCAGGCTTCTGCCTTCTCACCCTAAGAGTTGATTTGGGATTCGTTTTCTAACTTGAGCACTCTGTTTGCAGTAGTCTTTGATTCAGAGAGATTTTTCTCTATTAGTCACAAATACAATAAGAGCATTTAAAAACACTTAGGGTATGGAGGACAATTACTTAAGTGTAAACAAATTAATTGTATGATGCAATTTAATGGTGTTTGACAGCACATCATTGTATGGACAAGATAAAGGTGAAGTGAAGAAGGACTCAAGTCACA
The DNA here is from genome assembly GCF_001458135.2 of Marmota marmota marmota. Lineage (NCBI taxonomy): Eukaryota > Metazoa > Chordata > Mammalia > Rodentia > Sciuridae > Marmota > Marmota marmota. The sequence continues at coordinate 23,579,498 of NW_026000153.1, forward strand.
ATACTTAAAAACCCATAAACCATGAAGCTAAAACTCAAATCCAGATCTGCAGAAAAAATGAAGCAGGATGAGTGCATATATTCCTGTCACTGGTGTAGTCAATTAGTTGCTCAGTTACCTCAGTCACTGGGAAGTAGAGATGCAGAATCAACACACAGTTTCCAGGAGCTGGTGAGAGAACTGGCTGGTGACAAACCTCAGTTGATGTACAGTAACTCAGTTTATTTTTGGAATGCATACAACTGTTATAGGCTTTGAGTGGGTTGTGCCCATCAATCCTACATAAGCAAGATAATATCCATAAGCCAATCATCTTCTGCCTAATGTAACCGCATTGTGAGGAAACTCTAAATATTGCTATCATGGTGGAAAGCAATCTGGAAGGGTCTTTTTTTCCTAAGGGAGGGGGCTTGTTGAGTCAGGGATTTCATGCCCTGAGGCCCCTGACTCTCGGTATCCTGGCCCAGTAGTTTGGCAATGCTAACCACAAGTGCCGAGGATGTGGTTTCACCCCATCCTGCAGGCGCTCCTGTCAGGCCTGAAAGAATGTGGATATTTCAAGCACTTCTGAGCTGCTTGTAGCTGGTAGCCGCAACTGAAAGTTATTCCAACAGATGAGTGATATGTTTGAGTATTTACTATGGCCAGTGTGTGAGGTAATATTGCACAATTATGAAGCAAATAAAGAGATATTTTGGGATAAAGAATTGGAAGTCACATTGAAATTGCATAGTATTGGAAAATTTTACTTGCTTTGATTATCACTTTGACTTTAGATGCTTTGATTAGTTTTGCATTGCAACTTTCAGAAAGGGCTGTTCTCAAAATGAAATTATGGATAAAAAGAACTCAAAAGAAAATATTTACCTTCAATCAAATTTCCATTGGACTAATCCAGTGACATATATTTTCAACTGAAAAAAAAAAAAAGAAGAAGAAGAAGAAAACTGCCAAGGTCCAGCCCCGGTGGGAGGAGTGAGGGTCCAGTCTCAGGAAAAACTTTATTCTCTCTTTTGGCTAATGGTGGCATAGGTATATTTATAATTTTTATCCTTGTTATCATTCTTCCAGTTACCTTCAGATTGCTAAACCATGGAATTTGCTCAGCTCATTTGGAACGTCAGTCTTTTCTCTTGAAACAAAAACATAAAGGGGGAAGTGGTGAAGGCATTCCTGCACCCTCTGTCTGACAGTGTCACAGCATGGGGGATGCTGAGGCAGGGCAGCACCATCTGGAAACCGGAACCATTAGGAATATTAAGTGTTTTGTTTATGATACTCATGATATGGATAACAGGGCATATATCAATCAATAATAAAAGTGCATATTGCCTAAGATTGCAGAAAAATTCCCAGAATGAGACTAAGGATACAATTAAGACATGCCATGAGGTGCATTACAATATCTCTCAGGATACAAACAATAGTGTTATTCCTCAAGCCTAAACAACAAGAAATATTTATCCCCTGGTTAACAATTTACACTAGCCCCCCCCAACCCATCCTGAAGCCACAACCTGTACAACAGCTTAGCTACAGAAAAACAATTGCTGTGCCAACCCCAGCTTATGGTGTCCCTTCGAGGACAAGAGGCTAATAAAAATACATTCCCCAATCAATAGACCCTCCTTTGCCTTACACAGAAACTTATGATGAAAATGGAAAACACATAGTTAACATAAATGACAAATGGTTTGAGGTGTAAAGCCCGCCCTTTAGTTAAAAATTACAAAGGCATAAGAATTGGTGTGCTCTGACCAAGGATCAAGGAAGTTCTTTAAGCAAGCAGTTGAATAGGTCATATGAAAACAGGAAATTACCTTGGAAATTAAAAATAGAATAATGTAAAATTAATATAGATATATTTTAGAGGCATTCAGAGTAGTAGGCTTCTAAATAATAGACTTTCACTACTTTAAGTGTGTTTTACTAGGATTTTAGTTTACAAGTAAGAAAGCTTAGCAATAATCATAAGTATGCTTTAAAGTTAAAGGTTAATGNGAGAGAGAGAGAGAGAGAGAGAGAGAGAGAGAGAAACAGAGTGAAAAAAATTATTGACTTATTTGCTTACCAGGAATAATGATTTCAGGCATACATACAACAAGATGCATAGAATTATCTTCACTTTGTTCTTTCTTTCTTTTGTGGAGGCTTTCTTTCAAATACAGGATTTTCCTTCATGAGAACTCCAACAGCTCCACAAGTCTCAGACAATTCTTTAAGGGTTTTGATATGATAGAGAATGTTCAGTTTATGAAAAGTCATGTAACAATTCAACAGAACAGCAAACTACTAAAGAAAGTAAATTGTTATTTATCATATATAATACAAAATATGCAATATCCTAAAGCCCAATAATAAAAGCAATAAATGACCCTAATAAAAATATTGTGAGAACTGATATTTCTTTTCTTTTTTTATTTATATATGATAGCAGAATGCATTACAATTCTTATTACACATATAGAGCACAATTTTTCATATCTCTGGTTGTATACAAAGTATATTCACACCAATTCATGTCTTCCTACATGTACTTTGGATAATAATGATCCTCACATTCCACCATCATTAATAACCCCATGCCCCCTTCCCTTCCCCTCTTCCTATATTTTGATGTTGCCTCTTGGTTTTTAGGTCTTTTCCTTGTAGGATACCCACACTCTCTCTCCTACCAGAATATTTAAGGAACCCACCCTATACCAGTCCAGCAGAAATAATCCAAGAATCCTCTGTTCTATCTAGAGTTTATCTATTTCTCCCATGATCCCCCTCAATTCCCATTATGAATCAGCTTCCTTATATCAAAAAACACATTTGGCATTTGGGTTTTTGGGATTGGCTTACTTCACTTAGCATTATATTCTCCAACTCCATCCATTTACCTGCAAATACCATGATTTTATTCTCTTTTAATGGTGAGTAACATTCCATTGTGTATATATACCACATTTTCTTTATCCATTCATCTACTGAAGGACATCTTTATCGGTTCCACAGTTTATCTATTGTGAATTGTGCTGCTATAAACATTGATGTGTCTGTGTCCCTGTAGTATGCTGTTTTTACATCCTTTAGGTATAGACCAAGGAGTGGTATAACTGGGTCATATGGTGGTTCCATTTGCAGTTTTCCAAGGAATCTCCGTACTGCTTTCCAGTTGCACCAATTTGCAGTCCCACCAGCAATGTAAGAGTATGCCCTTTTCTCCACATCCTCACCAACACTTATTGTTGTTTCTATTCTTAATAGCTGACATTCTGACTGGAGTGAGTCAGAATGAAGTGAAGTGAAGTCTTAGAGTATACAAATGTTGTGACTACTTTGTATTCAACCAGAGACATGAAAAATTATGCTCTGTTTGTGTAATATGAATTGAATTGCATTCTGCTGTCATATATAACTAATAACTAATTAGAATAAATAAAGTAATTTTAAAAAAAGAATATACACAGCAATAAATGTTGGCAAGAATGTGGAGAAAAATGTACACTCATACGTTGCTGGTGGAAGCTCATATTTTTAAAATGATGTAAATAAATTGTGATATACTGGAGTTACACCACGAGAAAGTGGATTGTTCCATTTTCAGAGATTTTATAAGCCTGTTTTTAAATATAATCATTGTTAGAGATTAAATCTTATCAAAATACAATCACATTATTAAATAAAATGCAGTAAATACTAAAAAAATGAGATGGATTTAAGGGAAGACAGATAAAAAAACAAAGCAAATCATTGCAAGTGTTAGTTGTTTAATGTAGGTAGTAGACATCTTAGTGCTCACCATCCAACTATTTCAATTTTTCTACGTTTAACAATTTTCATTAAAAAAAGTTTTTTAAAATAATTTACACTGAATACTGTGTCCACTTCAGAACAGGTTACACAGAAATAAATTCACAGGTATTGGTTTATTTTCATCATTATTTTGAACATCATTATTTTGAGAGTGACCAGATGATAATAACTTAACAGAAGTGTCTTTCCATGTCTTATGGGAATATTTCACTGTTATCAGGCAGTTTTCACTTCTTTGAGTATTATATGTTCCATTATTTCCCCCCTAAATATCAAAGATGATATCATTGAAAAATCTTTCCTTTTTATTTTGAAATACTTTACATATCACAAAGATATAGCCAAATGAAAAACTGTGTTTCTATATATCAAGTATCCACTTTTCTTCAATGTTAATATTTCATATGATCACATATAACCACAGTAATTAAAACCAGGGCACAAACTTTTTTTTTTCTTTTGGTACTGGGGATTGAACTCAGGGCACCCTGCCTCTTAGCTATATTGCCAAACCTTTTTGATTTTATTTGTCCTTGAACTTGGAAACCACGTGCCCTAGCTTCCTGAGTAGCTGGTATTTACAGACTTGCGCCTGCACACCTGACCAAAACATCAACCTTGGAATAGTACAATTAACTAAAGTACAAACCTTATTAGGTTTCACTAGCTTACAAATATCATAATTTTTCATGTGGTATATGAATTTTATTACATACGTAGATTTAGGTAACCATTAATACATCAGGAAGCGGAACATTTCAGTCACCCCTAAAAACCTACCACATGTCATCCTTCATAAATGCTGATGTAAGTAAGGGAATGGTACAACCATGTGCCATCCACCTCTAACTCCTGGCACCCATTAACTATTTCACCATTACTAGAATTCTGTCATTTAAGAATGGTACATGCATAGATTCCTATAGTATGTACAATATGGAGATTGGTTTTGTGTTTCCAAGTATGTTTTGTTGTCTTTGAGATCTATGCAAGTGTGTGTATATATCAGTAATGCCTTTATATATTTTAGTATTATTTATTCGATTGTATGATCTACAATCATTTTTTTTCATCTTTTGCCCACTGAAGGACACTTGGATTGTTTCCAGTTTAGGCTATTATAAATCAAGTTGTACTAAACATCCTTGTATAGGTTTTGTGTAAACATAATGTTCTTTGCCCTAGAGCAAGTATCTAAGAATGGGCTAGGGTGCTGGAATCACACAGCAAGTGTAAGTTTAACTTTATAGTAAACTGCCAAACTATTTTGGAGAGTGATTGCACAATTTTACATTTCCAGCAGCATGGAGTGGCAGATCTGTTTGCTCTACATCTTTAGAAGCATTTGGTATTGTCAGTATATTTTATTTTGGTGAGTCAGATAGACATGTAGAGGTATTTTTAATTTGCATTTCTTTAAAGGCTGATGAAGTTGAACATGTTCTGAATGCTTATTTAGCATCCATGTATTCTTTTTGGTGAAGTTATTTGTTTCAAGTCTCTTTATTTCCTTCTTTCCTTTATTTTCCTTCTTAAGAAGATTGTGATGTTGGGGATTAGCATTCAATGTCTATCACAAGCTAAGCCAGCTCTCTACTACTGAGCTACACTCCCAGCCTTTTTTGTCTATTCTAATTGGATTATTTATTTCCATATTTTTTGAGTGTCTTTTACTTATTTTATCTGTGTCTAATGTGTGCTTTGTGTTTTCTCCCAGTATGTGTTTTGCTTTTTTTAATTTTCTTTATACTGTTTTGTATAGAATAAACATTTTTAATTTTAATGAGGTCTAATTCACCATCGTTTTCTTTCACATGTTATTTTGTGTCATATCCATGAACTTTTCATCTAATCATGTGGTTTTCCCCAAAGGTAACAGTTTAACATTTTATGCACGGATCTATTTCATTTTTAGTTATTTTTTTGTGTGTAATGTGTCAAATTTAAGTTGAGTCTGAGATGTTTTCTTTGCACTTAGTTTTCAGAAATTGGATCCTGATATGTCTGGAAATGGATTTCTTTGAGCTTATTCTGTTTGGGATTTTCTCAGTTTATAAAATATATAAGGCTATGTATTGTAAAATTTCAGGACATTTTAATCATTATTTCTTTAAATGTTTTTTTTTTTTCCAATACACCATTCATTCTGCTTTTCTCCATGGCTCTAATAGTCCAATTACCAAATCTGCTGTGTTATTGCCGCACAGGTCTTTGAGGTACTGATAATTTATTTTTCCATCTATTTATCTGTTTTCATTTTTAGACTGGATTTTCCCATTGTTCTACCTTGATCTATTCTTTCCTTCACTGAACCAACCCAGTGAGCTTTTGAATTCTGTTATTATATTTTTTGCTATAACATTTTCACTTGATTTCCCCTTACATCTTCTATTTACTTATAAGACATTAT
>NW_026000153.1:23585733-23600680 GCF_001458135.2 Marmota marmota marmota
ACATTATATATATATATATATATATATATATATATATATATATATATATATATTTCAGATTGTTCATGATGCTTGCTTGTATGAAAATGCTTTGAAGTTCTTATCAGATAATTTTCACGTTAGTGCCATCTTAGTGTGTGCAGCTATTTCTTATTAGATTTGATATTTAACTTGTTCCTGATGTGCTGAGTAATTTGAGATTATTTCTTGAACATTTTGAGAACTATGGTATAAGGCTGGTCCTGAATTTTATCTTCTGTTTTATTACCCCTGAAGGTTCAGAACACATGGTAGTGCCCACTTTTGTGGGCTCTGCTTGAATTTCTGTTAGCTTTCAAAGTCTTGTAGCTTTACTCAGTCATTCTCACTGATGTGCTACTTAGTAACAGAACTCAAACCTGGCTGTTCCACCTTAGAGTTCAGTTCCTTCACCTTTCACTGTGAGGAAAGGACACACTTCACAAACTTAAGGACTCACCTTCTCTGGCTTCCTGATCTCCCTCCTCTCTTCCTCTGGGTGAGGATGAGAAAGAGACACTGTTCTTTGGTGGACCTGTTCTAATGCTGGTGAGTGAGAGTCATAAACATTCTTCCTCAGTGTCTCTGACTGAAGCACGGGTGGGGAAAGGTGGGTCACGACCTTGGTTTATCTTTGCTAAATGCAGGGTGAGGAGAGGACAGGGTTCTACTCATTCTTAGCTGCTGAGTATATGGGTATAGCATTGCATTCTGAGTATATGGGTATAGCACTCATTCTTAGCTGCTGAGTATATATAAGTATAGCATTGCATTCACCTGGTATATCTTCATCCTGCAGACCTGGTGGGTTTCATGTTTCCACAGTTTTTTAGAAGCTTGTGGAAATCTTCAAAAGCTTCTGCTAAATCAATCACTGTGAGTTTTATTGAGAGTTTGTTACTTTTCTCTCCCCTTTCTCCTATAGCTTCCTTTTATCTTGCCTCTTCAACTACACATCCTTGCTTTAGTCACATTATAATCTTATGGGAGTGCCAATATTTATCCAGTCTATCATTGATGGAACTCTTGTTATGCCGGGCATGAGTATGTACGTAAAGCAAATGGGATCAAAAACAAAGAAACCTATGACAATACAAAAATGATTAAATAAAAAACACAAGGAAATGTAATGTTTGTTTATCAAATTCTGATATACCTCGTGAGTAGCCCTTTGTTCAGCATCTCCCTATAGTTGTCTTGGGTGTTTTTTTCTAGGCCCTCTAGTTGTAATTATTGGGAGAGCTAGGGTGGAGTGTTCTTGTTACATCTCTGCCATATCCTGAATAGGAATAGCCTAGTTTGACCTTTTATTTCAATGACAGTAAAGCCAATTAGATAGGAGTTAAATATCCTTGTATCCAACCAAGCTATCTTTGGATAGATAGTTCCTATGGCCCAGTATTCAGAATGACCTGGAGCCAATTTATTTTCACAGTTAAGCCATTGATGAATTTGTCCCTTTTGATGAAGGATATTGGATATTAACCATTAAAAAAAGAGAGAGAGAAAATCTTTGTAAGTCCCTTAGCTATATTTTTCAAACCTATCATCTCTTTGTGTTGCCTTCTTTTGACTCACAGAGGTGAAAGGAATCTTTTGATGTTGTAATATGGAAAAAAAAATGATCATCCTTCAAAACCCTCTGATTCTCATTTACCCTCCTTGTGGTTAAAGTCAAGTGGGTCTGCACACCACCAACACCCTCAAGTTGCCTGAGTTTATGGAACTATAGAATAATGGAGATGATTGAAATCCTCATGATCAACTTCCTTTATTCAAACATTATGCATCACTCTAGAAGAACACTTTTCTTTTAAATTTCTTTTATTTGTTCTTTTTAGTTATACACAATAGTAGAACATATTTTGATATACTATACATACATGAAGAATAACATCCCATCCTTTGGTTGAACATGATGTGGGGTTATACTGGTTGTGTATTCATATTTAAACATAAGAAAGTTACGTCTGATTTATCTGTCTTTCCCATTCCCATACCTCCTCCTTCCCCTTGATTCTCCCTTGTCTAATCCGAAGTACTTCTATTCTTCCCTAACCCCTCCCTATTGTGTGTTAGTATCCATATATCCGAATATCAGAGAGAGAACATTTGCCCTTTGCTTTTTTGGGGATTGGCTTATTTTACTTAGCACAATACTCTCCAATTCCAACCATAATTTCATTTTTTCTTTATGGCTTAGAAATTTTCCATTGTGTATATATATCACATTTTCTTTATCCATTCATCTATTGAAGGGCACCTAGGTTGGTTCCATAACTCAGCTATGGTGACTTGAGCTGCTATAAACATTGATGTGGCCAAGTCACTATAGTATGTTGATTTCAAGTCCTTTTAGTATATTCCAGGGAGTGGGATAACTGGGTCAAATGGTGGTTCCATTCCAAGTTTTCTAAGGAATCTTTATACTGCTTTTCAGACTTTTCTATGTAACAGTACATTCCACTCATCTGAGGGTCACATGGGGCTGCCTGCTGTTTTGCTGAACAGCAATGATACAGAATGCTTTGATCACCACAGAAAACTGTAAACAGTTACAATCTAAAACTTCCTTTATTGACTTACCAGATAATAGCTTTCTTACCTATAATTGAACACGTTCCTACTTCAGACTTTAATACTTTTCTTTCTGTAGTATAAATTTTATAATAGATATTTTGGCAGTCACTTCTCTGAGCAAATATATTTTGAAGATCAAGGGCTCTGGAATCAAAAAGATCTGGCGTCAAGTGATGTTTAGTAATTGAATTGATAGATGTGTGACATGTCAATTTACTTTAGTTTTCTCAGTCTAACATTTATTATCTGTATAATGGAGAGAACAAAACTTTACACATGAAATTACAGTGAGAATTAAACAAAATATATGTGTAAAAGCAACTGGAAGGGCTTTATACCCAGCTATCAAAAACTGATTGCTTGTTTCCCATTTTAAAGCACACTGAGCTTCTCTTAAAGAGTAAACCTGAAGGGATCTGTGGGTCTTTATGCTCTGCATAGACACCACTGCTGCAGCAATGTATTACCTTCATCCAACTTGAGGCTATTGGTGGTGTGCAGACTTACTTGGACCCAAGCAGGAGATTTTTCATTAATGTATACGGAATCTGTCCACTAGATTAAGCCTATTACTTACACCTTTGAAAGGCTTTCCAAATCCACAAATGAGCAGGGCTTAACTTTTTCCAACCCTCACATAACTAACAATTTGCTGATATTCTTCTATTGCTGTCTAAAGTGCTAATATATATATTGAATGAGGTCAAAGATAAAACTGGACCTTGGGTATTTATTAACTAAATCCTGTTAACTCCAGCTCAAAGTTTGCTCTTGCAAAGTTATATTCTGATTTATACAAATAGTAATCCAAACCCAAACAATATATAGCCCTCACAGAGAAGTCTCTTTCTAGTGACAAGTGATGGTTGTGTACCAGCAAATTTTAGCCTAGTTTTTGGTTACAAAACAGAGTAATGACCCTTCAAAGGTATTCATCAGGTCTTAATCTTGGGAAACTGTGATTTTACAAGGAAAAGGAACTCTGCAAATGTGGTTATGGATCTTGAGATGGGAAGATTATTTGGGGATATTTGGATGGGTGAAGAATCCTTAAGTCAAAGAGAATAACAGTGAGACAGAGAGGAATTTGAAGATTCCATGCTGCTTTCTTTGAAAAGAGAACATGAATTCAGGAATTCAAGTAGCCTCTAGAAGCTTCAAAAGACAAGATATGGATTTTCCCCTAAAGCCTGTTGACAGAATGCAGACCTCTGACACCATTGTTCTTGGACCTCTGATCTCCAGAATTTTAGGGGAATAAATATGTGTTGTTTTAAGCCACTAGTTTGTGACAATCTGTTGCAGGAGCAAAAGGAAATGAATTCTTCATGTTTAGAAAGCTTTTGTTTCACCATGATCTCATTTTGTTGAGACAGTGTCCTCTACTGATTGCCTATGATGGTAGCTGCTGACTGGGACTTGCCATGCATCAATTCTCTGCCAGTATTTTAAATAGACTATGTGATTTAATTTTAACAAATATATGTATCATCATAGCTATCCCAAGTTTAAATGAAAGAAACCGAAGATTCAGAGAGAATCAGGGACCCACCCAGCTCTAAACCCAATAGGACCTCAGATGGTTCATTCTCTCCCCTGCCTGTCTGTTTTCCCTAATTCTCTGCATCTAAGTATTTGAATGAAACTGAAAGAAACTCACATTGTTGTTTTTTCTGTACTAGCTGTCTTGGAATTCATCACTAAATTGCACAGAAAGAACTTGGATATTTTACCATGTTATTAAGAAATACATTTCTCTACTGGAAAAAAGCATAATCTCATACCGAACAACCAAGTTATAAAAATCAGGGTTATTCACCTGAATGATGTTTCTTTTTAAACTGATATTCTAATTGTTTTCTCATTATCAAGTAGTGGCAATATAACTGCCTTATATATTATACAAAGAGACGTTATGACATTTAATTGAGAAAAAGTATGTGGAAATTTTAATTTAATAAAGCACTTTTCATATTTCTTTTATGATTATTATAACAGGAGGTATCATTAGCATTACTTTAATCCCATATTTTTACAGAGTTCTTAAGAGCCTGAATTCACAAATGTTACATAGCAATGATAAAGACAGCAATATTTGTGTACCCTAATTATCCATATTGGAAAATTAGTACTACTTTGGAATTAATGAAATACTGGATTGCCCAATTAAGGTGAGTTTTAAATTCATCTAACAAGCATTCGATGGTTCCCTGGTGAACATAGAAGATTTCACTGGAATAGTTACACGTATTAACCAGAAAATTTACAGTTACCTCTGAGATGCTTTTGTTAAAATCAGTCTAAGGGACTTCACTTGATTGCAGCTATTATCCCTTTGTCAACTTCCACCTGCAAATATTACATCTCCACCGTCTCCTGAAAAGCTGCAGTGCCTGGAGCACTAACGGTGGATTTCATCAAGATCTATTTTGTTGTTTTGTTTTCTCTTTTTCTTTTTTAATAAGAAAGAAACCCGGGAACTTTTTTGACCAGGTTACTAAAGTTCTTAAGCGACTGACAATTGTCTCTTAGGAGAAACTGAAAGCTTTTCTCTTTGTAGTTTTAACTCCTTTTCAGAAAATGCTGCAGGCTGGATGTGGCTGTAGACATAGATAGCAAAGTGCTCACTAATCAGCTGGCTTGTGTGGGAGGATATTGGCACAAGACTGTACAATGCATCAGCAAGGAGAGGCACAAACACTGAAGAAGGATCTAAAATGGGTGAATCCTGAAGTAATTATGCTAACGCAACATTATGGCAGAAATTAGGAAGAATAGGAGGGAAAATGGAAATGATCCATTTTAAAATATATAAATTTAAAACTAATTGAGAGCTGGATAGAGATGTCTTCAATGATAAAATGATTGCACATGAGCACTTGTGTCAGAGCCAAGTGCATTTGGATTGAAAGTCTGGATGTTCCTCAATACCTGTGGGTATTAGACCTGTGTTTCTTCATCTAGGAAGAAATTGACAGGTGCGATCTTCCCATTTGCCTTAGTGGAGATGAGATGAAGGAGTGTGAAGTGTTGGTGCCAGGCTCTTATGTCAACTATTAACTGCTTTCTCTGATATGCATCTAAAACTTGGGTGGTTGTTATGGTCTGGGTCTAAAATGTCCCCCAAAGGCCATGTGCTAAAGGTTTGGTTTCCAGTCATGGGCTAGAGGGAGGTGGTAGAAATCTTAGGAGGTGGGGCCAAACAAAGAAATCGTGGTGCATCCTTGAAGGGTGTATTTTATCCTTGATCACTTCTCTGTTTCTCAGCTGCCTTGAGGCAAGCAGCTCTGCTCTGCCACTTGTTCCCCACCTTGATGTTCTGCCTTACCACAGGCCCATAGCAATGGAGTCAAGTGACCATGAACTGCTATTTCTGACTATGAGCCAAAGTAAAATTCCTTTTTAAAGGTGTTTATCTCAGGTGTTTTGTCACAGTGACAGAAAACTGACTGGCACAGTGCTGAAAGCTGAAATTATAATGAAACTGTTTCCAATTAGAGGTTCAAATTGTAAATGAAATCAATATCTTGAGTACTGTCATAGTCAATGTGTTCGCTCTCTCTCTTTTTTTAAAGGATGCAGAATAAATCTACTAAAGCTTAATTACAGTCTCTGTAGACTTTTGGGCCAAGAAATGCTCTGTGCTATGGAAAGTTGGGAAATTGTTAAATTTTATTTCACACACAAGCCAAATTGATTGTTAAATTTTGAATTCAGCTTTTTTTCAGTCTCTCACCCATACCCTCCCTCATCTCCACTCTTACTCTTTTAAATTCTTATTTTATACCTCTACTGTTTTATCTTAGGTTGTCGTGATAGTATATACCATATACAGACTGAGTTATGATTTGGATCTGAAATGTCATCCAAAGTCTCATGTATTCAGAATTGGGATTCTGGGAAAGTGATTGGACCATGAGGGCTCTGACTTCATCAGTGGATTCATTTATAGAATGATTCATTCACAGAATGAATTAATTAGTCTGAGTGGAATACTAAGAGGTGGGGTGTGTTTGGAAGAAGGGAGTGGTCACTAGGGACATACCCTGGAAGGGCTTATCTTTCCCCAGCAGTTTCCTCTCTCTCTGTGCTTCCCAGCTGCCATGACCGGAGAGGCTTTATCCACCACACCCTATTGTCTTGATGTTTCTATCTTAAAGACAACTAACCATGGATTGAAATCTCTGAAACCAACCAGAATAAACCTTTCTTCTTCCAAGTTGTTAGTGTCAGACATTTTGGTCACAGCAATAAAAGCTGACTGTCACAGACTGCATAAACATTCTATAACATCCCAGTTATGGAGACTGGGATCCCAAGATCAAGGGTCCGGCAATCAGTGCCTGTTGACGTCTTTCTCCTTGGTTTGCACTTGAGCACCTTCTCACTGTAACCTCCCGTGGTCTGTCCTTGGTGAATATGGGTGGTGAAAGAAAGAAGAAGTAAGCTCTTTGGTATCTCTTATTATAAGAGCATAAATACCATTTTGAAGTCCCCCCCTTTCTGACCCTATCTAAACCTAATTACTTTCCAAAGTCTTCACTTCTGTACCTATCATCAGATTGGGGGTTGGGGCTTTGACATATGCAATTCATGAGGACATAACTCACTGTCACTCAGCTGGAGAGAGACAAGCCCTTCCAGAGTATGCCACTAGTGACTTGCTTCCTCCAAATGCACCCCACCTCTCAATATTCCATTCAGACTGATTAATTCATTCTATGAATGAATCATTCTATGAATTAATTCATTCTATGAATGAATCCACTGATGAGGATTCAATCCAATCAATTTCCCAAAATTCCGTCTCTGAACACATGAGACTTTGCATAACATTCCAGATCCAGACCATAATAAAAATTATTATTTTTAAATAATTTCACAGTATTCTCATATGTTGTATTATTAATTCTCTCAACAAATATTGATTTTTCTATCATGACCACATACTGAGCTGTAGTCAAACAGCACTGGGAGGGCCCTGTGCAGCATGTCTTACTTTGGGAGGGAGACAGTGTGGCAGAACAGACAAAGATTAATGAATGAAGATTTATAAATAATTCCATGAGGATAGTCTCTAGAAAAGTCCTCCAATGGCTTTTTTAAATGAACCTTGCCCATTTAGAAATTTAGAACAAAGAAAATGACATTTGTGTAGAGAGATGAAGGAAGACAGGTTAATTATTCAAATGAGTTTGTAATAAGATTAATGGACTCCTCAACAGTAACGTAAAATTTTAACTTATATGTTGAACACCTCCTACATGACAGACTCTAAAGACAGCACAGACTAACTGGATGCTGAATATGTTCTGGCCAGAACACACATATTCAATCTCATATTTTCCATTTGCTCTCCAACACTGAAAAATCATATTCAGGCACCGTGTGTGAGATGGACATGCTGTTCCATCTGCTAGAATCTAAGAAGCTAAATATTATCCTTGGAGCCATTCAAAACTGCTAGAGAGCCAAGACAACATTTATACTACCAGTCTGAGCCCCCGGAAGATGTTTTCCTGAATAACATTCCTGATTCACATTTAGACACATTAAAAAGCACAGTCATAGAAAACTTTCTGTCCCTTTCAAAAGAGCCTAGAGGAAGAATCTCTTTTTTTTTTGGTTTGTTGTTTTCTTTGCTTTAGCATGAGGAAACTGCTCTTTTTCTGTACAGATAATTTGTTTTGATTTTATATTCATTAAATTGCAATTATATTTCCATCTTTGCCTTAGCCAGGTTTGTTGTTCACATTAAGCAATATTTAAGTATATTACCATATGTATTTTTGTTATTAACTTTATATAATATTTACAATGTTTGTGCTAGAAAAAAATCCTGCTTGACTGATGCTAAAGGAAGTACGGGGAAGTGCTGCCTTACACTCGAATGCAGAGTGAAGGTGGCTCTGATTCTTATTAATTCAGCAATTCAATAAGACATGCTCTTTCCATCTACTGACTTCCACCTGGGACATTGACTTTTGTCACTGGAGATCTCCTAATGGGTGTAGGATGGTTTCAGCACCTTGGGAGTATGGGATGGTTCATTGCCAGTAGGTGTCCTACACTGAAATTAACAAGAGGACCCTTTCTGCAGACTTAATATTTCTCTGACCAACTTCTATTACAAGCATTTTTTCTAATGCAGTAACCAGCAAAGGGAAAGAGGAATGGGATTATCATTATTGGCCTAGATTTATCAGTATTCTTTCCCTTGGATCTGGAGGTCTATTTACCTCACACATGATTAGAGAAGTAAAATTTTATCACAGCAAAGAAGAGTAGAGTATTGCTGGGGTACATACTAGATTTCCATTATGCCTTCTACGTCTTATATTGCTTTTTGTACTCTTATTTTTTCTTTGAGGCAATATTGTCATCTATTTATTTTCTACTATCGTATGCAAATGCCCACAATATTTTTTTTTTCTAAGCAAAGGGGAGATGCAATCAAACTGAACTATGTATTATACACAACCATGCAGGAAAGTGACAAAAATCTATGTCAACAAAGCATAGTTCTTTTAAAAAATGAAGATAATAGAAGAGAAGAGGGGGAGAAAAGGGTCTATCTAAGGTTAGGGCTCAAAAAGTTCAAATCAACAGGCTTTTCTTATTGGCTTAATGCAGACCCTAGAGAGAGGGAGGAGTCAGTTATCATTTAATCTTGTGGGAAGGGGGGTATCACTTCTTGTAATTGGGTTGGTATTGAGCTGAGGAAAATGTTCATGAGGAGTGCAATGAGTTTAGGTTCAAATATACCATGTTTGAGGTATCATGATGAAGAATCCCAGAGGCAGTTATGTGTGTGTTCCAAAGTATTTTGAAGTTCCAAACTTGTTTTCATAACCATTCTCTCATTTGTTCTTTCTACTCCTGCTGAGAGATACAGTTTATCTATAAAGAAACTGATGCTCTGAAAATGTGCCTGCTTGTTACTGAGCTACCAAGAAAGCTACAGCTTTCTTAAAAGTGCTGTCAGTTCTAAATCCAAAACTTCAGAATAAATTTTAGAATTCTGAAACCATAAAGACTTCAATTGAGTAGGAAGACACTTTGGAGTGGGTTAGGTGATATTGAAGTGGGGTTTGTTATTTCTTAGTAGAATATTCAATGAAAAACTCCACAGAATTGTGGTCATGTATTTTCCTCCCTCCCTCCCTTCCTTCCTTCTTTCTGTTAACATTGAATCAGCATACTGTTTAAGGCACTGCATATGGTACCTGCAGATACAGACACAAATCAGAATGCAACACACATATGAGCAGAAATGTGCGTGATTTTGCTGAGGGGGCTGTGAAAACGCTGCCTAAAATTTGGATCCAAATATTACTAGTGTTCTCCAGATTCCCAGTAACCCTTGGGTAGCTATACATGATGAAAGATGAGAGAGTGGGCAAAACCGTTTTGTCCTGTGTTGGGAGCATATGGTAACAAAAGAAATGGAGAGAGATGATATGCAACATTCGTTCTGTGTCTCCATGTGTCAGACTGTAACATGCAGCATGGACAGGTGGGTTTATGTCTCCCAAATTTGAAGAGTAAAATCCATGGATACAAGGGTGAAAGCAAAGTGACAGGATTTTTAAAAGTAGTAGAAGGAAAGAAAGAAGAGCTTCCAAAGGGGGAGAGTTCTTAAGATAGGGTTACCAATGGGTGTCTGTTTGTTGTCTAGAGGTTTTTATGGACTTGATTTGTCCCGATAAGTGATAGGTGGGATACAGGATTCAGAATGGAGCTAATGAACTCTCTCTGTTTTGTTGTTTTCATTTTTGGTACCAGGGATTGAACCCAGGGGCACTTAACCACTGAGCAACATTCCCAGCCTTTTAAAAAATGTTTTATTTTGAGAAACAGTCTCACTAAGTTGTTCAGAGCCTCATTTAGTTTCTGAGGCTGGCCTCAAACTTGTATCCTTCCTGCACAAGCCTCCAGAGCCACTGGGATTACAGATGTGCACCTCTGTGCCGGGCTATTTTGTTTTCTTTAAAAAATCTTGGAAGGGTAGTTTTCAAGCCTTTTTAAAAATAAAGGTGGGGTGAGAGTTTGTTAGTACAAGATGAAGTGCTTTAGAGAAGATTTCATGGTTGACTGTTGCTAAGGGTAGGGGTTAGGGATAAGTAAGGAGGAGCTGTTCAGTTGAAGCTGTCAGGGGCAGCAACAGGATGTTCTTATGACCTGATGTCTCCTTGAAGTATGGCATGGTCTTTTTCCCTTATTCCCTTCTCCAAGGCCCTCTCCTATCTCCTAACTGCCTTTCTGTCTCCTGTTTAGCTTTCTGCCCCACAAAATGATTTGTATGTTATTACAATATCTTCACAACTTTTGTATGAGTAGACATTATCCCCCTTCTTGATGGAGTAGATCATTATGACTCAGGGAAGTAAAGTATCTTTCTCAAATTTGTGTTCATTTGAAATAAATGTACTAAAATGTATTTTTATAATACATGCAATATAACCTAAGTCTAGACTGGTTTCTATACAATAGGTCTATTGTTTTTCCTAAGCAAAATGGTATTAATTCAAAGGTTTAAAAAAATAATTCAAAGCAATGGGGAATTCTAAATAAGGGTAGAAAACATTGTAGAGAGTAAAGGAAGTTTTTAAGTGAAACTGTAGACAGAAGGACATGCTTTTTTTTTTTTTCATGTCACAAGATGATCCAGGTGAAGAAAGAAATTGGAGCAAAGGAAGAAGAAATGCGGATAATATTTAGAGTGAGCATTACAAAGCTGTAGGAGGAATAATATAAAGTTGCCTAGAGTGTATTTACTTCTAAGGACACTGCCACCTGGCCTTTTTTGTATGCAGTCCCCTAACCTATTTTTTCTCATGGATGAGCTAGAAACATCCAGCAATCTGACAAAATGAGAGCCTTCAAGTCTCTGGTATTAGATTGAATTTTCTCAAAGGTTATATTAGAAACACTACTAGATGGTTACAGCAAATGTCACAGAGGGCTTGTCAAATTTCACTAAAGTTCCTGAAAATTGGTAACTCAGTAGCAGAATAGCTACTTAGGAGGAGATAAAGATAGCTCCACATTGTTTGTTTCAGTATTTGTTTTTTAACCTGAAACCCGAATTCCAGCCTGCCCATCTTCAACTTTGTAGAGAAGAGTGGGACCTTGGGGCTTAACCTTCTTCAGTCTTATTCATGGTTCAAAACCATGAAATAATTTCAATGCACTGCTGATACATCAGGCACCAGTAACTCGAAATAAGTTAGAGCAGATCCCTGGATGCTACTCTGTGAAAGGGTCACTTTCTATCACAGCCCCAAGCCCTATAGCTTGTCTCTTACTTGCTTCTGCTTACTGGACAAATTGGTCTTGGGTCTTATTGCCTATATCTCTTGTGTAAGTTAGGCTCACATTAGTAGGTGAAAAGATATCTACTTTCATCCAACACACTCTATTTCAATGTCCTGTGCACCTTTGAACACTTTTGTTCAAATAAGCCACCACTGGTTTACTTTTGTGATAAAGGGAGCTTTGTAGAGATAAGACATCCATCCTCTTTTTTGGCACAGAACTTGAGGATTCTCACCTTCCTTTGCTTAGAGTCTAGCTCAATTGCTAAGGCGTCTTCAAACTTCTGATCCTTCTACTCAGCCCTCCTCCCCCAGTAATACCAGTCACTGGTATTACAGGAATGTGCCTGGATTTAGCTGCCTTTCTTATACTCAATGCTTAATCAAAATCATTTACCAAGTTGTGCCTATTTCTGATTTCTTATCCTTACCACTGAAACTGTACACTTAAAGGTCACCAAGAATACTGCATTTACTGGACTACTTCACCACTTCCTCCCCCTATACCTCTGGCATGAATGGAATTTCTCCTGAAACATCTTTCTTAGGTAGTGGTTAAAGTATTATATTTTAATTCTGAGTTCAGAGTTTTGAGTCTACTATTTTCTAGCTATGTGAGCTTGAGCAAGTTAAGCAGGATTTGTAATCTTGAGTTTTCTTCCTCTTTTTAAAAGAGTTCCTAATTCCTACTTCAAAATTGTCCAGAGAGGATTCCAGGAGATCATGCATAGAAATCACTCAGTACAACCGGTCTTACAGTAAATCTTCTATAGTTCTTAGCTTTTGTTGCCAGCTTCTCGTTCTTTTCCTTCCATTCAACTCTCATTTCTCTCTCTCTCTCTAATGCCATTTTCTCAGGTCTCTTCCTTCAGGGCTTTCTAAATAGTTTATAAGAGCTACTTCCTCAACTCACTTTTCTCCTTGTCTCTCTCTGTATTTTTTCCTATGATGGATGATGTGATTACCTCCACTGCTGATGCTAATGCTTCTAGGTACAAAAACTCCCCAAACACCAACTGGATCTCGAGACTCAAGAGTCCTGCATCTAATTCTTCACTGAACCCCATGTTGAGGCATCTGTAGGACTCTTCAAACTCACCACAAGCAAACATTATATCACCACTCACCCTCCAAACTACCTTGTTCCCCTCCAGATACCCAGACTAAAGCTCTGAAGCAGCTGCACATCTCAACCACCCTCCGTTCCCTGGAGAATCGACCACCGGTTCCCTTCTTGGCTTCATCTTCTTGAACATCTTTCCTATAACCATCCTTTTCTGTCCCAGCATCTTATCATTCCTTGCCTTATATCTGTTAATAATGTATAAATTAGTTTCTCCACCTTCAGCCCCTGCTTCTCCTTCCTATTTTCACTGGAATTATCTTTCAGATTACAGCTTTCAGCCTATTGCTCCTCTATGCAATAAATGGGGAAACTTCCCCTAAGCTACAAATAAAGGCCAGACTCCAATATCCCATTACTCGGTATAAATTGAACTCTCCAGATTTTAATTTAAAAGAGTTCCTCCTGTCACCAACCCTGAACTTTGACCATAAGAGGCCAGGCTCTGTATCCTGAAGGGTTTCCTGCCCTATCTTCTCTGTGTGTGCTCTGTTCTAATCTCTTTGGACGGCACTGCCTCCTGCCTCATCCTATCTCTGTCTTTAGAGATACATCATGTCCTAGTTAAACCCACATTTTCCAAGAAATTGTGCAGAAAGAAATTAGCATATCCTCTTGCTTGCTCCCTGGGAAGCTGGTTTTATCACACTATTACAAAAGCTTCATCCTGGTTATCAGTGTACATTTATATCTACACCTTTTTTTCCCTATAGTCAGAGACCACATTTTTTTGACATTTTATCCTTCTTCTGTGGCATGGACATGTTAAGAATTCAATCAATGTTTATTGATTTTTTGACTGTTTAGGAATCATAAAACAAAACCCAACACATCAGATTTGTGTTATGAATGTGGAATTCACTTATTTATTTAATAAATGGTGATGGAGAACAGATCATGTGACAAAAGCTATGTGTGCAAGGAAAATATGAGTTTTGCTTCCAGTGCTGGATAATATTCCAATCTCTCTCTCTCTCTCTCTCTCTCTCTCTCTCTCTCTCTCTCTTTTTCTTTGTTGTGTTAGGGATAAAAACCAGGGCCTTACACATGCTAGCCAAACCCTGTACCTCTGAACTATATCCACAGCACTGTTTCAATCTTTAATTTTTCAAACTTCAGAAGATCCCAACACCTGAGGGCTTATTAAAAATTCCAGAGTTTTCAGGCTCGGGTTGTGGCTCAGTGGTAGAGTGCTCGCCTAGCATGTGTAAGCTCTTGGGTTCGATCCTCAGCACCACAAAAAAATAAACAAAATAAAGGTATTGTGTACAACTAAAAAATAAATATATATTTTTTTAAATTCCAGAGTTTTGAATTTAGGAGATTTGGAATAAGGTTTGAGAATTTGCATTTCTACAAATTCCCAAGTGGTATCAGTGCTGCTGGTTCAGGGATCATTTGAGAACCAAGGTCCTAGACAACTAGCTCAAAACTGACTTCATTACTCAGTTCAGACAGAGTCACTTCATTGTCTGAAACTTATTCAACCACTATTCATATGCAATCAGTTAACTAAGTAGAAACTTACCCAGCTCTAATATTCAGCATTGATCTATGAATAACAATTTTTAATGAAGAAATAAATTTTAAAGATATCTGGAGCTAGTGGCATTTCTGCCAATGCTAATATAAGAATGAAAAATGAAGAACTGTCTTTTTAAATTGGGTTACAAGTTAATCTCCCAACATATCTTCAGGAAAATCTGTATTTGACTAGTTACAGTGGCATGCACCAGAAATCACAGTGGCTCCAGAGGCTGATGCAGGAGGATATCAAATTTGAGGCCAGCCTTAGCAACTTAACAAGACCCTGTCTCAAAATTAAAAAAAAAAAATTAAAAAGGGCTGAAGATATGGCTTGGTAGTTAAGTGCTCTTGGGTTCCATCCCTAATATCAAAAAAAAAAAAA
>NW_026000153.1:23600698-23702778 GCF_001458135.2 Marmota marmota marmota
AAAAAAAAAAAAAAAAAAAAAGAGAGAGAGAGAGAAAGAAAGAAAGAAAATCTGGATTTGTTTCAAGCAAAGTGTAGCCATCTTGACTTTGATTTGGAAGAGGATCTTTTGTTACCAAATATAGGTGACTTAGTGAAAAGGAAGTGGCATCTAAAGAATTCTAATATAAATGGAATTCATCTTGATTTTTCATTTGTCTAGTTGTGCACCTGTAAAAAGTCATTCACAGAATGTGAGCTCTGGACCATAATTTGAGCAGCATCACTTAGGAAGTAAATATCAGGAAGTTTTGAGGTGGAAGCACCAGGAAACAGATTTTGTGGATAATTTATCTAATGAGAACATAATTTGGATACTAAGAAGAAGTGCCCTTGTGATTTGGCCAGTGGGCATGAAGTCTGGGGAGGCCATACCTGTAATTCTTCTTTGCTATATTATGGAGGCCTTTGTCTGAGAAGAGGGTGGAGTGGAAAGAAGCCCGAGTCATGTGGCTGTGCCTCACTCCTGCTCCTGTGTGTTCTTTTCTCTGGATGATTTCACATTCACCCCTCTAACTCTACCTCTGAATTGGATTCGTCCTTATACATGCAGATGGGTCACTCTCTATGAATCCAGCTTTTTGAAACCCCTCCTATAGTTAGAGTTTACTTAATTGTCACCTAAGGGCCTGAGGCTCTGGATTTATTGCAGACACGTAATTACTCCTATAAAAAGAAATCAAATGTCTAAGACCTGAAAATATCTTTAATTTTCACATAATTCTGTACTTGGAAGATGTTAGTAACATTTTTACAAGCCTTTATGAATATGGTGAAGCATGTCAAAGTCATTCAGAAACTGATCTTGCCTTGTGGTACAGGTGTGCAAATTAAGTAGATGTCCTTTCCGAGGTGAAAGGAAAAATCATCTGCCTACTGTTTCCTTTGAAATATCATAATTGTCCTGCTATTTATTTAGTAGCTGTTTCACTTCTATGTCATAATAAGACTTTTGAATCACCTCTTCTATTTTATGGTGTCATTTCCCCTTCAAAACTCAGGAACATTCATTATACCCTGTGGCAAAGAAAAGTTTTCTTGATAAGCGACAGCAGTTTAGAGTCTGTAGTTTAGGTTGCTGCAGTAAGGTTTGAATTCATGTTTTAATCGATATGGAGGCTACAGGTAACATGGTTATGTTTGCAACATTTCTGACTTAATCAGTAAGTTAAAATGGCTTTGCTCTTTTAAAACCATAATTCAAGAAATACCCTAAGGTCTTTAAAGATTCTAAGACATGAAGCTCATAAACTTTTCATTTTCTTGAATCAAGAGGAGCCTCCAGCATATTTTGACTGATAGGTTTCTACATTTCAAGTACCCATTTGCTACCTAACTCAGTCCTGGCCATCAGACTCCCCTTCCATAACTCTGTCAGGTATGCATGAGAAACTACTGCTACAGAAAGTTGCAGACAGAGAATGGATGAAGTTAACTGTTTCCTGCCATGATCATTACCAGGGAAGATCCCAGGCTCATTGAAAATAATACAATGAAATATTTGAGAGAATAAACAGACTCCATTCGTCCAACAAATGTATACTGAATGCCTACTCTCTGCTCATTAAAAAATAACATAAACTGGCCAACCTGGTATTTATTATCTAGTATGGAGACCCAGAAAAACAAACAAACAGCATACAAATCAGCAGATAAAGAGACTATGCAAAGCAAAAAATTCTCTTTGAAGTGGTGACAACTGAGCTCAGTCCTAAAAGATCAATTATAGGTAGCCTTGGGAAGAACCAAGAGACAAAGACTGGGGCCCAGCAGTGAGAACAGACAGGATAACAAGGTAGCAGAATGTAGTAAGGAAGAGATGGAAGATGAGTCCCCATTGGTCCAAACCAGGTGGACTTGTTGACTTTGGAGAAGAAGCTCAGCATTAGTTCTAAGAGTGAGGGGAGTTGATGAAGTCTTTTTTTTTTTTTTTTGGTACCTGGGATTGAAGTCAGGGGCACTTGACTACAATCATATTTTGTATTTTATTTGGAGACAGGGTCTCACTGATTTACTTAGCACTTCACTGTTGCTAAGGCTGGCTTTTCACTCCAGATCCTCCTGTCTTAACCTCCTGAGCCACTGGGATTATAGGTGTGTACCACCATGTCCAACAATGAGGTCTTTATATCTGGGATCATACTTCCTTTTTAAAAGATCCCTGTGATGAAAAGAAAAGAATTGGCAGAAGGAAATACCTAGGGGATGTAGCTGTGGCATAGGGGAGCAGTGCTGGGGATTTGGGGCTAGAACAGTGTGATGATATATGTATGTGTCTGATAGGCTGAACCACCCACACTGCCTGGTATTTGGTCAAACATCAGTGTTGATATTGCTGCAAAAGTCACTTTCAAAGATGGGATCAACATTGAAATCAGTAAACTAAAGAAAGTTGGTAATCTTCCATAATGGAACAAGTCTCACTCAATTAGTTGAATGTCTACAGAGAAAAAGACTGAACGAACCCAGGGAGAGGGAACTTACAGACACTAACCACACTGCTTCCCTGGGCTTCCAACTTACCAGTCTACCCTGAAGATTTGGGACCTGTGAGTCTCCACAATATTAATTTATTGCTTAATAAGTTTCTCTCTCCCTCTTCATGTGTCCTTTTTGTTCTGTTTCTCTGGAGATTCCTGACTAATATAAGTAGTTAAAGAGACAGGAATAAGGGGTATAATCAAGATATTTGAGGATTAAAACCACAAAGACTTGTTTATATACTGATTGTGGGGATCAGAGAAAGGAGAAAGCAGACTTAGCTCCAATGGTTGAGTCATGAGCCAGTGAGAGGATGGTGATGACATCTGTCGCCATGGGGAATAAGTTGGGGGTGGTGGATTATTCCAGTGGGGGTTAGGGAAAGGATTGAATAATTCTATAGCAGACATAATGAGTTTGAAACACTGATCATTCTATATCCAAAAGGGCATATGAAGTGAGAATATGTAGACTGACTATGTGAAAACCCAGCCTAGGGCTTTGAAAAGGGCATGAAATTTGACATTCATGATCATGGATTCAAATCTTAATTTTTCTAGAATCTAAGCAGATTACTTGGACCTCTTGATCCCAGTTTTTTTTTAATATATTCAAAAAAAAATAACATCTATGTTACAGAGATTTTTAGTATTTTTTTATGGTGTAGGGGTGTCAGGGATTGAACTCAGGGGCACTCAACCACTGAGCCACACCCCAACCCCGTTTTTAATTTTATTTAGAGACGAGGTCTCACTGAGTTTCTTAGCACCTGGCTTTTGCTGAGATTGTCTTTGAACTCAGGATCCTCCTGTCTCAGCCTCCTGAGTCACTGGGATTATAGGTGTGTGCCACTGAGCCCAGCTTGATTTTTAGGATTTTTGAAAGATATATTGCAAACAAATTATATTTTGGCATAAAAAGATTAAAAAGTCAGATAAATGCCAGCAATGTGAGAATGTTTGATCTGACAAAGGTAAGAACTTGGGACAGCGTTATTGGTTGTGTTACTCATCATCCATCAGCCACTAGCAGTTAAACTTGGAGAGAATTCTCTATTGATAAAGTGACTGGTCACCTTCCTGGGGATGGGGGCATTAGCAGCAAAGCATTCCCTGATGACCTCCAGGAAGGAGAATCTGAAAGGGCTTTTAACAGCTCTTGGGAAAGCTGAGCTGAGCACCCTCCTGGATGAGGGTGCTAAGAGCCTGGGAGCCTATGGAGTAGGACCCTTGGGAGTACATCATTTGATGTCTGGCCTTGAGGCATCAAAAGAATTTAAGTATCCCTGGCAACCTGCCTCTCTCCATTTTGGCCTCCCTTTGACCCTATGCTGTCCCCTCCTGGGCAGAGCAATGGGCTGACCAAGGATCTGCTGACCACCTACCACCAAATTATTATGTTTGTCTTGAGTCTGGAAGTTTGGCTTCTGGTGTCATTAAACTGGCTCTCCAATGTGTAGATATAATTGTCTTTTTATCATGTCCTTAATGAGGGGCCACTTGGAAAGCCCTGCCAAATCTTAGAAGATCCTAGAGAGAGGAAGATGTTGCAACAATAGCAGAGAGAGAGCTGAGCACCATTTCCATCTCTGCTAGAGAACATTTTTAATTGATTTTTTTAAAAAATAAATGACAGTGGAATGCATTACAATTCTTATTACATGTATACAGCACAATTTTTCATATCTCTGGTTCTGTATAAAGTATGTTGATACCCAATTCATACATGTATCTTCATACATGTACTTTGGATGATGATGTCCATCACATTCCACCATCCTTGCTAATCCCCTGTTCCCTCCTTTTCCCTGCCACCCCTCTGCCCTATCTAGAATTCATCAATTCCTCCCATGTTCCCCCTCCCTACCTCACTACAAGTCAGCCTTCTTATATCAGAGAACACATTTGGCATTTGTATTTTTAGGATTGGTTAACTTCACTTAGCATTATCTTCTCCAATGCAATCCATTTCTTTACGTTTTCCCCTCCTAATGTAGGTGGATTGAATTTTAAAAAATGGGGAAAAAAATATAGTGCTACATACACACTTTTTAAAACAAAAGAATCAGAAGACAGTTCTTAATTATTTATACTTAGATTCAACACACATGAAGTTGTTGAAAAATATACTAAATGATTTTTCTCTATTTTTGCAATTGTTTAGGTGTGGACCCATAATAAGAGATATCGCAGATTATGAATTCTGGACCATAATTTGAGTAACAACACTTAGGAAATAATTCTTAGAAATATCTGAGGTGGAAACAACAGGGAACAGAGCAAATTTAGCATAATGTGACTCATGGGGGATTACAGTTATTGCAATTTGGTTATTAAGAGGCAGGTGGGCCTCTAGTTTTGGACAGTGGACATGAGATCTGAGGAAACCAGATGTCCTTATCTTGTTAGGTAATCAAGACCTTTGTCTGAGATGAAGGCAGAGTGGCAAAGAACAGGTGTCCTGTGGCTGTCCTTCACTCCTGCCACCATGTCAACGTGCTGCTTTTGCCTGGGAGTCCAGCCAAGTATGGGAAGAAAGCAAAGGGCATATTGTCTACTGGACAAAGCTGTTTAGTTTTTGGAGATGACAGTAGGATTTGGAAGGGCTTTCCAAGTGGCCCCTCATTAAGGACATGATAAAAGGCAATTAAATCTACATATTGGAGAGCCAGCTTAATGTCATCAGAAGCCAAACTTCCAGACTTAAGACAAACATAATGATCTGGTGGTAGGTGGTCAGCAGATCCATGGTCAGCCCATTGCTTTGCCCAGGAGGGGACAGCATAGGGCCAAAGGGAGGCCAAAATGGAGAGGAGGCAGGTTGCCAGGCAGACACAGACAGCTCTCTTTCTAGAGTCAATCTTGTTGGTTTTAGGGAACTCTGCTTGTAGCTGATTAAATCTGATGTATGAGAATCACTCTGGTAAAATGCCAAAAAATCATATCATTTCCTCTGAAAGACAATGTTACTAGTTACCAAAGAAAATGGTTAATTCTTTGAGTCTTCAGAACAGTAACATATTGGGGAAGAAAAGCAAGTAACCAAACTGGTAATACCAATAGCAGGACCAGGAGAGTTTAATTTGCTGTTGACATGCCGGGCTGGAAACTAATGAGACTTGATTTCCTGTTGCCTGCTGTAGATCCCATGGTAACTACTATTTTCCAGGCTACTTGCTCCAGACTTTACACTTGGATAGTGTTTGGATCCATTCTGGGCCATGTGCAGAAAGCCAGACCTTGGTCACCAAGTCCATAAATCCTATCTTAGCTACTATGTACATCTTGAAAAAAAATATATCAGATTGGGGTTTTAATTGCTCCTTTATTCCAACTTGAACAATTTAAAGGAAATATGTAGGCAATAATGGAACTATGAGAAAAGTAGAACAAAATTCAGACAGAGATAAATAAACATAAAAATCTACAGGCAAGGCTATGGTTGCCATATAAAACACCTACTGTAGAGTCATATCATTTGTAGAAGCTGGGCATGAACCTATTTCTAAGCCCATAATAAGTAACATCAATGGAAAGCACGAGTGGTTAGTAGAGTCTCCTACCTACATGAGCAAACTAATTAGTTTTCTAGAGGCATTGCTTTCCTGAAATTGAGACTTTATTATGCGTGACCTCACAAAGGGGATAAGGTGTGATATCAGGATGGTTGACTTCCTGCTTCTTTAAATGTTAAACAAATAACTGTTTTCAAGAGACTCCATCTCATAGTACATAAAATGTTATTCTTTAGCTGCATGGTTAACATGGTTACTCTTTCAAATGCAATAAATCTTTGTCATGCATTATGCCAAACTAAGAAATAGAGCAGGGATTATTTTCTTATTTAAATGCATTACAATGCATACACGGTGCATAGAAATGCAAATCATTCAGACAGACTCTTTGATTAACTCTGGTTTTATTCCAAATGGATATACTAGAGTCCCTTTCACATAAATACAAAAGTTTGATTCCAAGAAAAGGACCTTCTGGAAGCGTTTGAGGGGTCTGACAGGCAGAGATAGAGACAAATGTGGTTGAAAGGATAGTTAAGAAACAGCATCAAGAACTTTTTCTCCAGCTGACACCTTTGTATGAGAAGGACTCGGAGTGTATGTCATTCCTCTTGTTCTGATGCATAGAGTGGTTTCATTCTTCTCATGCATATGGGTGGGGAGCAGGAAAGGCTCATGACTTTGATTTATAGTTTTGGTAGTATATTTTCTTCATCCCTGGGGTTGTAACACTTCTTTGAATTTTAATACAGTCTCTGACCAAGTGCCTTTTAGTAAAGCAGGTTTGGAAGACAATGGATATTGATTCTTAGCTAGCTAAACCTGCAACAATGTAAAAGATCACTGTGAATACAGTGTAAATGTGTACTGATAGCTAGAATTGACTATGCATTGGGAGATATTACTTAGGCATGAATTATTAATATACAAGTGGCATATATACACAATGAAATATTACTCAGCAATAAAAGAGACTAAAATCATGGCATTTGCAGGTAAATGGATAGAGTTGGATAATATAATGCTAAATGAAGTTAGACAATCTTCCACAACCAAATGTCGAATGTTTTTTTTCTGATATAAGGGGGCTGATTCATAGTGGGGTTGGGGGTGGGGAGCACGGGAGGAATTGATGAACTCTAGATAGGGCAAAGGGGTGGGAGGGAAAAGGAGGGAGCCTGGAGGTAAAAAAGATGGTGGATTGAGATGGATATCATTACCTTAAGTACATGTATGAAGACATGAATGGTGTGAATATACTTTGTATACAATCAGAGATATGAAAAATTGTGCTCTATATGTGTAATGTGAATTATAATGCATTCTGCTGTCATATAGAACAAATTAGAATAGATATTTTTTTAAAAAAGAATCTGTAAAAAAAAAGTGAATACGTAAAATGTGCCATGCTCCTATTTTTAGGTTTCTTTTCAAGCCATATCAAAGTATAATAACTTTGCATAATAGTTTTATTCAATTTCAATTTTTATTTCAGAATACCCCATAAATATGTTTTTATGTTTTTCTTAAAATCGTTTGAATGGATAGATGTGTCTTTGCTTATTTAGATTTTTAAGAGTGTTAATAGTGTTTCCAGTTTCACTTTCACATGCAGGGTGCAGCTGTGCCTTCTTGCACTGTTGGGCACATATAGCTCTCCTCCTGTCCTTTTGATTCCTGGACACTGGTGAGCAAGGAGCCCTGATTTGGGACTCTGATAGTCTCATAAAAGAGGAAATAGGGTCTGGTGATGTGGACAGTGGTGGCACATTTGCCTGGCATGTGTCAGGCTCTGAATTGAATCCTCACTACCAAAAAATAATGATAACAAAAACAATAATACAAGACAAGGCTGAAACACTCAATTTCTCTGAGAAGTTTTGCTTAGAAATGGCTCACATTCTACTGCTACCACCTGACTTGACTTGGCATAGCCCTTCAGATTGGCCAAGCCTAAAGTCATCATAGCAGAAAGAAAAATCCATCTCGAAAGAGAGGAAGCAACTCATATGAACAATCACACAGTGGAGTACCACTGCTGCACTCTACTGCTTTTTCAAGATACAACCTATTACATTTTAAAACAGCACTTCATGCCCAGCTACAGGTTTTTTTTTTTTTTTTGTATAATTTGTCTTCTTTCCTTCCCCACTTCTCAGCTTCTTTGGCTAAAGAGTTTGAATAAATGATGCTATCATTTAATGCTTAATATTAATATTAAATATCTCTTGTGAATTGTGCCAGATACTGTCACTTAGTTAATAATAATAATAAACTATGACAGGCCCAGATGTAATTCAGGAAAAAAAATGATATTGCAAGAACTGTATTAGAGAATTATTAATTTTATAGCTAAATAGATATGAACACAAGCAAAACTATATTCAAAACGTGGTGGAGTGGGTGTTAACAGAACCCAGAAAGCACAGTTTAGATACTCATAGCAAAAGGTGACCATGAAATTACGTAAAACTGATAATGAACTAATATCTTCAGGGCTGCATTTGCACTGTACAAAAATCTTGCTGTATTTGATGAATAGTCAGAACTAAATTCCCCAATACCTGCACATGCTGAATGTTACTATTTGTTTCCTAACCCTAAAGCATTTTCTTTCCACACACGGAAATCTTATCATTGGCAAATATTTTCTGTAATATCACATGTTCTCAGTGTTTTGTGCAATTATTCTGTATTCAAATTGTATTATTTGTCAATATTGTCATATTCACAATCATAAGTTCAGGAGGAAAATAAACTGTCAAACACTATAATGAAGGCTTATGATTTTATTTATTACATTGACATTAAAAACAATCAATATAATTCCAATTCTTAAGATGAAAAATACTCCATGATTCTCTTATATTGCTGTTTTCAGATTCACTTCAGAATTCTTTGCTTCTGGTTTTGTGTTTATAGCCCCACCCATGCTATTTTCTACATGCATATATAAGTTTGAGATCGTTATAATAATTGTATGACTACCGTTTTTATTTTCA
Organism: Marmota marmota marmota; assembly: GCF_001458135.2. Taxonomy (NCBI): domain Eukaryota; kingdom Metazoa; phylum Chordata; class Mammalia; order Rodentia; family Sciuridae; genus Marmota; species Marmota marmota. Next base: position 23,609,734 of record NW_026000153.1, read on the forward strand.
CTTGGTTGTAAATATTTCTGTTTTGTTATAATACTGATATTAACTTATAAGTCTTTTCTAACATTAATATAAGATTTTAACATTATTCAAAGCTACATAATATTGTAGCAGTTCAATTCACTTTGAATAGGATTATTCACAAACAATTTTGTTGTTAGAGATCTGTTTTAATTTCTACTATTTATTCACACACAATAATGTGTATAATATATAATCATTATTTATATTCCTGTATACGTTTTTCATCTCTATTTTTTCTTATTTGTAAAATATTCTAAAGGGAAATTTCCAGAAATGAGATTACTAGATTGCATATTTTATCGCTCTTGAAATCTCTGCCATGTCACTTTTCTAAGAGGGATGTGCCTGTTTTTTAGTCAGGAGTTATGTGTTAGAATGCATGCATTATTGTATTGTCTTCAATCTTAATTATCAAATGTTTGATTATGCAACAGATAGAAAAAAGACAATAGAACTTTAATACTTTTCGGGTAGAACTGTGTTTTCTATTTACCAAAGTTGTTATTATTGTTCTTATCATTAGTGGTGGTGGTAGCAGATACAATGTTTGTCTCCTTACAGACATTTTATCTTTGGGGGACTTGCCATTCTGTCCTATATAAGCCAATTATGTTAGAGTCTGGCATTAATTGTATAAAACTTCAGTCATTCTACATATTGAATATGTTTACCAGTCCATTGTTCTATCATTCATAAATGAAAATAATTTATTAAGAATTGTTAACTACTGATTGGCAGAGTGGATTCTGGGTTATCAGGGAGGTAACAACTACAGGAAGCAATTCCCACTCCTGAGACTGAAGCAGGGAACTCAGAAACACAGGGAAGTACCATGGACAGAGACTCAGTCTTCTGAGAAGGGGTGCTCAGAGCCCAGAGGTGGGTCTTTGAGCCAGTGACCCTGACCTTCCCAAAGAACTAAAGTCACAGAAGTGAAAGTGCATCACTGGTGACAGTGACACCATGAGAACTACAAAAGGGTCAAGAATTTCTTGTTTCTTCTCCTTCTGTCACTGTCTCTCCCCCAGCCTCACAGTTCCTTCCAGCGCCCTCTCTTGGCAGAACACAGCCAGGGTGAATTGGAGGCGAGGTGGAAATGAAAATTTCAGTGTTACAACCCCAAAGTCAACAAGAAGGTCAAGAGGAATGTGTTGGAGCTGAGAAGCAAAAACTTAAAGACTATGATAACATGTTTATTTGACCCTCTGTATCTATGGGTTCCACATCTGTGGTTTCAACCAATTGAGTATCAAAAATATTTGGAAACAATAGGTCTGTATTGAACATGCAAAGATATTTTCTCATAATTATTCACTAAATAACATAGTATAAAAACTATTTTCATAGAAATGCATGGTATTAGGTTTTATAAATGACCTAGAGCTGATTTAAAGTATACAGGAGGATGCACATAATTCTACACAAATACTACATCATTCTACACAAATGTCTTAAGTCCTTTGTGGACTTTAAGTATCTGCAGGAGATCTGGAGCCAATCTCTCATGGAAATAGAAGAATGACTGTATTGTAAGAAATTGGGAGAATTATTTGAACACTTTTAAAGAAACAATTCTTTGGCACTGTGAAATGGTAAGAAGGCTTCCACAGTATCTCTTAATAGATGAGAAAGACTGGACAAGAACATACAAGAACAAGCAAGGATTGAGACTTTACAGCAAATAAGCCAAGTCATGTGATCTATAGATAGAAAATGTTTTAGTTAGCTTTTGAATGCTGTGATCACAAGACCTAACAAGAACAACATTGAGAAGGAAAAGTTAATTTCCAGCTCAAGGTTTCAGAGATCTCAGTGCATAGATTGTCAAATTCCTTGCACTGGGTACAAGTGAGGCAGCATAGCATGGTAGAAGAGTGTGGTGAGGAAAGCAGCTAGGAGGTGGCAGCAGTAAGCAAAGAGCAAGCTCTGCTCACCAGGGACAAATTAAAAGGCATGCACCCAGTGACCTACTTCCTGCAGTCACACACTATCTGTCTTTAGTTATGGCTCAATTCATCCCTCTCAGGGGATTAATTTACTGATTAGGTTAAGACTCTAATAATCCAATTATTTTACTTCTAAACTTTCTTGCATTTTCTCATGCATGAGCTTTTGGGAGATAGCTCATATCTAACCATAATAGAAAATCACTAAGAGGAGACATTGAAAGTAGAAGGATTCTTTTCATTTTCCCCTTTGCTACTGGGGATTAAACCCAGGGATGCTAAACCACTAAGCTACAATCCCAGTCTGTCTGTCTATCTTTCTACTATCTATCTATCTATCTCTCTATCTACTTATCTATCATCTGTCTATTGAATCAGGATGTTGCTAAGTAGTTTAGGGCCTCACTAAGTTGCTGAGACTGGCCTAGAACTTGCAATCTTCCTGTCTCAACCTCCCAAAGCACTGGAATTCTAAGCTTTTGCCACTGTGGCTCAGCAGGAGGATTCTCACTGAACCAACCTGACAAGATTCTTGCTTAAGGCAGGTTAAGGACTTATACAGCAAAAGTGGGAAATAATGAATTTGATCAGATATCAAGAATGGGGAGCTTGTGTTGAACTGACTCAGCAGGATGCTTGCTAAAACAGGATTAGGCAGTTTAAAGGCAGGATGGCTTAGCTGAAAGGAGGCTGAGCTCAAAGAAAGCTGACTGAAGTTTGGTCAAGGACAGAATCTGATTGGGGTAATTATTGAACATCAAAATACATCCCATATGTACTTTTTTATTCTCCAGGGAGGAGAAATATATATTGCACTTATTTACGATTTTATGGTTTTCTTTTTACTACAAAGGATTCAACGTTACCAATGTTAGTGGAAAATCACTGGGTATCTAGGTCTTTGTGAGATTTTGAAAATTTTTTTTCAAGGATGAATTCTATATCCCTGCATAAATTTAAAAATAAGTATTCTACAGGCACATCTGAACTTAATATATTGTTATATAGTCTAAAATATTGCTTTTTCCTACTCTGTGTTCTGCCTATTGTCTTTCTTTTGTCTTTTTTTTATGAATTGAACTGATGACTTTTAGATATGTGTGGTACCACATTTTGAACTGTGTAATAGGCACTGGGCTAAGTATATTCCTTATTATCATATAGGATTTTTAAGGTTTTATATTTGGACTTTCTAAGAACCATGAATCACTGTTAAAGTCATAATTTGCAAATTCTTAGGACTAAATAATTCTCTCTTATTGCCTCTAGACACAAATATTAGTTTAACAAATTACTGAATAAATAAGAGGGAACTGTTTTATTATTCAATCTCTAACTACTGAATTTTTCTTTTACTTCTTATCCCTTAGCTTATGTACCCACATATTTGATTTAAATAGATGTTCTAGAGATACTACCAGGTTAGTAATGACAGTTTTATGTTACACTTAAAGTTTTCACCGTGCTTTAATGAATTCTATTTTGGACTTTAGTGTTAGTTTAAATTGTTTTCTGTTAAAATATGACCACAAGAATGTCTATTCTTAGCTTCAAAGGTAAAGAGCTCAAAAGTTATCACTGTATCTTTTATAAGAATCATTGTGGGTAAACTAAAAGTCAATAATTTTCTTGGGCTCATTGGAAAACTAATGTTACAGGGCAAACCACCAACCCCAAATTTGGTGTGACAGGTGAATAAAAGGAATTATAGTTGTAATTATCTTATTATGTAACAAAATATTAAGACAGAAATTGATTAAGAAAAAGAAGCAGTAACTTAGAGTGGTTGCTAGAAAAAGAGTGAGAAATTTCTGGGGCTCCCAGACTGGAAGGAACACTATTTCATCGTTTTCACCTGTAGGAGCCCCATATGTTTTTCTAGTGAACAGTCCAGAAAAATCCTCCGTTTTCTGGATGTCGATGTGAAAAGATAATCATTTTGATATACGACCAGAGCATTCTCCATAATGAAGTCTAGCATTGCTTAAGACAGTGGAGAGAGGTTGGAGCCTCAGTAACCTACAGCTGTCACAATCAAACATGATCCAACTTACATCCAGATTGATGTAAAATCCTCAACTAAAGACCTATTAGTCTCCCTTCCTATAATCTCATAGGTCACATCTGGCTTTCAACCAAAAATCACAAAAGTGCTAAAAGACCAGAAAAACCAGCCAAGGAGAAAAAGCAACCAGACTCAGATATGACACAGAATTTGGAATAATCAAGTATCCTATTTAAATCACTGTCATATTAAGGGATTTCATGAAAAATATAAGCAACATGAAAAAAAATGGATTGATAATGTAAGCATAGGCATGAAAACACTATGAATGTATCTAAAAGAAATGCTGAGCATTTAAAAAAGTACTGAAATAGACATAAGAAATCTTTTGATAGACTCATCAACAGCTTTGACAGACTCAACAAAAGGGTCTTTATCATAGGTCAGTTGAAACTTCCCAAACTGATCTGAAAGAGAAAAAAAAAATAGTCAAATTATAAAAACCAAATAGAATATCTAAGTCTGCATAACAATTTTAAGAGGTGCAAAAATGAGTTATTGGAATAATAGAAGAAAAATATAAAAAAGCTAAAAAAAATTTGAAGTATATAATTTTTTAAAAAATCAATGAATTATCAAGCCACAAAGTCAAGAAGATCAGCAAGTACTGATTGGGGTAAATATGAGAAAATCCAAATCTAGACATATCTTTTTTAAAAAATAAAAAAAAAATTAGTTGTTGATAGACCTTTATTTTATTTACTTTTATGTGGTACTGAGAATCGAACCCAGTGCCTCACACATGCCAAGCAAGTGCACTACCGCTGAGCTACAGCCCCAGCCCTAGACATATCTTATTGAATTATTTATCCATCTTTTTTCTTTGCTTAAATTATAACTGACAACCAAAAATATTCCATTTTTATGGCTTACAACATTATGTTTTGACATACATATAATTGTTAAATATTTAAATTAAGCCAATTAACTTATTCATCATCTCACATACTTGAATTTTTTTGTGTGCAATAAGAAATCACAATACAACTATAATGCACCAAGAAAAATGTGGAAAAAAAGAACATGTAATATCTCTCTTATCCAGCTTTCCCAACACTATTTAATGAAAAAAAAATTGTACTTTTCCAAACATGTGTTTTTGATGCTTTTATTGAAGATCAATTGAAGATCAATGAACTGATTTATTTCTGTTTTCTCTATTCTGTCACATTGTTTTACTTGTTGGTTTAATGCCAATAGCATGTTCTTTTGATTACTATAGATTTATTATATTTTGAAATCAAGTATTATGATTCTATCACCTTTCTTTTGTTTTTTCTCAATACTGCTTTGGATTTTAAGGATTTTGTGATTTATTATCATTTTAGGAATTTTTTGTACTTCTGTGAAAAATGTCATTAGAATACAGATACAGATTGCATTCAGTATGCAGATCAGATTATATACACTATGGACATTTTGGCAATATTGATTTTTCCAATCCAATAAATGAAATATTTACTTTTATTTGTATCATCTTGAATTCCGTTCTGCAATGCTTTATAGCTTTCAATGTAAAAACTTTTCCCCTCCTTGGTTAAATTTGTCTTTAATTAGAGTTTTCTCTTCTCATATATAGTCTCAAGAACTCAGTAATGCTTGAAGCCACAGGTAATATGCAATCCAATATATACTAGGTTTTTCTATATACCTATGATAAAATTTTATTTATAAATTAGGCACAGTAAGATGTTAACAAAAATAACATAATAAAAATAGACCAATTATAACAATACACTGCAATAAGAGTTATGCAAATGTGGTCTCTGACCCTTTTTCTCAAAATCCTATTGTACTATACTCGCCCTTCTTTTAATGATGATGTGAGGTGATACAATGCCTGTGAGATTAAGCAATGTAAATGACTAAGCATTTGTTTTACACTGTGGCCACAATTTTCAGTTTGAGATGAGACAGTAAAAATAGCATGAACTTCATTTTCCTTCTTTACAATTTCATGGATAGAAGATGGATAATTATCATAGGGTAGTAACTTCATTGTACTTTTCTTATTAAATAGAGAAGATGGATAATTATCATTAGGATAGTAACTTCATTGTATTTCTTTTCTTTCCTTATTAAATAGAGAACTTTTAACTTTTCACTTAAAGAAAGCACAGTGTGGCTTCTCTTTGAACATGAATTGCCAGCATCTTATGTTAGGGGGCTATTATTGAGTAAAATAAGAATTACTGGAATGCAAACTGTAAGGCTATGACAGTTGATCTGGTAACAGAAATAACTACTGAATGTCAATGAAGGTAGCATGTACCTTGTGGAGCCTAATGGTCAAAGGGAGACTCACAAGTCTTCATCACACCACTTATCAGTTCTACTTCACTACCACTTGGATGGCACACAATTTAAAACTTATGACTATTTCTTGAATTTTTCACTTAATGTTCTTGGACCTCAATTGACCATGGATAACTGAGATTTTGGAAAACAAAACTGTGAACATGAAAGTATTACTGTATTTTATTTTTTGAACCTATTGTAAATGATGTTGTTTTTCTGACTTTTTTTTTGAAATCTTGTTATGAACATGTAGAATTTTTTTTTTAGAATTTTATGCATACATTTGCAGAGAAAATTTTAGTTCTTTCTTTCTGCTTTAGATTTTTTTAATTTATTTTTCTTGACTAATTGCTTGGGTCAATTGCTCTAGTCAATTGCTCTTGACTTCCAGTATTATAATAATTAGAAGTGGTGAAAGTCACATTGGTAGAACAAATGATATAAATGACAAAATCATCTCAATAGGTACAGAAAATGCAATTAAAAATTTAATACTCTTTTATGATAAAAACTCTTAAATACAGAAGAAATTGATTTGAATACAGTTAGTATATATATGAAAAATCTACAAATAACATGATACTCAATGGTAAAAAAAATGCTAAAGAATTTCCTCTAAATACAGGAACAAGACATAGATATCTGCTTTTCCACTTTTATTCAATACAGTACTGGAAGACCCAACCAGAGAAATTAGGAAAGAGAAAGAAAGGTATCTAAACCAAAAGTAAGAAATAAAGTTGTCTCTATTTGTAGATGACATGATAATATATGTAGATAACCATAAAGACTCCACATTAAAATGTATAACTCACAAAATATTTCAATAAAATTATACGATACAAAATCAACATTTAGCAATCAGTTGCATTTTTGCACACTATCAATAAACTATTCAAAAGAAAAATTAAAAATTTAAAAATCCCATTTACAATAGCCAAAATGAATAAGTACTTAAGAATAAACTTAACCAAGTGAGAAATATACATAAACTGCACCATATTAAAAAAGAAAGACATTCAATGTAGATGCATGCAAAAATTAATATCCATATGATGTTCATACAATACAAAGTAATCTATAGATTTAGTGTAATTACTATCAAAAGCCCAAATGCATATTTAATGGAAGAGAAAAAAAATCCTAAAATTCATATGGAACCAAAGCAATACCAATAAATCAAAGCAATCTTGAGGAAAAAAAAATGGAAGCTTTATATTTCCTGATGTCAAAATTTATAATAAACCTAAAAAATCAGAATAGGTGGTACTGGCATAAAAAAACATAAATCAATGGATTAGAATACAGAAATCACAAATAAACCCATGGATACATGGTCAACTTATCTTTAATAAGAGTGTTACAAATACCTAATGGGGAAATAATATTCCCTTCAACAACTAGTATGGGAAAAATGAATAACAAAATGCAAAAGAATGAATTGGACCCTGATTTTACTGTATTATACACAAAATAAACTAAAATGGAATAAAACAGAATATGAGAACTAAATACATAAAACTCCCAGAAGAAAATCTAGAGGGAAATCTCCATGACTTTGTTCTAGGCAATGAGTTTGTAAACATGATACCAAAAGCACAAGCAGGAAAAGGAAAAATATACAAGATAGAAAACATCAAGTTTAAAAATTACACAAAGCAAAGGAAACAACAGAATGAAAATCAACCTTAGATTGGGAAAATATTTATAAATAATCTGATAAGAAATTAATATCCAAAATACATATGGAGCTCCTACAACTCAGTAGCCAAAACTATAAAAAATCAGATTAAAAATTGGGCCAAAACTTGAAGAGATGCTCTTTCAAAGAAAACATACAAATGCCAAGAAACAAATGAATAGATATTCTACATCACTTATGAGCAAGGAAATACAAAGCAAAATCTCAGTGAGATATCCTCTTACTCTCTTAGGATATATATAATTATAAATACATATAAGCAGATATAAATATATATAATTCTAAAAATTATATATATATATATATATATATATATATCATATACATATAATGAGTATTGGTAAGAATATAGAGAAATTGAAACCATTGTGCTGTGTAGGTGGGAATATAAAATGGTATAGCTACTATGAAAAACAATATAATGATTTCTCAATTAAGTGATAGAACTACCATAAGACCCAACAAACTTACTTCTACATTTAAAAGATAAAAACACTCCCATTTTTATTTTAGCATTATTCTCAATGACCAAGACGAGGAAGTAATTGGAATGTCCAGATCTTATGCATGAATAAAGAAAATGCGAAATACATACATACAATTGAATATCACTCAGCTTTTTAAAAGAAGGAAATCTCACCATATGCTAAAACAAGGATGAACTTGGAGATCATTATGCTAAGTGAAATAAGCTAGTCACAGAAAATGAATAATACATTATTCAATTTGCATAAGATACCTAAAATAGTAAAATTCATCTAAATAAAGAAGAGAATCAAGTTTGACAGTGTCTGGAAGGAGGAAGAAAATGGGAGTTACCATTTAGTGGACACAAAGTTTCATACAAGATGACAAGTTCTAGAGATGTGTTTTATAATATTGTTCCTATAATTAACAATGCCAAATTATGCAAGTGAAAAAAATTTAAGAGCATATATGTCATGTTGGGGGTTCTTATTACAACTAAAAAAAAAAGGAGTAGAACAAATAAAGGTGAAACAAAGTGAGCTTCCTTATTCTTTTATATGTTGGTTCTTTTTAGTTATATATGACAGTAGAATCCATTTTGATATAATAATAAAAGAATGGAATATATCTTTTGTTGAGAGCCACAGCCGAAGGGGCCCCAGCAAACTTCCAGCTGCCAGCAAACTTCCAGCTGCCAGTTGATGATTGGCTCACAGCGGCCCCAGCAAACTTCTAGCTGCCAACTGTTTGGCTCCTCTGTGGTGATGCTCATTGGGCTGTTTCCCCGCCCTTTCAGACCATGGAGATGCTCATTGGGGGACTTTTTTTGGCTCTGTCCATGGGACCCAGCCAATCAGCCTCAAGAGCAGGAGGAGTGGGGGAGGTTGAGAGGCTTGTGGGAAGCTGGTGGTGGCAGTTGGGCTCTGAAGGTTTTCCTGAGGAGCTGTTTTGTTTGGTGTGTGTGGTTCTAAAAATAAAGTTCTTTTCTTTTGACAAGTGGCCCCTGAATTGTGCCCAGCCAGACTGCAGCAATCTTTTGGATATACATGATGGAGGGATTCACTGTGTTATATTCACTTATGTACATAGAAAAATTATGTCAGATTCATTCCACTGCCTTTCCTTTTCCTATCCTCCCTCCCTTCCCTTTATTCCCCTTTATCTAATCTACTGAATTTCTATTCTTCCTCTCCCACCCCCCCCTTTTTTATTTTATTTTTTAATTTTTTTTTATTCTACTTTGTTACATATGTCAGCAGAATGCATTACAATTCATATTACACATATAGAGCACAATTTTTCACATCTCTGGTTGTACACATATTCACATCATTTGTGTCTTCATAGATGTACTTAGGATAACGATGTCATCACATTCCACCATCTCTTTTACTCCCTTTTCCCTTCCCTTCCCCTCCCTCCCCTTTGCCCTATCTAGAGTTTTTCTAATCTTCCCATGCTCCCCCTCTCAACCCTACCATGAATCAGCCTCCTTATATCAAGAAAACATTCAGCATTTAGTTTTTTGGGATTGGCTAACTTCACTTGGCATTATCTTCTCCAACTCCATCCATTTACCTGCAAATGCCATGATTTTATTCTCTTTTATTGCTGAGTAATATTGCATTGTGTGTTATCTTCCACATATCATCAAAAACATTCAACCTTTGGCTTTGGGGGACTGCCTTGTTTAACCTGGCATGATAGTCTCCAGATCCATCCATTTACTTAAAAATGCAATAAAGTCATTCCTCTTCATGGCTGAATAACACTCCATTGTGTATACATACCATATTTTTAAAATTCATTAATCTATTTAAGGGCACCTAGGTTGGCTTCATATCTCAGCTACTGTAGTTTTACCTGCTATAAACATTGATGTGGCTGTGTCATTATAGTGTCCTCATTTTAAGTCCTCATATATATGGAGGAGTGGGGTAGTTTAGTCAAATGGTGGTTCCATTCCTGTTTTTTGAGGAATCTCCATAATGCTTTCCAGAATGGTTGCACACATTTGCAGTCCCACCAGCAATGTATGAGTTTATTATTTCCCCAACATCCTTGCCAACATTTATGGTTACTTTTAATCTTGATAATTGCCATTCTGACTGGAATAAGATGAAATCTCAGTGTAGTTTTAATTTGCATTTCTCTAATTGCTAGAGATGTTGAACAAATGTTCATACATTTGTAGACTATTCATATTTCTTGTGAAGTGTCTATTTAGTACCTTTGCCCATTTATTGATGGGATTATCTATCTATCTATCTATTTATATTATGTTAAGTTTTTTTAATTTCTTTTTATATCTTGGAAATTAAGACCCTATCTGAGGCAAGGGTTGCAAAGATTTTCTCCAATTCTGTAGGCTGTCTCTTCATGCTCTTGATTGTTTCCTTTGTTGTGAAGAAACTTTTTAGTTTGATGTTATCTCATTTATTGATTCTTGATTTTACTTCTTGTGCTTTAGGAGTCTTGTTAAGGAAGTCAATTCCTGAGCCAATATATTGGAGTGTTTGGAGCTACGTTTTCTTCTAGTATGTGCACAGTTTCTGGTGTGATTCCTTTGATTCCTATGGACCTCTTATTTTTCCAAAGGAATTTCATGGCTGCTTTTTATATTTTTATGAAGAATGTGATTGTAATTTTGATGGTAATTAATTGAATCTGTGTAGTAGTTCTCATGGTATGGCCATTTTGATAATATTAATTCTGCTTCTCCAAAAAAAAAAAAAAAGGTCTTCCTCAATTTTTTTTTTCTTTAGTGGTCTGTAGTTTTGATTGTAGAGGTCCTTCACCTCCTTTGTTAGATTTTTCCCAAGTATTTTATTTTATTGAGGCTATTTTAAATGGGATGGTTTTCCTAATTTCTCTTTTAAATGATTCATCATTGGAGTATTGGAATTCAATAGCTTTCTGGGTGTTAATTTTGTATCCTGCTATTTTGATAAATTTATATTTGATAAATTAATTATGAGTCCTGAAAGTTATGAGAAAAACTTGAGTCAAAAGTCTCCAAATTCTCCCCTGCTTATTTACAAGATCCACATGAAAAATATGGTTCCCCCGCCCCATCCTTTTATCTTCATTCAATGGATGTTTTTGCTTATGAGGTGAGTCTCTTTGAGACAGCATATTGTTGGGTATTGTTTTTTAATCTAATCTGCCAACCTATGACTTTTGATTGATGAGTTTAGTTTATTTACATTCAATATTCTTTTTGATATAAGATTTAATTTCCTGTCATTTTGATTTATTTCTAGTTTGTAAGTTGAATTAGATTCTCCTTTGACTGACTGGTTTTGTAGTGTAGTGCAGTTTTTCTCTCTGTTTTTATTTTTATTTTCAATTTCTTATTTGTGAAATGTTGTATTGAGCATGTTTTGTAGTGTGGGCTTTCTAGTTGTAAATTCTTTTGACTTTTTTGTTTATCACAGAAGATTTTTATTTTGTCTTCAATTCTGAAGTTTACATTTTCTGGATATAGTATTTGTTGTTGGCATCCATTTTATTTCTGATTTTGGTATGTATTATTCCAGGACCTCCTAGCTTCTAGGAACTGGGTTGAAAACTTGGCTGAGATCTGAATTGGTTTACCTCTAAATGTAACCAGTTGGTTTTCTCTGGCAACTTTCAAAATTCTATCCTTATTCTGCATGTTAGGCATTTTCATAATAATCTTCCTTGGTGTGGGTCTATTGTAATTTTGTATATTTGGGATCCTGGGTATCTCATATGTTTGATTTTCCATAGCAGCCTTGAGATTTGGAAAATTTTCTGATACAATTTGTTGCAGATATTGTGAATTTCTTTAGGGTATATTTCAGAGCCTTCATCAACCCTGATAAATCTTAGATTTAGCCTTTTAATGTTATCCCATATTTCTTAAAAATTCTGTCCAGAGACTTTCAACATCTTTCTCCATGATCAAATTTATTTTCAAGTGTCTATACATTGCCTTTATTGCCTGAAATTCTATATTCCAAGTGTTCTAGTCTATTGGTGATTTTTTTTTGTATTCAGTTTTTATTTTTATTTTTTTTATTTCTTTATTTCAAGGATTTCCAAGTAATTCTTTTTTAGAATCTCTATCTTCTTATTGTAGTTATATTTCAGTTCTTGTATTTTTTCTCTGATTTCACTCATTACATTATCTTTACCTCATAGATCAGTTTAACAGTGAACTTTCAAAATTTCCACATCTCCTCCACTGTGGTATAAAAATATAAAATACTTCATGACTTTGAATGTCATCCTTGTGCAGAGGCCATGCTAATCTTCTCTGTATTGTTTCAATTTTATTTTATGTCCTTTTGAAGAGAGCATTTTTTTCTTAGTCTAGTTGATAATTCTTCATTCAAAGAAATAATAATAGAATGTATTTGTTGATTTTTTTTAATAGATATGTTAAATTAGTAACAGCAGTAGTATAGGGGATGGGGTGAAAGATTGGCAGACAGACTCCTTACTACACAGAGTAATACAGTGTTATTTGAAAGACGATTGAAACTATTTACAAATATGTATTGCAAACTCTAGGGCAATCACTGTAAATAATTTTTAAAATAGATGTTAAGAAGGGAGACAAACTTGAGTCAAAATTCTCCATTAAAATCAGATAAGGTAGAAAAAGAGGGAAAAGTTAAACAAACAATAATATAAGGTTATAGAAAACAGTTATAAACATGGTAGAGATTAAACTGAATACCTCAAAAATCACTGGAAAAATGAATGATCTAGATATAACAATTAAATTACAGAAATTGTTATAGTGATAATAAAACATGACCCAAACCTGAGTTGTCTATGAAATTCTTCTGTAATTTTAAAAACACAAAGAAATGGAAAATAGTCAACTGATTTTATGAAAAACAATTTAGTAGGGGAAAGAATCATCTTTTTAACACATAGTGTTAGAATAGAATAGAAATATGAATAATAATGAGGATGGGCTCTTGAATTAAAGTTTTAAATATAAGATTAAAGCTTTGAAACTCTTAGAGTGATGAATCTTCATGGCATTGGATTTAGCAATGTATTCTTAGATATGACACAAAAACACAAATAAAAAAAATATTGGACTAATAGTTATGCTTCAAAAAACACTATGGAAAACCTGAAATGGAAAAAGTATAGAATGACAGAAAATCATGAAATATATCTGAGAGATAACCTACCTCTTCTATATTAAAAAATACAAAGACGTCTTGCAACTCAATATAAAGACAAATATCTCAATTTTTTAAATGGACAAAATACCTAAGCCAGCATTTATTCAAAGAAAAAGTTTCAATGGCCAGCAAGCACATGATAAGATCTTTAATTCATTAACCATCAGGAAAATGCAAATCAATCAAAACCTCAAAGCACACTTTAAACCAACTATGAAGGATAGAAAAAAATATCAAATAATAATAAGAGTTGATGTAAAGGGGGAAAAGTTGGAATTCTTATTTACTGCTGGTGAAACTGTAAAATGAGGCAATTACTTTGCAAATAAGTCTTTCAGTTTCTCATATAATTTAACATAGAGCCACCATATAAACCAACAATTTCACTCTCCATTATTTACCTAAGGAAAAATTAAAATATGTGTCTCACACAATAATTTGTACACAAAAAGTTAGAGCAGCATTTTTTATAATTGCCAAAATGTGGAAAGAGCCTAAAAGTTTATCAACTGATAAATAAAAATATGTAGTATATCTCTAAAATGGTATATTATTTGGTCCTAAAAAGAGATGAAACACTATTTCATGCTAAACAAAACAAACAAAAAAAATCAGGAAAATCCTTAACATATCACATTAAGTAAAGAATCCAGTCATAAAAGATCTCATATTATATGACTCCATTTATATGAACCGACCAAAATAATTAAATCTACAGTGACAGAAAATGCATAAATGGTTGCTTAGGGTTTGGGGCGATAAGTGGATGGATAGTGACAATGGAAGGATATGAAATTTTTTTGAAGATTTTGAAATATTTAAAAATCATGGGTGGTGCTGTTTGCATTTATCTATGCATATATTAAAAACCATTGAATAGTATATTTCAGTAAAGCTGTTCAAAAATGAGAGATGAAGTTATACTATGCTGACATCAATGAAAATAAAGCTAAAAGGATAATCCACAGTAATTTCAGATAAACACATTTCTAAGCAAAAAAAAAAAATAATTATCAGAGATAAAGAAGAGGGCCTTACAAAATGATGAAGTTCTCCAAAAATACGTAAAGATTATTAAAACAATCACATCTAACCATAGTGGATCAAAATACATGGGGAAAAATGATGAAACTGGAGAGAGAGAGAGAGAGAGAGAGAGAGAGAGAGAGAGAGAGAAGGAAACAGCAGTGAGAAAATCAGTAAGGACACAGTTGTAAACATACCATCACACAACTAGATCAAATTGACATTTATGGAATGCATCATCCAACAATAACAGAACATAGATTCTTATGAAGATCACATAGAATCATTTACCAAGATGGATTATGTGGTAGACCACAAGCACACTTTAATCAATTTAAAAATAGAAATTCTACAGAGAATTTATCAGACTACTATGAAATTAAATTAGTAATTCAAAAGAGAAAGATGGAAAAATATTAAAACATTTGGAGATTAAGAAAGCACACTAAATTAATAACATAGAAACCAAAGATGTATCAAAGAGAATTTAAAAATTACTTGGAATAAATAAAAATGAAAGTACAACTAATCAAACTTTCACAATAGAAAAAAAAGTATTGCTTAAGAGGGAATTGATTGTATTAAATTCATAAAAAATACTGAAAATCAATAATCTAAGCTACATTTTAGGAAACTAGGGAAACAAATACAAGACAAATCTATAAAAAGCCGAAGAAAGGAATTAACGTTAGAGGAGAAACCAATGAATATGAAACCAAGAGAAAATATCAATAACAACAACAACAAAAAAAACCCTGCTTATTTGAAAGGATCAATAAAATTCAAACCTTTAGTCAAATTAACTAAGAAAAAAAGAGAAATTTAAATTGTTAATAAAATAAAAGAGGAGTTATCATTGCTGATCTCATAGATACTAAAAGAATAATAAAGAAATATTATAAACAAATTTATACTCAAATATTTGAAACTTAAATAAGATTTTTTTGAAATTTACAAACTACTAAAAGTCACGAAAGAAGTAGATAAGAGGAATAGGCCTATATATACTAAGCAAGTTGAATCAATCACTAATAACCTTGGGCTGCGGTTGTGGCACAGCTGTAGAGTGCTCGCCTAGCACGTGTGAGGCCTTGGGTTCGATCCTCAGCACCACATAAAAATACATAAAATAAAGGTATTGTGCATGTGTACAAATAAAAAATAAAATTTAAAAAAATCACTAATAACCTTTAAAAAAGAAAGCAACAGACACAGATAGTCTCATTTGTGACTATCAAATATTTAAGGAAAAAAAAAACAGTACCAATTCTCTATTACTCCCATAAAATAGAAGCAGAAGGACCCCTTCTAACTTATTCTATGAGATCAGCACTACTATTAACCAAAGCCAAGATACAGGCATCACAAGCATTGTATTCAGTTTTTAATTCGATTAACCAAAATACCCCAAAAGAATAATTTGGATGAAGAAAAGCTTAATTTTGAGCTCACAGTTTCAGAGGTTCAGTCCATGGTTGACAAATTCCATTGCTTAGGGCCTGAGGTAAGGCAGAACATCATGGTGGAAGGTTCTGGCAGAGGAATGGTGCTCAGTTCCTGGAAGTCAGAAAGCAGAGAGAGAGCTCCAATGGCATAAAATATAAACTCTATAGGCACTCCCCTCAACCACCTTCTTCTTTCAGTCACACCCTATCTGCATACAGTTGTCACCACATTAATACAGCAGTCCTTTAAATTATTAATCTATCAATGAATCCACTCTTAAGTTACACCTCTTATGATCTTATCATTTCACCTCTGAATATTGTCTCACACATGATCTTTGAGGAGACATCTTTTTATCCCTCATATCCAAACCATTATAACATGAAAGGAAAATATCAGAACCATATCTCAAAGCAAAAATACTCAATAAATTATTACTAAACTTAACAATGTGTGAAGCAGTTTACAAACCTTGGCCAAATAAGGTTTATTTTAATATGCAAGACCAGTTTAACATTTTCAAAAAAATCTACCACATTAACAGGCTAATGAAAAAAAAATAAGCATGTAAACTGATGCAGAAAATACAGTTGAAAGAATTCAATTAATTTATGAGTGAAAATTCTCGGCAAAGTAGTACTAGAGAGAAAGATTTTCAACTTGATAAAGAACATATAAAAAGACAATTGCTAGTATCATATTTGATGGAGATAAATAAAATGCAAACCATAATAGATTGAGAGCAATTCAAGGAGGTCCCCTCTCACTACTCAGCCCCACATTAGAAGCTTTAGCTACTGCAATGCAATAAGGGAAACATAGAAAGCATACAAATTGGAAAGGCAGGAATAAGAATGTTTTCACTCAAAAATGACATGAATGTCTACTTTAAAAATTAATCAAAACTTTCAGGAACTAATAATAGAGTTTGTTTAAGGTCACAGGACACAGGCTAATGTGAAAACATCAATTATTTTTCTGTATGCCAGCATTGAATGATTGGCATTGTAATTTAAAAATACAGCAATATTTATATTCAGACTCCCAAAATGCAATCATTGGCTTAAATCTAACAAAATATTTGTATGATTTATATTTAGAACTCTAATTAAAGAAATCAAAGACAGTCTAAATAAGTAGACATTCTGTGTGTATAGTTTAGAAATTTTGATATTCTTAATGTATAATTTTTTCCCCAAATATATCCTCAGAGTCAGTATAATTCCAATGAAAGTTTCTTCAAGGTATGCTATAGACATCGTTGAAATGACTCTCAAGTTTATGCAGAATGGCAAAGTTCCAGAAAAGTCAACACAAAACTGAAATGGGACATTGTAAGAGAAAAGACACTAGCACACTGCAAGAGTTAGGATAAAGCTATATGAGTTAAGGCAGCTAGATACCAGCAAAGGTGTAGGCACATAAATGGATAGACCAGACAAAGAAACAAAGTGGCCATGCAAACATAAACACATACAATCCTGGTGGTACATTAAAGGAACAAAAAAGTCAACTGAGAAGGCTCCCGATGACCAGACATGGAACAATGTCATCATTATTAAAATATATAAATTATATTGGATTGTAACTAAGGCATAAAATAGACTATGAGACTACATTAGTATAAGTGATTAAATCAAGAAATACATGGCGTATGGGCACATCTTCCATGCAGAAAAATTCCAAATCATGGAAACAGAGGCTCATCCCTCAAGGACTGGAATACAGTTTCCTACCCCTTAGCTATAGACTGTGCAGAGTGACATCCCATACATGGTGAAGGAGTGCTTCTCACCTCATTGTGGCTGAGAAGGAGAGAGAGAGAGAGAGAGAGAGAGAGAGAGAGAGAGAGAGAGAGAGAGAGAGAGAGAGAGAGAGAGAAGAGGGACTGCAGGGTAGATGCACCCTTCTTCCAGGGCAAGACCCCAGGGAAGGAACTCCTCCACTCATATCCACCTGCTGACAGTCACCATCCAGTCAGTCCATTCAAATTAGAGTGGATTGATTAGATTACAGCTCTCACAATCCAAAAATTCCACCTCCAAACATTTTTGCATGAACACAGGAGCATTGGGAGAACACTTCAAATTCAAACCATAACAGAAAGTAAGAATTCAGAATTCTTTGGGTAGAAAAATAAATGTGATGATGCATCCAATTTACATTTCCAGTATCAATGATATTTAGATTCCCCAGAAAAATCACGACCCCTGTGGCTGATCCTTTGTATATTTAATGTGCACGGGAGCCATTGTTCTTTCTTCACAGCATCATTAAAACTAGGTCATGCTCTGCAGCATTTCAAGAAGTCAAATCATCACACAGGTGAAAAACAACTCTGCAACAGTTGACAGAAATCCCATTGATAATTATTCACAACTTTCCTCTCTTGTTTAAGGCCCTTTTTAAATCCTACAGAGCTATTTCAGTATGACCATGGCTGCCACTTCGGATGATTGTCTGATATTTTCACTATAACTCTCAGAAAAAACAAGCAAACAAATGAATCCTAAATCTAAAGTCTTCTAGGTTATGCTAGTTCTACTAGAGTTAAGGCTGAGTTCTGAGACAAGTCTTTTTCCATTTGAAATTGTTCTTGACTGAATGTCTATGGTGCCCCCAAATTAATAGAAAACCTAACCATCAATGCAATGGAGTTGAGGCCACTGGTAGGTGGGTAAGTCCTGAGGGTTGGCCCTGTCCTACCTTAATTTGCTTAGGGCCTCACTAAATTGCTGAGGCTGTCCTCAAATTTGCAATCCTCCTGCCTCAGCCCCCCAAGTCACTTGGATTACAGGTGTGTGCCACTGTACCCAGCTAAGCTGCCTGTTATGGTTTAGATGTGGTGTGCCCCAAAAGCTCACATGTGAGATAGTACAAGGAGAAGGTTACAGCCTTAACCTAATTAGTGAATTAACCTCTGATGGGATTAACTGAGTGGTAACTAGAGGCAGATGGAGTGTGACTGGAGGAAGTGGTTTATGGGGTATATATTTTGTATCTGGAGAGTTGAATCTCTCTCTCTGCGTCCTGATTATCTTGTGAGCTGCTTCCATCTGCCACACTCTTCCACCATGATATTCAGCTTCACCTGGATCCCTAAGAAATGGAGCTGGCTGTGTATGAATGGAGACCTCTGAAACCATGAGCCCTTAAGTAAGCTTTTCCTTCTCTACAGATCTTGATCTTCAACTTCCAGACTCCAGAACTGTGAGAAATACTTGTGCACTGTTGATAAGGCATAGTTGATAGAATTTTGTTACAGCAGGTTAAGTGGACCAAGTCAGCACTCTAACACTCAACAGGAATTGTGCCGATGTTGTTTTGTTTGTTATTGTAGCAAAATTATGTAAGCTTTTTTCTTCATATAAAACAAAAATAGCAGTGCCAAACACTTTGGGTAGAGTGAAGCCTAAATGTATTAACCTCACTAGAGTTACAGTAGAGATTCAATGAGTGAAGTTCTGATCTCAGATTTTCTGTTTAAGGAAGGTTCTGCCTTCCTTTATTTCACAGTATTTATTGATAACTGCAATTGGCTATTTATTTGTTTATTACTCTCTTTTCAACTAGATTACATTTTAAGAGCTCTGAAATTATGTTGTTCTAATATATGCCTGGTATACCTGGAAACCAGAACATTTCAGGTACTTAGTACAGGCTCATTATTTTCTAAGTGAATAAGTTCATTCTCCTTTAAGCTTCCTTATGGGTCTTAAATTTACAATGATTTTTAAGAAGCACAACTCAGGTGAACAATGATAGACATTTTTATACTGACTGAATGATTTCTGGTGTCTTCTATTGGGTTCTATCAGTAGTGGGGTAACGTTTTACATAAAAATTAAAACCAAGACATGAATGCAAATAATTGGGAGCAAAAGAAAAACAATATCCCCACCTGTACTTGATAATGGAATGAATTTTAGACTTTGACAGAGGAGACATGAATAGAACTAGTGCCCTTGATTGGGTCAGAGTGATGCTCCTGGTGTGGGCATATGTCAGATCCAAACTTAAAATATGGTGGATGCACTATTCTGAACATGTGAAACCTGCCTTACCATCTGATTAGAAGTTGAAAATGAATATATTTAGGGAAATGTACTATGCAGATGAGATAGATTCAAATTATTAATAATCAGATATTTATAATCAAAATAGGATTAACTATGAGGTCAATACAGCTTGATCTTCTGTTATGCAAGACCCTTCCAGGGTCTCAGGACTGGTTCTAGCCATTTTTTTTAAAATTAGATTATGTGTTTTTATAGAAAGCAAAAATCTATATTTTTATTTTTTTTTCCTTTTACTACTCCCCAAAGCTTAACTCTTTATGCCCATCTTTCCCTCATCCATTTATTCAAAACTGCTGGATCATTCAGGGAATTCTATCTGATAGACACGGGGTGCCAAGCATCACTATCACAAGGGAGATGTGAGAGCATCCTGTGGTGTGAGCTAATGGTCTTTGGGTTTGGAATCTTCACTTTGGTTCTGTGTTTTCAATAATCACCATCTTGTGAGGCACACAGTCAGGATTTTGAGGAGAATTTTTTGCTTGTGCACACACCAAAAGTTTGAAAAACAAAACATTTGATTTATAGGCAGATCTCTGGGCAGAGAAAAAACCCTGAAAGGTCTTTCAACTAGACAGAGAAATGAAAAATTGTGAATTGATTTCTTCAAAAAGTTTTTTTTTCAAATTAAGGGCTTCTGTTTGCTAAACTTGTTATGTATAAAGTCAGAAATTTTAGTGCTTATAATAATACAGAGCTCAAAAGTTTTTGAGTTTTTATTTTGTGTGAGAAAAAATGATGATCACATTTAACCATCAAAATTAAAATGGATCATGGGCCTAAATATAAAACTATTAGAGGAAACATGGGGATACTTCTTTATGACCTTGGATTTGTCAATGAATTCTCAGATTTGACAACAAAACCAAAAGCAACTAAAGAGGAATTGATAAATTAGATGTCATTAAAATTAAAATCTTTTTCTGTGAATCAGGGGACATTACTGAGAAAATACAAAGACAATCTAAACAGTGGAAGAAAATGTTAGCAAATCACAAATCAGATAATGTTTTAAAATACATAATGAATTCTTATAACTCAATTACAAAAGAAAATTCGATTTTCAAAATAGAGAATGGTCTTGAATATACATTTCTCAACAGAAAATATACAAATATATAATAAGCACATAAAAATATTCAACTTCACTGGTCACTAAGTAAATGCAAATTGAAACTGCAGAGATAAAATTTCACAAATACTAGAGAGTGTAGATAAAAAAAATACTGAACAAGTTTTGGAAAGGATATAAAGAAATAGGGAGTCATACCTGGCTCCTAGGGATGTAAAATGGTGCAAATGCTATGGAAAAATTTGGTAGTTTTTCTAAAAGTTAAGTACAGAATTGCTACATGAAACTGTATGTGGAGAGCCGAGACAGAGAATGGAGGGACAGTATCTGATATTGGGGTCTCTGATGACCTCATGGCTTTGGCATGCCTGGTACCTGGGAATGTTTCTGTGCAAGGGCACAGGATGCTTAGGTGCTGTGGTAATGCTCTGCATGAGGTGGAGGCTCTGTGCAAGAGTTCTATTAGCTTTGACCTTGATCTCAGGCACATAGCTACAGAGAATAAAATAATTCTCTTGCTAGACAATCTAAATGTTTCACCAGCTCTGCTACTCATGAGCCTGCTGGCTTAACAATAACTTTAAACAAAGGACTTTCTTGAGCATTACACAAAGCTCCTAACACTGCACATTGAAACTGTGGATTGCAACTGGAATAGCTACACAGGTGTTTCTAGTTTCTGTAACTTTCCTGAATATAAAGAATAATACTTGCATAGACTTTAACATGATAATGAGACATACATAAATTAAAAAGATTGCTGGCTTAATTCTTTAGATCTGCTTCTCCATCAGACAGCAGCACTCCACCTGTTTCTAGCTATTGAACTTCAAAATCTGCATGTGTGAGTCTTTATTTTCTAGTCCCCTATTGCCCCTTATCAGAACCCACAAGTTTGACCATGCTGGACACAGCAACTATAATTCCAGTCCTAGATACATATCTGAAAGAAATACAAACATATCAGTTTTCTATACCCACTGAGGCATTCATATGTAGTTTATAGCAGTATTATTCATAGAAGATAAAAAGTGAAGTAGCCCAGATGTCCATAAAAGGAAGAATTGATAAAGAGACCATAGTATGTACATGTCATAAAATATTATTCAGCCATAAAAAGGAATAAAATACTGATTAAAATCTATAATTTGGATGAACCTTGAAAACTGTATGTAAATTAAAAATATCCAGCACAAGTTTACTTATTGTATGATTTATTTCATATAAAATATCTCAAACAGATAAAGTCAGAGGAAAAAAAATTATCATTGCCAGGGTGTTGGAAGAAGGAGAAATAGGAGTAATTACTTAAATGGTATAGATGATTCTGGGGTGATAAAAAAGTTTGAAACTTAAAAGAAGTAGTGATTTACAACACTGTGAATGCACTAACTGTGATTTAATTGGGATATTTGAAATGGTTAATCATAGGAGATGCAAACTTCACTTCAATCAAAAAAGTAATCATTGTATTTTAACATACAAACATCCTCAAATATAAAGGAAACATAGTTATATCAACAGAAGTGGAATAATGATTTAGCAAAATCCAACATCCATTCTTGGAAGACTCAACAAAATAGTGAGAGAAGGGAATTCCTTCAACTTCAAAATAGGCATCTATACAAGTCATTTTTAAGTCTAAAAGACTGAATATTTCCCCTTTATGGTCAGGAAAAAAAATACAAACTCTACACTTGGCATAAATGGATCAGCAATTGACAATGGAATGCAGGAGATGTACTCACCCGCTGCAAGCAAACGAGCCAAGTTTATACACCATGGACATGCCACATCCATGAAGGTCTGCCTTTTGATCAGCACAACAGCAACCATTAAGCAGGAACTTTCCAGGTGGTGAAAAACAGGGTCAACACTTTAGAGAGAGGGAATAAAAGCACTGGGAGCAGAAATGGGGCCTACATAACATTTCATTCAAGACCTCTTGTCTAAGATAGTGAACCTAAAGGACAACGCAAGTTCAATATCATAACTTTTCTACTGAAATTCTACCTACCATACCCTCTCCTCTTTACTATGAGTTAGTGTCCACACATCAGAGAAAAAACCTGACTTTGGCTTTTGGGGATTGGCTTAATTAGCAGGATAGTCTCCAGATCCATCCACTTACTGGCAAATGTCATAAAGTCATTCTTGTTTATGGCTAATACTTAGCTATTGTGAATCGAGCTACCATAAACATTGATGTGGCTGCATTACTGTAGTATGATGATGTTAAATTCTTTGGATAGATACTGAGGAGTGAGATTGCTGGGTCAAATGGTGGTTCCTTTCCAAGGTGTTTTTTTTTTTTTTTTTTTGAGAAATCTCCATACTGTTTTCCAGAGTGGTTACACCAATTTGCAGTTCCACCCGCAATGTATGAATGTAACTTTTCCACCACATCCTTGCCAACATTTACTGTTTTTTGTATTGTTGATAATTGCTACCCTGACTAGAGTTAGATGAAATCTCAGTACAGTTTTAATTTGCATTTCTCTTATTACTAGAGATGTGGAATATTTATATATATATATATATATATATATATATATATATATATATATTTGTTTAACACTCATATTTCTTTTTCTGTGAAGTATCTGTTCAGTTCCTTTGACCATTTATTCCATGGGTTATTTGGTTTCTTTGACGTTGAGATTTTTGAGTTCTTTATGTGTCCTGAAAATTAATGCTCCATGTGAGGTGCAGATGGCAATGATTTTTTTTCCCAATTTTGTAGGCTCTCTCTTTATGCTCGATTGTTTCTTTGTCATGAAGAAACTTTTTTAGTTTGCTACCACTATATTTATTGATTCTTGATTTTACTTCTCATGCTTTAAAAGTCTTGTTGAGGCATTTGACTCCTAAGCTGATATGTTGAAGTTTGAGACCTATATTGGGTTTCTGGTCTAATACTTAGGTCCTTGATCAACTTTGAGTGGAGTATTGTGCAGGGTGAGAGGGGATTTCCAGCTTTCTGAGCACCATTTGTTGAAGATGCAATCATTTCTCCAATGTATGTTTTGATGCTTTTGTCTAGTATGAGGTTAACTATTTTTTGTGGGTTTGTCTCTATGTCTTCTATTCTGTTCCATTGGTCTTCATGCCTTTTTCAGTGCCAATATCATGCTGTTTGGAAAATTAAGAGGCCTAGACTATCCAAAGCAATCCTTAGCAAGAAAATCAAAGCAGGAGGCACCACAATATCAGACCTTAAATTATCAGAGCCATCATATCAGATTATTAGATGATATCAATATCAGAGCCACCACCTGCCATGAAGTCTAAATTTTGCAAACCAAGTATAGTTTTTCTCTATTTACAAATCTATATCAGTTTATCATCCATTTCCACCATAAAACTCTACCTACATTGCAAAACTCTGTAAGTTCAGACCCATATTTTACACACAAAATTTGTTACTATATCTCTGTAGTATAATTTAAGGTCTGATGTTGTGGTGCCTCCTGCTTTCATTTTCTTGCTAAGGGTTGCTTTGTCTAGTCTAGGCCTCTTAATTTTCCAAATAATGACCGCTTTTCCTGTTTCTATGAAGACCATCATTGGAATTTTGATGGGAATTGCATTGATTCTACACACCACTTTTGGTAGAATGGCCATTTTGACAATATTAGTTCTGCCTATCCAAAAACATGGGAGGTCTTTGCATATTCTAAGGTTTTCCTCAATTGCTTTTCTTTATTTAGTGCACTGAAATGTTTATTCCTCCACCTCTTTTGTTAGATTGATTTCCAAGTATTTTTTGAGTCTATTGTGAATGAAATGGTTTTCCTCATTTCTCTTTTAGCTGATTTGTCATTGGAGTTTAGGAACACAATTTATGATTGTTAATTTTGTTTACAGCTACTTTGCTGAATTCATTTATGAGTTCTAGAATTTTTCTGGTAGAGTGTTTTGGATCTTCTGAACATAGGATCATGTTGTCAGCAAGCAGAAATAATTTTAACGGGGATAGGAAAAGGAAAGACATTGGAATGAATCTGACATAATTTTCCTGTGTACATATAAAAATATGCCACAGTGAATCCTATCATCATGTGCATCACAGGAATGGGATCCTAACTAGATTCAGATATATTCCATGCTTTTATAATTACATCAAAATGTCATGTATAACTAAAAAGAATCAATCAATAAATATTACATAACTTTATGATTATAAACTGTAAACCTACCCATGCAAGACAGGGATAATACAAGAAGAGAGAAAAAGTAGCAATTAGCATTGTTCAAACTACCTTAATAGGCATAAATATTGTGATGTGGGATTAGAATTCCTGATATATGCAATGACATAATTTGTCTTTGGATGCTCTTCCCATTGGGAAACTCACAGAATGGAAGTTATTCTGGAGAAAGAATTAAATATTTCTATATTGTTAGAGTCTGTAACGCCTGGCATTTTGCCAGGGGGAGTGGTTTGTGAAGTAACACCAGCGAGCCATTAAGTGTGGAGATTCCTTATTGGTTGACTGCTGTATCGAGTTTATGTTAATTAAGATAAGCTGTGTGGAATGTATATATACTGCTCTGGTTCTACAATAAACGGCTCCCACTCCTGCTGTATCAATCTACACAAGTTGCTCGTCACCCCCCCCCTGCTCCCCGGTTATTTTGCTGCAGCCGGACTGTGGCACTATATTCCCTGGAAAATATCCTATCAAAATCACCTATCATAGTACCACCCTCTTATTAATAATAATGATGTTTTTTAGATTCCTTGTTATCCAGTTCCAATTTGGATGGTCATTACCTCTGGCTACAGTATCTCACAGATGAAAAACCAGACAAGACTGCTGGTTGCTCTTTAAAGAAGCCTGCTGCATTACCAGTTTATATTTGACTAAAATGCCTGTTTCACTTGCCAATGTTAAATATCTTGCTGCCGGCATTTAATTCAAGAGCCACCACCTGCCATGAAGTCTCAATTTTGCAACCCAAGTATAATTTTTCTCTATTTACAATTCTATATCAGTTTATCATCCATTTCCACCATAACACTCTATCTACATTGCAAAACCCTATAAGTTCAGACCCAAATTTTACACACAAAATTGCCTACTGCTGCAGATGGTGCTCAATGAATCCTCATGTGAATGAATGAATGAATGAATAGCAAGGGTTGAAGAAGTGGTCTAAGGAGGGGAGTCATTTTAAATGGTAAAAGGGAGTCCTTTAAAATGGTAAAAATAATGAACCCCAATAGTGACCCAAAACTTTCAGATCTAGGATGTAAAAGAATTGTATTAGAAGTCTCACCACCACAGCCTCTTCAAAGAATAACCCATATTTTTCAACAAATCTAATGATAGTATAATTCCTCTTCCTAAGAGAGTTACAAAATAAAAAGTGAAATATCATCTAATTTAATATTTGATGCAAATCCAATGATGCATAATCTACTCATTTCTTAGCTCTGAACAGTTTATTTGTGTTTGTAATCACATCTGCTCTGCACTTTCAAAAGAGAATAGAGCATTGCCAATTATGTTAATATTTTAGTGCTCAAGCAGAGGACAGATCTTACTTGCTAAATACTGTATCAGTTATGAATTCATTCAGAACCCTCTATCCTTAAATTAGTAACAGCATTTAAACACGACTATGTTTTGGCTTCTCCAATATTCCTTTCATTGCCCCTGTGTTAGTTCAATATCACCAAAGTTCTTCCTTGGTTTCACTTGACCTGTGTTGCCAACCATCAAAGGAAGGAAACTCCCTAAAAATTGACTTATTCCATCTCTTTGCATGATACCTATTGGGAAAAAATAATAGCTAATATATTCTGAATATTTCTTATGTACCATGCTTTTAAAATATATTTTATGTACATTATCTGAGAATGCATTCCCAAGGAGTCGATTAAACTATGGACTGAAATATGTTTCAGCACAATTTATATGTTTATGTTCAAATCCCCAGAACTTCAGAATGTGGCTGTATTTGGTGGTAGGGTCCTTAAAGTGGTAATAAAGTTAAAATAAGTCTCTGGGCATACAACCTAATCTAATATGAAGGACTATCTTACAAAAAGAGAAGATGGTACACAGAGACACCAAGAATAACACTGCACAGAGAAAAAGCCATGAGAAAAATCAGGAAGGGGGTCCATCTGGAAACCAAGGAGAAAGGCCTCTTGGGGAAATCTGGCACTTTATTCTTGGAAATCCAGATCCAGAATTTTGAGAAAATAAATCTGTATTGCTTGAGCCACCTAGTCTGTGGTATTTTATTATAATAGCCCTAGAAAACTAACATAGATGCTATTATTGTCTCAGTTTTACAGAGGAGAAACAGAATTTGAATAGGTCATAGTCCAGTATGTGGTAGAGCTAGTATTAAGACCACCATCTGAATTCAGAGGCTGTGCTGTTTGACACTATTCAATTAGTCTCTTTCTTACCTTAGGATAGGACCAATTTGCACTGGATTTAGACATCAGATTGTACCTGGAATTGTGTTGAGAACTTGTATGCTTTATCAAACCAAGTTGTTGGTATGCTTAATAATTTTCTGAAACACTGCCAGTTGTGTTTCTTGCTTCTGAAGACTTTGTCCTGCACTTTTCCTCTAGTTCTCCTAGATGGACTCATTTCTCCTTTGATTCTTCTCTTGTCCCTTACTTTGTGTCTATGAAAAAGTCAGTATTGCCAAGATTGTCCAGTAGTTTATCACTGTAATTTTTCTTGACCTTTTCAAATCAAGTCCCAGTCTTTTGAAAATCAGGCATCCAGGGACATTTGCCTATTAATATCGTTCTGACCCCTCATGGGTTTCTGACTATTCCCAAGTGTGAAAGCCAGCTCACTGCCTTCTGTTTCCACCAGAAAAATGTTCTGTATGCTGCATCCATTTTCAATATTTATGCCCCTAGACACATGGTTTGTTCACGTCCTTCACTTCTAATCACTGTGAAGCCAGTTTTGTCTTCACTCTTGGACAATTCCCATGTTTTCTTAATGTTTCAAAGATCAGGCTTTTCATTTGTCCCCTGTCCCCATTGTTTACACCTGGGGTAATGAGATAATCAGGTTCAAATTAGCACATGTGGGATAAGTCCAGGCAGTACATGAAAAGAAACAAGGTGTGATCTAAGCGTAGGATATGGAAATAATGTGCAGGTAAAAGTTATTGCATTTCAAAATGCCAAGAATCTTAGAAGACTGAAATTTGTCGAAGTGTTCACATGGATATGGAAGTTGGTCAATATCTGCTGTGGTAGGGATGTGTCACCCAAAAGCCCTTGTGTTAAAGGCTGGATTGCCATCCTATGGTGCTTTAGGGAGGTGGTAGAACCTTTAAGAGGTGGGGGTCTAATAGGAGGAAGGTGGGTTCCTAGGAGCATGTACTTGAAGGGCAATTGAGACCATGGGCCCCTTTCTCTCTCTCTCTTTCACATCTCTACCACCTTGAGGTGAAGCAGCCTCCTATGCCACATGCTTTTGCCATGATGTGGTGTCTTGCCATAGGCCCATAGGAAAGGGACTCAGACAACCAGCTTCTGAAACTCCTAAAACTGTGAGCCAAAATAACCTTTTCACTTTATAAGTCAACTATATCAGAAATTTTGTCATAGAGACATACATCTAACTAATGTAGTATTGGACAGAATAAAATACAGGTGAGGTTGCAAAGAACCATATCTTTCCTACTAAGAAGAAAAAATATTTTTTTTCCTAAAAAGTTTCATATAAATTTACAAGAATACTGAGTATGTGATAGATAACTTATTTTGTTTTTCTTCTCTCCTGTGCAAAAATCTATGCAAAATGTCTTTCTATTTTATTTTAAATACAAAGGCTTAAAAATAGTCCATAAATAAATGGAATACCCAACAGCCTACTGCTTCAATTCTCTACTCTTATGAAAACCTAACTGACACTTTTCTTCTTTCCTCGGGGTCTTTGCCCTTGGTCTTCTCTCTACCTTCCACACTCTTTGTTCAATCTCTCCATGCACATTTCTCTTCCCTCTAACTTTGCACAAATATAACTTCCTCTCTATGGTCTTTGCTGATTACCCTGCTTAAACTTACAACTCCCTGCCTCCAGAAAACCCTTTTCCTTTTTCAGGCTATTTCTTCAAAGGATTTGTCATCTTCTATCATGCTGTATAATTTGCCTATTTGCCTTATTTATTGTTTGCTTTTTTCTGCAACTTTCAGTTACTGACTTGTGTGTGTGTGTGTGTATGTGTGTGTGTTTGTTGTTGTTGTTGTTGCTCTTTGATGTATCACCAGTGCTTAGGAAAGTGCCTGGCACATAATAAGTACTCATTATTTGCTTAGGAGTGGAATGACTAAACAGGGTAGGGAAAATATTTACATATGCATCTTTTTGCTCTAAATCTAATAAATTATTATTTATTATAAAGTTTATATATAAAACTTGCTTTCTTTAGCATCAGAAAAGGTCCTTATCCTTTTAAGTCTTAAAAATTAAACAGATTTTACTATTACTGATTAAATCAGTGTGATTTTAGTGCTTAGCCTGTGTCGTCCTATGAAGGATGCATTTGCTACAGTCAATACTAAAGACTCTTGAAATGCTTCTGAGCCATGCTGCATAGATTCCACAATTCTATGAATACTACCAATGAAAACAAACTAGCATACATATATGAACATAGTATCAAATCTGTGAAAGGGAATTTTAAAAGCAGAAAAAAGAAAATGGTGCAAAATTGTAAGTACCCATAAACTACAACCATCCCTCAATATTGCCATTTTAGTATACATGCACACACATCTACATAATTGCAAGTGTGCTATTTGTTCACATAATTCTCAGTTTTTCTCCTACCTTCTCTAGAACTCTTTCCAAAACCCTGAATTTGTCTTGGGGCTAAAGTATCTTCAGGGAATGGTAGCTGCTGGCCAGGAATCATCAGTGATCATGAGGAATTCTAAAGACCTAAAGACTTACATTAGCACAGGAAAATCATATGCAATTCCAAAACTGAGAAATGGCATCTATCTCTCAAAAATTCTTGATGTTTACTTCTAGGAATCTATTATTAAATTTTCATTCATATATAATTGGGTTCACATTGTTCATGCTGTTTGTAACCTATTTCTTTCATATAATAATAACCGTGAACATTTTCATATCCAGTTCATCTTCCTACTTATCACCTACATACCATTTATCACCTGCACCAATAGAGTTATTAAAAAGACTGCCACAACCAGAGTTACAAAATAATCAATCTGGATGCTAAATGAAATCTAAAAGACATCATATTTTCTCTCCTTTATCTGTGGTAAATACCATTATCTCTCCCACTAGCCCTCCAACTGTGATTTATGTTCTTAAAGAATTTCTATCCAGTAAAGAAAAATGATGCTTCACCTATCACTCTCAATTTTTCATAATGGACGTTTCTAACAGCATATCACATATCACAAAAAAAGCATGCCTTTTCTGATCACTAGATGACAACCAATGGAACTGTTTATTCTTACCAACTTTCTGCATGCACAGAGATCATGTGATCCGGGAAAAATTGTTGTTAAAATTTTTACAATTGAGTTTAGGCAATGATATTTTTCTCACTCTTAATTGTAAATTTAGTTGATATTAAAAGCTTCTTGTAATTACAAATTAAAACCATCAGACATCATTTCACATTTGTTTTGTTTGGGACACAGTAATTATTCTTACATATGAGATGTTGAAAAAGATGTAAAGCAAGATGAACTCTATTTACAGAGTACCCATGGGAGAGAAACTTGTTGGGTATTACCTTTTAAAGTTTAAAATGTACATAGTCAAATATGCAACTATCCCAAGCTTTAGGATATTACCCTACAGGAATACTTAGGTATTTACACCTGGATAAAAGTAGAAGAAATTTGATTGTAGCACATACAATAGAAAAAATAAAAAGAAAATAAAGCAAAGCAAAGTTACTGTTTCAATCAGCTTTTTGGCCACTGTGACTTAAAGATCCAACCAGAAAAACTGTAGAGGAGGAAGGTTTATTTGAGGGCTCATGGATGGCAGAAGAGTATAGCAGAGGGAAGCAGCTCACATAGTGATCAAGAAGTAGAGAGAGAAAGAGAAAGAGAGAGAGAGAGAGAGAGAGAGAGAGAGAGAGAGAGAGAGACCCCTTGCCAGATACAAATATATACCCCAGAGCCATGCCCTAAATCCCTCCTCCTCCAGCCACATACTACTACTTCAGTTACCACTCAGTTAATTCCTATCAGAGAATTCATTCAGTTATGGGGTTAAGACCCTCACAACTCAATCATTTCTCCTCTGAACCTTCTTGCATTGTCTCACATGTGAGCTTCTGGGGAACACCTCCCATCCAAACCATAACAGATGCATTGACACCAAGCATAGTTGAATAAACTGGAATATCCTTTCAATGGAATGCCACAGAGCAGAGAAAATGAATTCTGCCTGAAACAGAGCTGAGGATAAATCTCAGAAACCTCTGTTGAGTGGAGGAAGTCATATACGTATACACAGATTCCTGGAAGGTTTGAGTGCCTTGCCCACTTACATGAAATGAATACAAATTGAACCCAAGGCCACGGATATAAAAGTATGTTGCTTAACCAATATACTCACCTGACTGGTCCAAAAAGAATAAAAGGAAAGAAAGAAAAGAAACCTAAGAGTAGTTTAAGGATAAAATGAGAGACGAGGAAGCAGAGTAAAATAGAGTTTTCTCTCCTCAGAAGCTTGACTGTGGAGGGCAAGAAACAGAGTAGTGAATGGGAATGAGAAGTGAGAGAGTTTTGTCCATGGAAGAAACATGTAAAGGTACATATACTGAACTTCAAGGTCCAGTGGGAGGAAGTTCTTTGAGAATACCAGAAAAATGAGGTGGACTCATTGGGTGTAGTTCTGAGGAGACAGGTGGATGGCAAGGAAAAGCAGCTGTGAGGCTGAAGCAAGTAGAAAAGTGTATACATCTGGGGGCAGAAGAAGTTAGAATGAGGGCTGACGGAGAAAGGCACTTTGTTAACTTAGTTTGTATGTAAGGTGGACATTCAAATGGTAAAAATTTCAAATGATACTACATGCATTGTCATAAAATATTAACTATAATTCCTGTTCAATACTATGGAGTCTCCCTCCCTGAACTATTGCTGCTGTCTTTTCTGCTATTTGTTTGCATAATCACTAAACATCTTATATCACTATTCCTTGTTACAAGAATATTAGTTATTTCTATGCACTTCCAGTATGGGAGACAATGATTCAATTAGTTGTTATCTGTGCACTTTCTATGGAAGATAACAATACAGTGTTCATAAGCCAATCTCACATAGTTCCCTTCGATTACATTTCTGTTTCAATTTTTAAAACACTATTTAACATTTAATTTATAACAATGTAATTATAATTTTTGATGATTCCTAAAGCTTATGTATAAGCTGCCTTTAAATTCAAACTTTCTTGACCTCACATTCAATATGTTTGAAATTTTTGTGCTAAGATTGCTTAAGTTATGATTTTACCTGATATATAAAAACTGTAATTTTTCTTTCTTTATTATCTTAAATTTTCTAAAAGGCACTTGCTTTGAAATATTAGAAACAATGTGGCCATGCACATAAAGGTCAACAAGACATCCTGACTGCAACCTGATGCCTTCTTCCATATTCTCCTCAAATTTATTTTATCACCTTGACCTTTTCTCGCAGCCCCAGCTGAATGATGCTCTTGGCTTGTGGAATACATTTTGCACTGATGTTATGCTTTCTTGAAGAATGAACCTGTTCTTATGTCAGTACAAATACCAATTTAACATCACAGTGATTCTGGAGGGAGTTGGGATTATGAGTTTATTTATCAAATAATGAGTATTGCTCATTAGTCTGGCACTGATTTATTTGAAGGAAGAGGATGGGTAAGAACTTAGGTGGTAATAGCACACAACGGCATATTATAACTGTAGCAGCACTGAGAGGAATTACAGACCTTCCATGGAACCCACTGCTCTCTTAACAAAATCAACCCAAATACAATCTCAAATACTCAGCAAAAGCTGTGTTAATGTCCCACATGAATTAAGCAAGACAGAAAACCATGGCTACCCAGTAGGAATGTGAGATGCAATAAGAGAAAGGACTCAGAATCTTTTGGAACCTTTGTTTTTCTGTCAAGAATGCACTCTCTTAAATAGTAGTATCATTACTCTTATGGCATCAGGGTGGCAGTGAAGCTGGTTTCAATTCCAACATATTTACCAAGGGAACCCTGAGCAACTTCCACAAACTCTCTGTGAGTCCTGATCTATAACAAGTAGAAAATAATAACTTCCCAATGAGGTTGTTGATGTAATTTGGCACCTATTGTGAAGAATACCATTATTTTGCAGTTATGAGCCTTTTATATCTAAAGTAAAAATGATAATACCACCTTCTCAGATCATGCATCCCTGATATTTCAAACTAAGTAAAAACCCAATCACTCTTTTACTTATAGGAAATTATTATTCTCTTCAAAGCTCATTTACCTAAAATTATTTCATCCTTTTCTTTGCTCAGCTGTTGTTATCTTCTCCTCTACTAGACTTTAATTTCCATAGTGCCAAGAATTTTATCTGTTTTCTTCATCAATTTAATCCTACTACCTAAAACTCTTTCCAGCATAGAGCTATGCTTAATGGATATATGGCAAATTACAAAATGATTAAATGATAAGACAGAAATAGTTTGATGTGGAGACTCAGGGGAAAACTGTACACTTTGCACAACTAGCTCAAACAATTCCAATCTTTTAAGGATTCATACAGCAAAAGGTGGAAATGACATATTACAAGAGAAACTTAAAGGAACAAACCTAGAAATGAGTGATTAGCTCTTGATTTTGAGAATTTGTCTTCAGGTATATTATCTTGGTGCTTGTATTTTCTGTTGGGTTTTTGGAAGTTAATAATCTATCTCATTAACAACAAGGCAGCAAAGTTTATAATGATTTGAGTCCTTAGCATTTGAAAGAGTATGTTTTCTGTCATAAAATATTTTATCTAATTATCTAGTATATATGTATGAAAAGCTAAGTTACAGAAATTCTGATTGCCAGGAATATTCTAATATTTTTACTTAAATACAAGTCCCTCAAGAAACTCATTCATAAGTCAATGACTTGTAAAGCTTCTTTTTAAGGTAAGAAAGTATGCAACTATCTGCTCAACAGGGACAAAATATAAAACCCAAAGGCATGTCCCCAGTGACCCACCTCCTTCAGTCACACCCCAATGACCTACAATTACTACCCAGTTAATGCTTATCAGAGGATTAATCTACTGATTAGTTTACACCTCTCATAATCTGATCATTTCACCTCTGAATATCTTTGCATTATCCCACACATGAGTTCTGGGGGGACACCTCATATCTAAACCATAACACTGAGGATTGCAGAAATCACAGAGTCATGCATGATTGCCAGAGTCACTGCTCTTTTGTATGGGGTGCAATAGACCTGGCCCAGGAGTCATTGGGCTGTCTAATCATTTTCTAGCTGTGTCGAAATCCTGGGTGAAGACCACTGTTACAATGACTACAGGACAAATAAACTAGAATTTGGGAAGTCCATGAGCTTGGAATCAGGGTGGCAGTGAAGCTGGTTTCTACTCCAGTCTTTTCACCTGAGCAACTTCCACAAACTCTCTGCATTTTAGGGTCCTCATCTTTTAAAAAAATAGAAAACAATAATTTCCTAGGAGGATTACTGTCAGAATTTGGCATCTATTAGATTCTCTAAATCATGATCATTCCAAAACCTAGTGCTCAACAGTTCTATGGTTTATATTAAAAAGGTCATGGAGACACACACAAAAAAATTGAAGATGTTTAAAATTAACAAGACTTTATCATTCATTGTTTAATTAACAATTTTCCTATTTAATTGTATTTAACATGATGTAAAAGGTTTGATTCTTTCCCCATCAGTTAAATTACCACTGTGCTATCCCAGAAAAGTGTGCAGAAATCTATTTTATCCTGTTTTTTTTTTTTCTTTGAGAGATGTCAAGATGTAAAATTTACTTTGGAGGGAAGAAATATCAAATATCTACATGTATCCATCACAATTTTTTTTAACTTCCTATACTATTTACATCTCTTGTTAGTTGTATTTTGATCCAATTTTGGTCTTAAGATTCTTTCATGTGTGCAAGAAATAGAAACAATTTTTCAATTGTACAAAGACAATATCTTTGCTTTTGTTTCTTCCACATCAAATTAACTTATTTAATAAAAGTTCCTAATACAAGATGATTTTATTACTTATACTCCTCATGTTGTACCTTTGATCTCCAGCTTATACATG
Organism: Marmota marmota marmota; assembly: GCF_001458135.2. Classification (NCBI taxonomy): domain Eukaryota; kingdom Metazoa; phylum Chordata; class Mammalia; order Rodentia; family Sciuridae; genus Marmota; species Marmota marmota. The sequence continues at coordinate 23,645,349 of NW_026000153.1, forward strand.
CTACATATCTTCTACTATGTATTTATTGACTTACATCTCCCCGTTCCCCCATTTCCTACCAATTGTTTGTTCTTAGTCTGTGTATATTCACCCTTTTGATTTTTTGTAAAATTTCACATATAATTGACATCCTATTTTTTGTTGTTTTGTTTTTTTGTTTGTTTTGTTATGTCTAGCTTATTTCATTCAGCAGATCAATGCAATTTTAACTCCATGCATCTTTATTTGCCACTGCTATAAGTATTTCATCATCAATAAAGTCATAATGAGAGGATCTTTTTAACACAGGTGAGTTCTAGGAAAGCTAGCTATGTTGACATGTGTTCTGATGCCAGGTTCTGATTTAGATATTAATATATAATATTAGAGCATCTTTCTAGTGTCTTGGGTTAGGACAAATATTCATAGTACTAACACATAAATACAATCAAACACTATGTTGATATTAAATACTAACACTGATGTCAAATTGAAAATTTGTAACACATGATAGAAGAAAATGCAAAGACAAGGCACTAAAAATTTGTGAATTTATTATATTTTACATATTTAGTATATATTTTATAGTAAAAAAGTATAAATTTAGAAAGTGATATAAAATTTCTAGATTTTTATTCACTTGGGTATATGGAGAAAATATTATTGAAATAAAAAACCAGACATATTCCCAAATATAGTGACACATTTTAATACACATCTTCCCATAACTAATGGATCAAGGACATAGAAAGTTTTTAAAGAGATGTTCAATGAATTTGATTTCATTTACATGCTAAACTACTTGAAGATATTTACACTTTCCAAAATGAAAATTAATCCTGAATCAGAGTGCTATTAAGCTAGAAATTTTTGACTAAATTAACATTGAAAGATTAGTATGAGAAATTGAGAAATACAATTGTAATGACCTATGTGTCAAAGAAGTCAGTAGAAATTAGAAAATATTTAAATGATAATGAAAATGATAAAAATGAAATATGTGGGCCTCACGAAGCCATGATTACAGGGACAATTTTGATTGGAAACATATATATTATGCAAGATAAAGTCTGAAGACCTATTCTCTGTTCTCAAGAAGAAATAACCAAAAGAACATATAATGAACACAATGGAAGAAAAAGGAAAGAACTAATCTAATAGCAAGTAAACAATGAAAGAGAAAATAAATACATGTATAAATTGAGAAAGGAAAAGAGAGGAGGATACATTATCAATACCATAACTGATAAAAGGGACATCATTAGAATCTGACAGATAAAAGGAGACAAATGTGAAAAAATTATCTACTGGTAAATTCGAAAGTTTAAAGACTAAAATAAATTTTATCAAATTCATGTATAAGTTCATCATAATTTTGATACAATATACTGACAAGGACATTTGGGAAAAACAAATCACAAGGTATCTTATTTGTGGATATAAATAAAAAATTGTACAGAAATTTTTACAAATTGTATATAGCCATCTATAAGCATAAACTTAGTTTTAATTTTGAATTTATATATATATATATATATATATATATATAAATTTATACATATAAAAATCAAATTTTGAATATATATATATATATAAATTAAATATATATATATTGTAGATTGACACAATGCCTTTATTTTGTTTATTTATTTATTTTTATGTGGTGCTGAAAATCACATGTATGAGGAAGGCACTCTAGCACTGAGCCACAACTCCAGCCCCTGAAATTAAATATATATTAAAAAAAAAAATTAGAGGGGATTCAAGATGTTGGGCTGGAGGAGGGCTGCATTCTGTGTGGCTCTATGACCTGAGATTCAACTAGTAGAAATACTGTTCCTCTGCGAATGGTTAGAGGACCACTGACAGCTTCTCTGTGCAAGAATCAATGCTGCCGTGCCCAGATAGGACTTCTGGCCACCCAACGCAGAACCTCAGAGTGCCCAAGCAGGACCATTGGCATCAGTACCAGTGCAGGACTCCTGGCCACCCATCCACTCAGGAACTCTGGCCACCACTCCCATATGGTCCCCCATCTACCAATGTGGGGCTCTCCTAGTCGCATCCATCATGGGACACGACCATCATTGTCACAGTCCCCTATACATGGTAGCCTGAACCTGGGGGCACCACACAGGGTCTGGAGACAGCTGCCAGCCACAATACTGCATTCCACAGGGCTGCATCTCTGAACATGCCACTCACTGCCATGGCTGGCCCCACCTGATCCCACCTGACTCAACACCTGATCGCTAAAAGCAGCTACCTCCATCTTGGGGGCACGTTTGTTGCCATCTTTAGTTGGGGCAACCTCCAGCTTGGAACACTGGCTTGGGGTTAGAAACAATATCAATGTACCTTTAGTCTCCAACACCCCACTCTCTCTGGCAGCTGCTAACCCAACATAATGCTTGTGGTTACATGGCTGGTCTGTAGCTCTCAAAACCTGGCTTTAAACTGCCCAATACAAAACAGCTTTCTGTGGTAGGTGCACAGCCCCCAGAGCATAGCCCACAAGACCTCCAGAGAGAAAGGTTCCTGATTGGAAAGTAATAAGGGAGGGAGTAAGTGAAATTCATTTTAGAGACCAGGAATTGTGAGGTTTACAAGTGATTTAAGGAAGTAAGACCAAGCACCCACATTACATGAGCAGGACCAAAGAAGATCCTTGGGGTGTAGTCTCCCATCAGGGACTGACAAGTGATATATGCCACCTCCAGGAGCTCCGCCCCCAAGACCAACCCTCCCACACTAATAATCTTCACCACCCTGAGGGTGGAGATACCAGCAAACAACAGGCAACCCCACCTATTGAATAAGAAGGGAAGCAGGAAAGATACTGATATACAGCAAAAACGATCCTTGTATATCTTCCTTTGAGATTCATATTCTCTCTCTCTCTCTCTCTCTCTCTCTCTCTCTCTCTCTCTCTTTCTCCTCCAGCCCTCACATCCCCAACATTTCTGAAACCTAGTACTTTTCATGAATTAGGCTACTGAGGACTGGGATAACTGAATAGTATATTACAGTTGTGTTGTATATTCATTTATCTCCTATTTTTACATTTTTATTTTTCTGAATATTTGTTTGTTTGTTGTACACACTCTATTGTCTTCCGACTTACTTGTTTCCCCAAAATCACTTTATCTCTCTTCTTTTGGTACTAACTATTTTCTAAGTTTCCTTTATGCTTTCTAAGATCTAATAACTCTATATCCTCACCTCTTATTCCCTCAGCATCTCATCCAGCACCCCACCCCTGGTTCTTTGTCCACCATCAGAAACTATAGACCCTTTTGCAAACCTACTGTTTATATTGTAGATAACAATTGAACCCACCATTTCTGTATATTGTGACAAAACCATAAATGTCTTAATAGCAGCTATTTAGTTTAAGGTTATATATTGTTTGTATTGGGATCTGTTAATATTATTCTCCCCCATAAAGGAGAGATATTGGAATCTTGCTGGGACACTATAAGCCTATAGTGTAAAAACTGTAATGCCTCAGATCTGCAGTGACAGAAGGGAAGACACATGAACAAAATGAAAAAAAAAACAAAGAAAGAAAGTGCCCCAAACAAACCAAGATAACACATTATTAGAATCCATGGCCAGCACAACAGAAGAAATTTCAGAGGAGTTCAAGATGTACATAATTAAAATGTTCTTTGAATTAAAAGATTATCTAAGAGAGCAAATACAAGCACCAAAGATCATTTTGATAAGGAGCTACATGAACAAATACAAGAAGCAAAAGATTATTTCAATAAGGAGATAGAGGTTCTGAAAAACATCCAAACAGAAATCATTAAAATGAAAGAAACAATAAACGGAATTAAACACTCAATAGAAAGCACCACCAACAGAGATCACTTGGAAGACAGCACCTCAGACAATGAAGACAAAATATATAATCTTGAAAACAATGTTCACTGTGTGCAATAAAGATGGTAAGAAACCATGAGTGGAACATTCAAGAAATATGGGATAACATAAAAAGACCAATTTTAAGAATTATTGGGATAGAGGAAGGCATAAAGTTATAAACCAAAGGAACCAACAATATATTCAATTAAGCAAAATCAGAAAATTTTTCAAACATGAAGAATGAATTGGAAAATCAAATACAAGAGACTTGCAGGATACCAAATGTACAAAATCACAACAGATCCACACTAAGGAACATTATAATGAAAATGCCTTGTATACAAAATGAGGAGAGAATCTTAAAAGCCACAGAGAAAGAAATCAAATTACATATAGGGGGAAAACAATTAGAATGTCTGCAGATTTTTCAACCCAGCCTATGAAAACTAGAAGATCATGGAACAATATATACCAAGCTGTGAAAGAAAACTGATGCCAACCAAGAATCTTATATCCAGCAAAATTAAGCTTTAGTTTTCATGACGAAATAAAAAGATTCCATGATAAACAAAAGTTAAAAGAATTTGCAACTAGAAATCCTGCACTATGGAACATCCTCAGCAAAATATTCCCTGAGTAATATTCCATTGTGTATAAATGCCACATTTTTTTTATTGATTCATCCATTGAAGGGCATCTAGGTTGGCTCCACAGTCTAGCTATTGTGAATTGTGCTGCTATAAACATTGATGTGGGTGTGTCCCTGTAGTATGCTGTTTTTAGGTCCTTTGGGTATAGTCCGAGAAGAGGAGTAGCTTAGAGCAGATTGTGCTAAGTGAAGTTAGCCAATCCCACCAAAAAAACAAATGCTGAATGTCTTCTCTGATATAAGGGGGATGACTCAAAATAGGGTAGGGAGGAAGAGCATGGGAAAAAGATTACCTCTAGATAGGGAAGAGGGATGGGAGGGCAAGGGAGGTAGAGGGGAATTACATGGATGATGGAAGGAGACCCTCATCATTATACAAAATACATGTATGAAGATGTGAATTTGGTGTCAACATATCTTGCATACAGAGATATGATAAATTGTGGTATAAAAGTATATTAAGAATTGTAAGGCAATAATAATAATAATAATAATAATAATAATAGAGCTCATGTTAAAAAAATATTCCCTGAGGAGGAAATTAAAAACAACAATGAAACTCAGCAAAGGGAGGTATTACACTAAAGGAAAAACCAATCAAAGGAGAAACTAAGTTAAATATCAAAAATAAACAAAAATGACCAGGGATACAATTCATGTCTCAAAAATAACCCTGAATATTAATAGCATAAACTCATCAATCAAAAGACATAGACTGGGATATAGAATTAAAAAAAAAGACCCAGCAATAAGCTGCCTCAAAGAGATTAACCTCATAGGAAAAGACATACACAGACTGAAGGTGAAATGTTGGGAAAAATCATACTATCCACATGGACTGTGGGGTTTCCAACCTCATACCAAATAAAGTAGACTTTACATGAAAGTTAATCAAAAGGGATAAGGAAGGATATTTCATACTGCCTACAGGAACCAAAAACCAACAAGACATAACACTTATAAGTTTATATGCCCCAAACAATGGAGCATCTACATTCATCAAACAACCTTTTTTCAAATTCAAGAGTCAAAGAGATCACAACACAATAATTCTGGGTCACTTTAACACACCTCTTTCACCACTGGATAGATCTTCCCAAAATAAACTAAACAAAGAAACTCTAGAACTCAATAATACAATCAATAACTTAGACTTACTTAACTGACATATATAGAATATTTCATCCATCAACGAGTGAATACACTTTCTTCTCAGTAGCACATGAATACTTCTCTAAAATAGACCATATGTTATGCCACAAAACAACTCTTAGCAAATATAAAAAAGTACAGATACTAACCTGCATTCAATAAGATCATAATGGAATGAATAGAAATCAATGATAAAATAAGAAATAGAAGCTACTTCAATACCTGGAGACTAAATAATATGCTATTGAATGAAAAAATAGGTTGCAAAAAAACATTAAGGAGGAGATTAAAAAATTCTTGGAGGTGAATGAGAACACTGATACAATGCATTGAAATCTCTGGGACACTAGGAAGGCAGTTTTAAGAGGAAAGTTCATTGCATGGAGTTCATTCCTTAAAAGAAGAAAAAAATCTACAAATAAATGACCTAACGTTACATCTCAAAGTTCTAGAAAAAGAAAAACAAATCAATCCAAAAGTAGTAGGAGACAGGAAATAATTAAAATCGGAGATGAAATCAAAACAAATGAAACAACTGAAAAAAAATTGACCAAACATAAAGTTCAAAAAATAAATAAATAAAATTGATAAACCCTTAGCCATGCTGATGAAGACAGGAGAGAGAAAACTCAAGTTACTAACATTTGTGATGAAAAAGAAAATATTATGATAGACAGAAATACAGAAGATTGTTAGAAATTATGTTGAAAATCTGGATTGCAATAAAATAGAAAATATCAAAGGCATTGACAAATTTCTATAGTCATATGATTTGCCCAAACTGAATCAGGATGATACAAGTTAAACAGATCAATTTCAAGCAATGAAATAGAAGACACCATCAGAAACCTTCCAATAAAGAAAAGTCCAGGACTAGATGTATACATAGCTGAGTTCTACAAGACGATAAGGCAGAATTAATACCAATACTCCTCAAATTATTTCATGAAATAGAAAAGGAGGGAACACATCCAAACTCATTCTATGAAGCCTATATCACCCCTATTCCAGAACCAGCCAAAGACACATCAAAGAAAGAAAACTTCAAACAAATATCTCTAATGAACATACATGCAAAAATTCTCAATAAAATTCTTGCAAATCAAATAAAAAACCATATCAAAAAGATAGTACACCATGATCAACGGGGGTTCATCCCAGGGATGCAAGTTTGGTTCAATATATGGAAATCAATAAATATAATTTATCACATTAATAGACTTAAAGATAAGTCTCAATAGATGCAGAAAAAGCATTCAACAAAATACAGCTCCTCCTCCTATTCAAAACACTAGAAAAACTAGGAATAACAGGCACATATCTCAACATTATAAAAGCTATCTATGCTAAGCCCCAGGCCAACATCATTCTAAATGGAGAAAAATTGAATATATTCCCTCTAAAAACTGGAACAAGATGGGATGCCTTTTTTCACCATTTCTATATAACATGTTCTTGAAACTCTAGCCAGAGCAATTAGACAGAGGAAAGAAATTAAAGAGATACAAATAGGAAAAGAAGAATTCAAAGTATCACTATTTGCTGACAATATGATTCTATATGTAGAAGTGCCAAAAAATTCCACCAGAAAACTTCTGGAACCCATAAATCAAAGGCATTTCTGTACATCAGTGACAAATCCTCTGAAAAAGAAACTAGGAAAACTACCCCATTTACAATAGCCTCAAAACAAAAACAAACCTTAGGAATCAACTTAACGAAAGAGGAAAAAGACCTCTACAATAAAAACTACAAAATGCTAAAGAAAGAAATTTAAAAAAGCCTTAGAAGATGGAAAGATCTCCATTGTTCTTGGATAGGAAGAATTAATATTATCAAAATGACCATACTATGAACAGATTTAATGCAAATCCAATCAATATCTCAATGACATTCCTCATAGAAATAGAAAAAGCAGTCATGAAATTCATCTGAAAAAATAAGAGACCCAGGATATATAAAGCAATCCTTAACAATAAGAGTAAAGCAGGTGGCATCACTATACCAGAACTTAAACTATACTACAGAGCAATAGCAACAAAAACAGCATGGTATTGGCACCAAAATAGACTTATAGACCAAGGGCAAAGAAAAGAGGACAAAGAGACAAACCCACAAAAATACACTTATCTCATATTAGACAAAGGTGTCAAAAACATATATTGGAGAAAACATAGCCTCTTAAACAAATGGTGCTGGGAAAACTGGAAATCCATATGCAGCAAAATGGAATTAAGCCCCTATCTCTCACCATGCACAAAACTCAACTAAAAGTGGATCAAGGATGTAGGAATTAAATAAGAGACCTTGGACCTAATAGAAAAACTAGTAGGCCCAAATCGTCATGTCAGATTAGGCCCTGACTTTTTTTTAATAATTCTCCTATGGTGCAAGAAATAAAATCAAGAATCAATAATTGGGATGTATTAATACCAAAAAGGCTTCTTCTCAGCAATAGATACAATCAGTGAGGTGAACAGAAATCCTAGAGAATGGGAACACATTTTTCCACACACACATCAGATAGAGAACTACTCTAGGATATATAAAGAACTAAAAATATTAACACCAGAAAATACCCCCAAATAATCCAATCAACAAATTGGCCAAGGAACTGAACAGACACTTCTCAGAAGAGCATATACAATCAATTAACAATTATATTAAAAAATGTTCAACATGTCTAGCAATTAGAGAAATGTAAATCAAAACTATTCTAAGATATCATGTCCCTCTGGTCATAATGGCATCTATTATGAAGACAAACAACAATAATTGTTGGAGAGGATGTGGGGAAAAGGCACACTCATACATTGCTGGTGGGACTACAAATTGGAGCAGCCAATCTGGAAAGCAGTATGGAGATTCCTTGGAAAACTGGAATGGAACCACCATTTGACCCAGCTATCCCTCTCCTCCATCTATACCCAAAGTACTTAAAAACATCATATTACAGGGACACAGCCACATCAATGTTTATAAGAGCATATTTCACAATAGCTAAACTGTGGAACCAACACAGATGCCCTTCAGTAGATGAATGGATTAAAAAAGTGGCATTTATACACAATGGCATATTACTCAGCATTAAAAGAGAATAAAATCATGGCACTTCCAGGTAAATGGATGGAGTTGGAGAAGATAATGCTAAGTGATGTTAGCCAATTCCAAAAAAACAAAGGCAAAGTATATTCTTTGATATGAGGATGCTGACTCATAATGGCGATGGGGTGGGGTGGAGCATGGTAGGAATGGAAGAACTTTAGATAGGGCAAAGGGACTGGTAGGAAAGGGAGGGGAAATGGGAGTAAGAATGACAGTGGAATGAGATGGACATCATTACCCTTAGTGCATGTATGAAGACATGAATGGTGTGACTCTACTTTGTGTACAACCAGAGACATGAAAAATTGTGCTCTATACGTGTACTATGAATTGAAATTCATTCTGCTGTCATGTATAACAAATTAGTATACATAAATCAATTTAAAAAATAAAATAAATTAGTACACATATTGAGTTCTTACACAAAGGAATTTAATTTCAGCTTCATAATAAAAAAATAAAGTAATCCACCATATTGACTTAATTGATGTAAAATGTACATACATATGTTATTGCACTAATAGAGCAAAGTAAAACATTTTATAAAATTTGGTAAGTATTCACATAAAAAATTCTTTACAACATAAGAAGATAATAGTCTTAATCTGATTAAACTCATATAATTTATTTATTACAAACATTCTAGATGGCAGAACATTGAATTCCACCTCAAATTGCAGAGTTCATGTAAATAAGTAATATGTATTAATATTTGGAGATAAAATTAAAATTCATATTATTCACATATGATATATTGATAAATTTAATCTTTAAATAATTAATGGCAATTAAAATAAAAGTCCCTATATTTAAATACACAACACGAAATCTATTAGAATGGCATAGCTATCACGGAATATGAGTTTTTTAAGGGAATTGGAACACTTAGTTCTTGCCTTAGTTTCTCTTACTCCCTTAAGTTGTTTATTACCCTTTGCAAATTTGCCCTTAGCAAATTTCCTTGTGATGGTCCTGATGACCTGGGGTGGCTGTGATATGGCTTTAGTGTTGACCCAGTGACAGGAAGGGTCACAACAACCTGTTCATGAGAGATAGTTGTGATGTGGTCTTGAAATAATAGTTCCCTTAAGAGATTGTAATTAACTATGGCTGGGGTAGATTTGACATGCTAGTTTTTATTTTTCTGATGCTTCCCAGCTTTGATAAAGGTCTTGTTGCTACCAATCCTGTGATCTGTGGACTATTTGACGTAGGAGTCTGATGTCCTCCCTGTAAGTTACTGCCTTCATTGTTCTCTCCCACCCACTTGCTCATGAATATTTACTAAACACTATGAAATATAATTAATAAAGGCTTTTATTAAATGGAAGGTAAATCATATTCATGATCAGGAGGACTCAACATTAATTAATGAATACATTTGACACAACCACAATAATTGTCCATCCACTTATTGCTTTATATGTGTTAATGGGTATGTCTATAAGAGAAAGAGAAGAGTGAAGACAGAGCATATGTCCATTATAGGTTCTATAATTTACATAGAATTGAAAAGAGACAGAACTGCCTGAACATTTTTAAGAACAATATGGCAAGGCATAATCTACAAAATATTAAGAACTATTACAAATCTATATGTTAATGGGAGGGAAATGGACCAATGGAACAGAACTATGAAGTCAGATTCACACTGATATGAAGATCAGATTTATGACAAAATTTGAAATACAAATTTAAGACTAGGGAAATACATATATGCATTATTTTTGGTGCTGGGTCTATTATCTACCAATAACAAAGAAAGAAAAGTATAAAAATTACCATTACTCTCAGTTCATACAACATGCAAGTATTAATTACTGTTGGAAAATAAGTCTAACATTAAAAGGCAAACCAGCAGGGATTACATGACCTTGGCATAGGAAAAGATTTGTTAAACAGCATACAGAACAACCCACTAACCATAAAGATAATGATTGTTATATACCCAAATGTGAAACTTCTGCACATTAAAAGACACTACTGGCAATGTGACCAAGACAGAAGCAGTAGATATCTTCTGTCTCTTTTCAATTCTATGTAAAACACACACACATATATACATATATGTATATACATATACATATATATATGTATGTTAATAGACTTATATTTGGAATTATATCAATAAATCTTACAAAAATAAGCACAAAATTAAAATGTCAGATAGGAATGTTTAGGTGTATATGTGTATACACATCGACTCATGGAAAGGAATGTGTTTAAGAGCACTGGTAATAACTGTCATGATCTAGAAAGTGTCATGATCATTACTGGTAGAAAACATAAATTTATATCATAAAGAATTTATCAAGTGGATTATTATATATACAATGAAAATGAATAAATTATAACTTCAAGAAAGATAAATATAAAAATTACAAACATGATGTTGAGTGGAAATAGTGATTCATCAAGAACTTCATGTAGTCATTCCCCTTTGTGTTCAGTTCCAAAGAGTGAAAACATATATGATAAGACATCAGGATAGAGGTATTTTTGTGAAAGGGAGGAGGGGATGCAGCTGTGGAAGAGGTATAAGAAGAACTTTGGAATTTTGGACAATCTGAGTTTTTTGGGGGGCGGAGGTCGTTTTCTGTTATTATCCTTTAGGAAATCACACATATGAATAGCTTTTGCTGAAAGTTAGGTTACCTGGTAGGAGACCTTGGTACAGGTGATTTATTGAGGCAGTGCTCTTGAAGGAAAGTAGGAGAAAGGACAGGAAAAGACTCTAGGAAGGATGTCATCTTACATTAACTTTAGCCTTAACTTCATTCATTCATGCAAGGATTCTGGAACATCACTTTTATCCTTGTCAGATTTTAGGCAAGGGGGAAGAAACCTACCCCGCACACACCATCTTCTGTGAGCTGGACTGAGGACTATAATCTCTCCTCTGAGCTAACTCCAAGGCACTTTTTCAGAGAAGGGCCAACAGCTAGGGCAGCTATTAGCACGCAGCACTTGGAGTGGTGGATGGACACACTTGGTGACAAAGGATGGGACACCAAATCATCTCTTATGGACATGAATCCTACCATAGAGGAACCCACATATTTATATGTTTTCAGTCTTAAAACCATGGGTTAAGGTAATACATCTGATAGTGTACTCTGAGCACTATCCATAGAGCAAGAATTTGTTTATCAGGTTCACTATGACTACTTTTTAATACGAATCTTCTTTCCAGTCTCCTGACCCTCTAAGGATTTGTTTCTTTTTGAATACTTTTTTCATCTATAATTCATTGCCAAGAACTCTCTACCCCATAGTAATCACGTGCAAGCCTTCTTGTGTTTTTCATACATTTCACAAACTCTGATATACATTGACTATGAAAGTCTTTCCTTGGCCATGGTTTTTCTTATCCTTTTTTAAAATTTTTAGTTGTAGATGGATACAATGACTTTATTTTATTTATTTATTTTTTATGTGGTGCTGGGGATGGAACCCAGTGCCTCACACATGGTAGGCAAGTGTTCCACCACTGATCTAAACCCCCAGCCCAGCCATTGTTTTCTTAATGGCTTTGCAGGAACTTTTCTTTCAACTTTAACCATCCCTGACATATAATGTGATATATGCATCATCTATAGGAAAGTTAAAAGTTAAAGAGGACAGGGAGAAATTAAGGTCTGGTTAGTATGGTGGGACATGAGACTAAAGAGAGAAAGTAGGATCATACTACTGAGCTTTATAATTGTGTATTGCATCTTATTAGACCCTGGAAATACAGAGGAAAATGATTTCCTTTTAGAAAGATGTTGGGATGGTATATTGTTTCAGATTTATATTTAATAATCAATGGCCATATTAAATGAAGTAGTTATTTTCTATCTGTGATTGAGATGTATGCCTCCCTAAATAAGGTGGAGGATAAATCTAATGGTGGGATGGATAAGAGAATATGAAGAATTGATGAACTTTATATTGCAGCAATGTGAGTAGACAATGATGAAGATCAGATATGGGAGGGTTGCACAATGACTGATGGAAGGGTGGCATGTTACAGGAAACTTAAGCATAAAAATTCAAGGACTTTATCATGAACTCAGGGTAGAAAGTGGGAAAAAAGGTCAAGAATAACTGGCTTACTCTGAAGTTTCTCTTCAGTGTAACTTTTGGTAATGTGAAATACCAAAACATGGAAAGTAGGTAGAAAAGAAAATTTGCTGAGGAGACACATGATTTAGATTTTTTGACTAGAATTTGAAAACAATTTGGCAAATCTAGAAATTATAAAATTCAGCTGAAGGAAATGTACCAATCACATTTTTAACATAGTTCAGAAATTACCTGTTTTTTAAAAATTGATTTAATCACAAAAATATTGACCTCTGTGAAATTTTTAACATCCATAAATATACTAATATCCCCAATAACGTTTATTTTCTATTAACTAGCCAGTTGATTTTCCATTTTGCAATCTTGTGCAATAATTTTAATTATTATTGCAGAATAAGAAAAATGGCACTTGAGGAAAGTGTGTGACTATGTCAAGTTGATAGAACTGGAATTCTATAATTTTTACCAGTTCCTGGTATAATACTCTCTCTTCCATTTTACTATTTCCTTTGCTGCATTTCCTTCTGCCTTTGTAGGACCACTTTTTCTAATTAAAAGTTCATTTTAACTGTAATTACTCATCTGCTCTAGCATCATCTTCATATCTGTTTAATTTATTTGTCATCCTTAATAAAGACCATGAAAAAATAAATTGGTGACTCACTTATAATTTCTAAAATCTTGGAATGTCTGAGCTCAAATTAATCATAGATATTATGACACATTATTGATGAAGAAATAGATTCTCAAAGAATTATTCAAGTCTGAAATCCATGTTCCCACTGCACTCTGAGAGCTATTAAATTATTCTCTAATGTTAAGGCCAAGAATATTATCATGCATATCTTAATTATGTCTGTCAAATAGAACTCAGCAAACACATGTCAACATAGTGACACCCAAACATCCATCTATAATGCATCCTTAATATGGTAACATTAAAATAGAATAACAAAATTCAATAATATGAAGTGTTTATCACAGGACAATATAATCTCTTCAATATATCATCCAGTAAATCTTTTTAATCAGAATTCACATAGAAACACCAAAGCAATGCAGTCCTTAATCCCACTTCCAAGAAGCCCTCAGTGACCAACCTATCTTATATAATACAATTAATAATTAAAGTTAGAAAATGCAAACAATACACAGATACACAAAATTGCAAGGGAAGTTTTTTTTTTTCTCTACATCATCCGTAAAACATCTGACAATAGACATTTTATTCATTCATATGTTCATAACCATATTTATATAAACAGGCATTTGCTAATATTTTATCATACTATGAACACAGTGGGTGTATGTATATTTCTCAATGTCAGATTCCAGAAAATGCACACCTAACAGATATACCATATTTTTGTTTACAGGGAGCAATAACTCTTGCTTTGAACAAAAGTTACTTTGAGTGACTACTACCTGCTAATTCTTTGGATTAATGTACTTCCAAACTGGGGCTTGAACTCATTCCATTTATTTCCAGGCTCCTATTTTCTTTAGGAAAAATGATAGATCTGTCTATGTACATGCACATGCGTGTACTCTGATCCTGATGCTTAGTAAACACTCTACCACTAAGCTATACTTCAATCCTAAGATAGCCATTGTTTGTTTTCGTTTTGTTTTGTTTTGTTTTGTGGTGCTGGGGATCAAACTCAGGGCCTTATGCATGCGAGGCAAGCACTCTGCCAACAGAGCTATCTATATCCTCAGCCCAGGATAGACATTTCTAATTAATCGATTTCTAACATTCAAAACTTTTCAGGAAAAAAAAATACTCTTGTTTTTCTTATAAAACTTGTTTCATCCTAAGATTCAAACCTCCAGATTTAAGTGATTTGAACACATTACCAATAAATAATGTGATACCATAGTTTTTTCAAAAACAAAAAGTATTATCACCACAAAAATCAGCCTAAAGTTGCCATGTTTTAGCTTGTATTAGAATTTCTTCTCTTTAATCATATATAATTTTGCATTCCGCATTTATACGTAATTATATATTCCCAGAAATTTTTCCTAGTGTCAGTCTTCACTCTACTCATGCAAAGATTGCGTTAGGCAGAAGCATTCTAAACATTGCCTTTGAACATTAATATTGGTACAGATTTTCATAGTTTAGATAATCACTTATGAGTAGCTGTGTACATCCATGAAGGCATCACTGATTGTTTAAGACAAATACTTTGAAGTGGGATTACGGAGTCAAGAATGTGTATACCAATGTTAAGACACATCAGAGACTTTGATGTAGGGGTATAGACATTACTTATGTTTTTTCTTGTTGAACAAGTTTCTATCTATGAATAATGCACAAACCACTTCTTGCCAAGTAGAAAAAGAATAATGCCACAGGGAAATGAAATACATGGTTAGACTGGAAAGAGGAGGCTTTTGAGATGTGTTAGTGGGAGAAAATGTTTAAAATAAAAAAAAAAAATTAAAAAATACTAAAAATAACCAAAAGCTCATGATGATCTCACACAGAATTTTACTCCAGAGCAAATGACAAATAAAAGAGAAGCTGGGCATGCACAATATTGCTATGAGTAAAAATGTTAAAAATAGTTTATGGTATTAGGTAAAATGGAGTAGTGAATATACTTGATTTTCAGTATGTGCCATGGATTTAATGTTTGTGTTTTCCCTAAATTCACTTGTTGAAATCCTACCCCAAAGCGATGGTATGTGGATATAGGGCCTTTGGGAGGTGATGAGGTCGTGGTGATGCCATCATGGGGGTGGAATGGTGGATCTCTTTCTCACCATCCACACACTTCCATGTGAGGACACACCAAGTAAGAGGCCATGCACAAGCCCAGAAGAGAGCCCTCTTCAAAAACAGAACCATGCTGGCACCTTGATCTTGGACTTCCAGTCTCCACAATTATGAGAAATAGATGTTTGTTGTTTCAGTCACCCGTTGTAGTGATCTGTTTTGGCAGCCCAAACTGAATAAAGCAGTACCCAAGTGGAGAGCTGGGAATAAAGCTTATTTATCCTGGGGAAGGTTCATGGGAAAGAAGATAGTTTTCTCAATTGTACAGAATGTTCCTGTGAATCTTTGATGTAAAAGTCAGACCCAGATTCGCAGTAACAAGAGATACTCCAGGTGAAAGATTGCAGTAAACTGATAGAGTGAGCCCAACTCATTCCATCAGCATGGTCCCAGGACTTATTCAATGTTCCTTAGAAAACCCTGCAGAGGGAATTCAAGTTGAAGCTGCAAGATGGACTGTCAGGTCCCGAGACTACAAAACATGGTAAGATTGTTTACCCCACAGGTCTTGCGAGGAGTGGATATTTTCTATGAGATTTGAACAGTTGGCTGAATAGAACATGAAAGTGAAGATTTGATTCCAAAGATTTGAAGCCAGAAAGGAAAGAAAGATAAAATAGAGTAGACAAATAGCAGTGAATGATAACATCATAGCAGGATTGCTGTCCAGACGATTTGTCCATCCATCAGCATGGTGCTGGCTTCTAGAATGTTCTTCCCAATCTTTTCCTGGCAGAACAATACAATGCATAGCACTATCCTGGTTGGAATTTTGCTCTCACCTCTTCTCATAATGTTTTCCCAACCTAATGGTCCCAACCTTATTTCAGTTAGGGCAGTATACCAATCAATTTTCATTAAATATGATAAAAAATATTTAAGAAAGAAAGATTTTAGCTCACAGTTACAGAGGTTTCAGTCCATGGTCTTTGGTAGAGCTGTTTTGGGACTGTGGTGGCACAGAACATCATGGTGGGAGTGCATGACAAAGGAAGACTGTTCATTTCATGGAATCCAGGAAGAAAAGTGAGAAGAGGGAGTTGGGATCCCAATACCTACCATGGGCACATCCCTGATGACCCACTTCCTTATACCAGGCCCTGCTTCTTCTTCTCTCTCTCTCTCTTTTTTTTTTAATGAACAGAATGTCTTTATTTGTTTATTTTTATGTGGTGCCTAGGATTGAAACCAGTGCCTCATACATACTAGGCAAGCACTCTGCCACTGAGCTATAGCCCCAAACCTAGGCCTCGCTTCTAAAAATTCTGTTACTTCCCCCAATAGTGCCATGGGCTGGGACCGAGCATTTAATACATGGTGCTTTTAGGGACATTTCAAATCCAAACTATAGGAGGTGGATTAAGCAACAGATACTTACTGCTCGTAGTTTTGAAGACTAGGAAATCCAAGCTCAATCTACTGTTAGATCTAGTGTTGGCTGAGGACCCGCCCAGCTATCTCCTCAAATGGAAGATATAGAGAAAATGAGCTCTGTGTCTGTGTCTCTTCTTCAAAGAGCACTGACCCCATCCCCGAGAGCTCCACTCATGATATGGGCACCTCTGGATGGCTCCACTTCCTAATATCATCACCATGAGGTCAGGATTTCAACAAATGAATTTATAATAGTATAGGGGCACCACAAATATTCTATCCACAGCACAGCCTTTGCCCAATATTACCATTATTTACTTAAGTTATGTTTGCAAAGAAAAGCATTGTGTTTCTTCATGAAGAGATATCATAAATACACATGAACAGCAAGAGAAATAGTTCTGGAGGGGTTTCTGTACTGCTGCTGTGTGCATGAGCAAGGGCTGTAAGGGAGTTCTCCTAGGCCTTCCCTTTTGTGCAGGTGAGAATCTGGCCTTCTGTGTTCTGCGGCTCTGAAGCAAGATGATGTGGACTTTGGATAGGCTTCCTTCTTCTTAACCTCTTTGACCTCAATCTTCCCATTTAAGGCTGAGGAGACATCAAGAGCTCTAAAATATCTTGCACCAAAAAAAAAAAAAAAAACGGGGGCGGGGGGGAGAAGAAGCCAAGAAACAAGCAACCCTCTACTGTTTTAAAACTATTCCATGATTCTTTAAAAGGATAATGCAGCCAGGAATTAAGTTGTGGAAATAATAGATGTGAAAAACTTTAACAAAATAAGAAGCAGAGGTGCCACAAAAATACGTTCCTAGAACAGTTTTTTTTTTTTTCCCATTAAAATGAAATTTTCCACGGCTTGGTATTTTAATCAAAATTACACTGGGGAACTGAAATGAAACCATCAGACTGTAGTCAGTTTATTTATCTAACCAGAGGACCTTGCCAGTTTCCAAGCAATTTTGTTTCATTTTCGCATCTTGCTGTGTCATGTCACACATCAGAGGTGCAATTGAAAATGAAATTATCTGTAACCATGTCACCTTAATAGTATTTATTTAAAATGCTTATGTTCTTCTCTGGCACTTTATTAATTCTAAGAACACAGTATGGTAATTTTAACTAAGGGCTCTGCATAAAATTAAATTTTAAGATGTGTTGATGATTTTGTCAACAAGTAATAGGATTTGTGTGAGTAGCACCCATAGACATGTTTGCACCTAGGAGAAAAAGTATTCTGAAAAAAAAGCATTGCTTAATTTCTTTTGCTCTATCAAGAAAGAAAACTGACCACAGGGGCCAGAATGGACATACCCATTTATCCCCATGAAACGAAATCCAAAGGGTCCATTTAATAGTTAAGAAACTGACAGCTGGGGCCCTCAAGAGTGAATGATCTCATGCTGGGATGCTAACAACATTCATTTTATTAAACCATTGCTTTGAGCAAAATGTTTACATCTATGGATGAGGAACATGAAGTCACCTCTTCTGTTTTTTAATCAGACATAGCTCTTCTTCATCACTGAGTCATTTTTATTTTAATCAACAAAGATCTCCCTCACCACTGCTCCTCAGCTGGTGAGAAGGCTGCTGTTTCTCAGCATGGCTGTGGGAAGGGGCACACTGTTGATGAAAACTCTCTTTGTTTGAAAACACTGAATCTGCAATTTCTAATCTGAATGCTCTGTGTTGTTCTCATGTCCACAAGTCTGTTCAAGGTGTGTGTATGTGTGTGTGTGTGTGTGTGTGTGTGTGTGTGTTGTGGTGTTTATCTGCAGTTTGAGTGTGTGTGTGTGTGTGTGTGTTGTGGTGTTTATCTGCAGTTTGAGTATGTGTGTATGTATGTCTGTGTGCGTCTGCATATCTCTGTGTGTTTATGTGTGTGCTTGTGGAGAGGGGAAAGAGGTGTGCAGATATATGTTTGTTTTAGAAATCTTAATCCAATTGCTACATAGAGACTTGTCCAATGTTCATTTTAGTTATTGCCTTCATCAGTTCATATCTATAGAATTTTGCTTTCACCAAATGGCCTCAATAAGAATCTCCCTATTTTTATTAATTTTCCTTCTGTGTATTTGCACTGGTAGGCTTTCTAATGTGAGATTTCTGAACTCTAGTTTATGTACATCTTCTGTGCCTGTTTGCTTCTAGGAAAGATGTTTCTGTCGTGATTGTAATATGGACAGAAAAGGGATTCCCATGTGCCTGGACTTCAACTCTGAGGCCCTGCTGTGTGTATCCCATTACCCAGCTACCTGGCCTAGGGCAGGTGCAGGCTGATCCCACCTAATCATCCCACCCCCTAGACTTGTATGAGTTACAACGTTCTCCTCCTGTTTCTTTGTTATTTGAAAAATGTGGGATGCCTTTGGATGTAAGAGACTCTGAAGCACCTGCTGGGGTAAGAACATTAAACATGCGTTGGACTGCAGGAAACCCTCATGCACCACATCTAAAACCTCTGATGTCCAGAAAAGTCTCATGTAACAAAACCAGAAATGGTGGTAGCCATAAGAAAGACATTACTGTTTATTTTAATTTTTTAAAAGACCCATATTTCATATCATAATACGTTATAGAGACAGATTTAACAGAGAGAGAAAGGGAGGAGGGAGGGAATGGGAAAAAATTAAAACAGATGTGGATTTTAGGATAGCAAAATAATCTTGATTATAATAATTGGAAAAGGTAGTAAAGAAATAAAAACTAATTCCTGCTTAAATTTTAAGTGTGGAAATTCTAGTAAAGAAAATTGGAAACAGAACACAAGAGTTAAGGCCCCCATATCCTGTTGCTAACACCTTATGAAATGTCCCCCATCTGAGTGTGAATGAATTCAGTGACTCTTTTGTCTTGAATAAAACACAATAGAAGTAATGAAAAGCCCCTGGTATGAGTAGGCTAAAAGGAAATTCATGGTTCTCTTCTGGAAGACCTCTCCTTCGAGAGAAACCAGTAGTTGGTCATGTTAGGGGCTGCTCTGGGGAGGACCATGTGGAAAGGAAGTTGAACAGCTGTAGGCCAGCAACCATGGAGGAACAAAATCCTGTCAAAAATCACTTCAGTGAGCTCAGAAGATCTTCCCCCATTTGAATTTCCAGATGAGACTCCATTATCTGTTGATTCCTCTAGAGATTGCTGCCTTGTGAGTGACCTTGAAATGGAGGCACCCAGCTAATATATTCCTGGGTTCCAGATCCACAGAAACTATGTATAATTTATATGTATGTATGTATGTATATATATATATATATATATATATATATATATATATATATATTTATNCAAAGGAGTTCTTGTTTTTATTTTATTATATGTATGTATGTATGTATATATATATATATATATATATATATATATATATATATATATATATTTATATATATAAAATTATATACTAATGATTTTCTAGGAAACTCCATCTAGAGTTTGTCCCTCCTTGGTTTAATTCTGCTCACCAAAGTGCAAACTGGGTCTGCTCACACTTCACCTTTTGGGCAAGGATGTTCTCTGTATGATGCATACAGCATGCTAATATTGGATTGGGTTTATGATTTCAAATGTCAGGGTCAAGGCTTTGCAGATAAAGGGTCTATTCCTAGTCCTGAGATGCTGTGCAGCCACATGGTCAAGTAGGATTTTCAGCTACAAAGTGTCAGATTTGCTTGGTATCCATGGAGGACTTTGAAAGGATTAATGAGGATAATGTTAAGTCTCACTACATGATTCAGAAGAAAAATTCAGCATGACAAATATTCTTATGTTCAAAGGTAACCTATTTTTTCTTAAAATATTTTTGGGTTACCACAGGGACATAAACCTTTGAATAAAGTGTATTTTTGATCTATTTTTTAACTGTAATGAGACTGGTGACAAGCTAACAAAAATTCAGGGTGCATAGTATTTTCATCATGATGGACTGGATGGAGCCTCAACCAATACTCAGCCATTGTCACCCCAAAGCCATGTGCATTTCTGTTCTCTGCAGGGATCCAATATCAGATCTACCTCCAATTGACAACATGATTTAGGGTCAGTCTTTTAAAAACTTGAGTCTCAGTTTCCTCATCTTTAAAGTTGTATAATCATACTTACCACAAAATAATCACAGGGTTTTGTTTGTTAGTGATTCTCCACACCTTGCATTTGGGCATCTAACTATTCCATGGGCAGATGAAAGTAACATTGTGAATTGTGAAGGTTTGGGAGCCTAGTAAGAACTGCATAACTGTTTTATCCATTCTTCTAGTATTATTATTTCCTTGTAGGTCCAAATGCATGCAAGTATATCTCTTGATGTCATTTCAAGAAGCCTCATCAATGACATCATTTGGCAGAGAACCTGTCTGTTTAGGCAGATGTCTCATGTGAAGACCTTGAAAGTGCTAAGCATGATGGATGGATGTATTTTCCATCCTTGCCATGATTTTATTAATAAGCATATTTTCAAATACTTGTTTGATATATTCTTTGTTACTACTCTTTCTGCTTCTTCAAATCATGAGTTGAAGGACAGTAGCACATTGACAGCTACTAAGAGGACATAAATAAGTTATAATGCTTGTCATTGTAGCCACCTGGAACTTAAACTTTGTTCAGTCTCTAGAAATTCAGCCTGGCAATAGGTTATAAGTATTATTTTGTGACTTTATTATCAAATGACAACTTTTTTAAAAACAGCAGTTTAAGATGCATTTGGGAGTTGAAGATTTTGAGCATTGAGTACAGAAAGCCATTCCTACATGCAGATAAGTCAGTATTGAAGTGCTGTTCTTTAACTAATTTTCCCAATATCGCAAACTTAGAAATTTTATAAGAATGCAAATTTGTTAAGAAAATGGCATTCCCTTTTCAAATTTGTTGTGGAATTTCCAATGAAAAGACTTGGAGAAGCTAAAACATATGTGGAAGATCACAGGTGAGAAATTTTATACTCAGCCATTGTCACCCCAAAGCCATGTGCATTTCTGTTCTCTGCAGGGATAAAATGGTTTTCATTTCTCAGACAAGATTGCTACATGGAACCTCATCACTAAGTGATGTATAACATTGGAAATAAATATTGGAACCGGTGGGTTGTTCCTGAGATCACCAAGTATTAGTGTGTCATCTTCCTGTTATGTGTGCTAGAATGGCCTCTAAATATTCATATCTTCCTGGTGTCCACCAGGAGTGATCCCTAAATTCCCAGACTTTATGAAATTTTTAAACATAAACACAAGAATGTAAATTAGCTTAGAAGACAGGAAGAAAGAAGAAAGGGAGATAGGAACAGATTCATGTGTGCTCTTAAAAATTTCAAGCCTCTGGCATTTCATAAATATTAAAAATCATCTTTCTAAACATCGTGTCAGCACTTGCCTCTTTTCAACAATATCTCTGGCCAGTGCAAGTGCTGTGTCTTATTCTTCCAGTTTCTGTTGAGATACCCATCTCTGATAGGGAACATACTCCCTCTGGAGGTGTAGAGTGAGCAGTTTGAAATTTCCTCCATATTCTTATCATTTATAAATTGTCTTAGAAACAATTTGCTGAGTATTTGCTCTTGGCCCTGAAATTAGTTCTTGCAAAGGAATGCAAAGGTGAATATGGATTAGTCTTAGGATTCATTTGTTTACCTTGTGACTAGGGACCCATGTGATAAAAGACCTTCTTCAACACAGCTGGATGGAAATAGTTAGGGCACCTCATTCAGGATAAGTTAATCAGCATTTCTTCTCCTATTGAATGGAGGTGAGTTCCAGGACGCCTTATCATTCTCTTGGGGGTCCCTGAAAGGAGTTCTCATGTAATATTTGACATGGGTAGTTGTATTAGAGGCAGTGAAAGGTTACCTGAGAAAACCAGGCTTCCAAAAATAGAAACAAAAAATCAGATTCCTATAGAGAAACAACAGTGAATGGTCAGTGAATGGCACCAAAGAGAGACCAAATGGACAGTCATTTGTTCTTTTATCTTGAGATGTTTCCTTCCCAGGTATTCAGATATGCTTTTCAAGAAATCTTCCTCCTTTATGTTTTAGAGATACTCTTATTTTTTTTTTCCTTTGAAAATCCTCCCTTAATTACTTTGGCTGATGTGAGAGTGCTCTCTGCATACAACTCAATGAATCCTACAAGCCTCTTGGTTATTGAGATAACTCCTGGCGTAAGCTCTGTTGATATTAAAAAGGTATGTCTATGGGCACAATGTCAGTGAAGGAAAAGCAAAGAGCCCTAATTTTCTTAGGTCCTTCTTTTCCATTGTTGTGTCCCTTTTGCACGTGCTTTGTTTAACATCTCTAATCTGTATGGAGGGCAATGATCATAGATAAAGTTTATTTCCCATGCCAAATCAGTTACCATTTTGACCACCGTTTTGGCTGAAGGAAGTACATGCAGACACTTAGAAGAAGTTTTAAAAAGCAATCTATTAAATTGTCTCCAGGATCACCTAAAAGTTATAAAGTCAAGGTCAAGTGAAAAAATAAGCTACTCCATATCCTTGGATCATACACAATGGAGTTCCTCACTGGTATATTTACTTACATTCTACAAGAATGTTCTCTAGGTGACAAATTGTCTAATGGATCACCTTCATTTTTATTTCTGGAAATTTCTTATTCTTTTTGTATGCCTCACCTCATCCCCAATCTCAGCTTCCCAGCTGTTTTTCCCCTTTCCAGCTTTCCTTATTCTAAATACATATCCTGTATCAATTCTTCTATACACTTTTATGGTAAAATTATTATTCCTGTCTCTCTACCACCTAGCATACCTGCCCCTTTGTGCTGCTGGGAGAGAAGAACTAAGGCATCATTAATGGGGTTTTCTCTGCAGCCTGATTCTCCCCTTTCCTTTCATTCAAGCTCCAGCTGCAAGCCTCTCCTCAGAAGATGCCCTCCCTTGAAGTTTGTACTTATCCTTTTCCCTTTGCTTGGAAGAAACTTCCTTCTCCACTTCTTTCTTTTATGGCTTACAAATCCTCATTCAACTTTGGTGATTGCAGACACTTGCACTGTATTTTATTGTATTATAATTTATGTGAGAATTTTCCTTGTGTAATTCTGCATAACAAAAGGTTTTGTGTCCATAAGCTCCATGTACTATCTCTTACCTATCTGAAGCAAACTTTTGTATGAAATTTAAATTTAAATAACATGAATAATAAAGAATAAAGAATATTTACTAAAAAATACAAAAGTTATGAAGTGATTAATTAAATAGAAGAACAAATGACTACCTAGTTTCTATTCATTTTGAAACTGGAAATGAATACCGTACATAAGATAAATACGTAAGTACCGAAGAGGGTAAATTACAATGTGGGAATTTCTTCCATGTGGTTCTTTTATCTGTTCCTATTGGGACAGCACAATTCTAAACAAGTTATAATACTTATTTTTTAAATATCTAGTTTATTTTTTCCTCTGCATAATAACAGAAAACAATCTCTTTAAAGGTTTATGAGCATCTTGAATAAACTGCTTGCCCTTTGTGCTAATGACAGTTAATGAGTAGAATTATTAGAAACCATTGAGAAAACAGACGATGCAAAGTCAGATCCCATCAAGATCATGTGCAATGAAAGCTGAAGTTTAAATTCATATATCTTTATAAAGTTGGGGGTAGAAGAAAGCTGTGGGAGCTGCTAGAAAAATCATGAAAAATTGAACAGGGTCACAGCACTCAACAAAGCTTCTATTTTCCCTGCCAAAAGCTTTCTGGTGTCTCTTGTACATTTTCTATTCTAATAGAATGTAATTGTGTTGCAGGTCAGCAGTGACTGCTTGCATTCATAATGTCCATTTATAATAAAAATGCTATAATTTGGATTCTAAAAACATTTGTGCTGCTGACATAGTTTAAAACTTTTCAGGTAATTAGAAAACTCTATCTCTAAAAAATGCAAAGTTAATACATTAACATTAGTGAGTATGTTTCAGAGTTATTTTTTTTTCTTCATTTTTTTCTAACAACTGAAACCATAGCCCCAGGGAATGGTTATCATTTTAATATGAGCTAATTACCAGGTAATTTCCAGCCTTCAAACTCATTTTTTTATGGGACAGCAGGAAGATGGCATAGAGGATGGAAAGTGATAAGTAAAATCATGTTTTCAACATATGGAATATTTTTGTTTCATTTGGTTCATTATTATTTTTAAAAAATGTATAGTCTAGTCTCATTGAAGGCTATGGCAGCTTTTGAGATTTGTGTGTTTTCTTCACACGCAGATTCTGGCCTATACTTATGGAACCATGTCTAAGGGACTGGCAGTGGCACTACCTATCTTTGTGAGGGTGTTTTCCATCATGTAAAACTGGAGATAATTGCCAATGATTAGGAGAACTGAATGCCCAAGCTATGTCACCTTCACCAACACTGAACGATTGATCGATGATGCTGCAAAGAATCAGGTTTGAATGAACCCCACCAACATGTTTTTTTATGCCAATAGTCTGATAGGACGGAGATGTGATGATGTTGTCATCCAGTCTGATATGAAGCACTGGCCCTTTATGGTGGTGAATGATGCAAACAGGCCCAAAGTTCAAGTAGAATACAAGGGAGAGAGAGACAGTTTCTATCTAAGGGTGGTATCCTCTGCTTCTGACAAACATGAAAACAATTGCAGAGGCCTGCCTTTCCAATTCTGTGGTCACAATGCCAGCTTATTTCAATGACTCTCAGCATCAGGAAAACAATGATATTGGAACCATTGCTGGTCTCAATGTACTCAGGACAATCAATGAGCCAACTGCTGCTACTATTGCTTATGCTTCATACAAAAAATTTGGAGCTGAAAGAAATTTGCTGATTTTTTATTTAGGAGTTAGCATGATTGATGTATCAATCGTCACTATTGAGGATAGAATCTTAGAGGTCAAATCCATAGCCAGAGAGACCCACTTAGGTGGAGAAGACTTTGACAACTGTATGGTCAATCATTTTGTTGCTGAGTTCAAGCACAAGCATAAGAAGGACATCAGTGAGAACAAAAGAGGGTTCTCTGTACTGCATGGAAAAGAGCTAAGCACACCCTCTCTTCCAGCACGTAGGCCAGCATTGAGACTGATTCTCTCTATGAAGGAATTGACTTCTATACCCTCATTACCTGTGCTTGATTTGAAGAGTTGAATGTGGACCTGTTCCATGGTACCTCCATCCTGTAGAAAAAGCTCTTTGAGAGGCTGAACTAGACCAGTCACATATCCATGATATTTTATTGGTGGATGGTTCTACTCATATTCCCCAAATTTAGAAGTTTCTTCAGGACTTCTTCAATGGAAAAGAACTGAATAAGGGTATCAACCCTGATGAGGCTGTTGCTTATAGTGTAGCTGTCCAGGCAGCCATTTTATCTAGAAATAAGTCTGAAAATGTTTAAGATTTGCTACTTTTGGATGTTACCCCTCTTTCCCTTGGTATTGAAACTGCTGGTGGAGTCGTGACTGTCCTCATCAAGCACTTATACCATCATTCCTGCCAAGCAGACGCAGACCTTCACAACCTACTGCCAACCAGCCTAGTGTGCTCATTCAAGTATATGAAGGTGAGCACACCATGACCAGGGGTAATAACCTGCTTGTCAACTTTGAGCTCTCAGACATACCTCCTGCGCTTAGTGGTGTTTGTCAGATTAAAGTCACTTTTGATATTGATGCCAAGGGCATCTTCAACATCTCTGCCATAGACAAGAGTACAGGAAGGAGAACAAGATAACCATCACCAATGACAAAGGCTATTTGAGCAAGGAAGGCATTAAGCACAGGGTCTAGGAAACTGAAAAGTACAAAGATAAAGATGAAAATCGGGGGGACAAGATGTCATCCAAGAATTTGCAGGAATCCTATGCATTCAACATAAAAGCAATTGTTGAAGATGAGAAACTTCAGGGTAAGATAAATGATAAGGACAAACAGAAGATTCTTAACAAATGTAATGAAGTCATCAACTGACTGAATAAGAATCAAACTGCAGAGAAGGGAAAAAAAAAAAAAAAAACTTGCATGAAGGAAGAATTTGAATATCAGCCAAAAGAGCTGGAGAAAGTCTGCAACCCCATCTTTACCAAACTGTACTAGAATGGAGGAGGCATGCCCGGAGGAATGCCTGGGGGATTCCCTAGTGGGGAGCTCCTACCCCAGGGGTGCTTCCTCTGGGCCCACCATTGAAGAAGTTGATTAACCCAGCCCAAGGACAGATGTAGCATTGTTCCACATGGTAATATGTGGAAGACCCAAATTTGTAGCAAATTCTGTGGCAGTTTTAAAATTGCTGCTACAGTAAATTATTGGACATTCTCAATACTTGAATATGGAACATGTACACAGGAAAAGGAAATAATATTGCACTTTATAAGCCCTGTATTATAAGTGGGAAATGCAAGTCTTAAATAAAAAACTGTATTTAAATTGGCATAAAAAATAAATAAATGATTCTAGTAAGGAAAACTAAAGATTTATATCAGTAGAGATTTAACACCTAGGATAAAAATGCTCTGATATTCTTACATAAACTCACAATTGCATCTTATTCATGGTACCACTCATAAAATGTGTTAGATTCAAAATGAAGTCACCTGTGTCAAACTCTGACAAATGAAGCCAGGAGAGCACAGAAGGAAGGCTCTCACATGTGGTCTGCCTGATAACAGAAGCCACCTCAGGGGCAGCTGACCACTCACCCAAGAACACCTGCCCAACTCACCGCCTTGCAAGGCCCCTCCAAGAAAATAGCCTGCTGTGCTCTAAGGCTAGGTTACCAGACAGCTGCAGCCACTCTCCAGTCAGGGCTTAGCAGTGCTCACATAAAGCCACAGTACCAAGGTGCTTTCTTTCAGAACATCTTGCATAGCTTTCCTCTTTCCCTAATCAAACCCCAATTTTTCTTTTTTTCCCCCTTGGACATACAAAAGACTACCCCAAGCAACCTGTGCATGAGTGTATTTTTTTTTAATTTATTTCCATACCTTTTGCATGGAGGTTTCCTTCCTTCCTTCCTTTCTTCCTTCCTTCCTTCCTTCCTTCCTTCCTTCCTTCCTTCCTTCCTTCCTTTCTTTCGAAGAAAGAAAAAAAAAAAAAACACCTGAGAAACAGCTAGAATGTTTTCTATAAACTCTAAAAATTATGCTAAAGCATGATCCATGTATACTGTGTGGGCTGAAATGTGTCCTCCATCCAAACTCCTAATACTCAGCACCTCAGAAAGTAACTGTACCCTATACCTGGTTTAGAGTGGGCTGGACGTCCATTTCAATTCATGTCTTTATAAGAAGGAGAAATCTGAAGATCTCAAACTGATTAAAAAAAAATAAACACCTGGGTTCAATCCCCAGCATTACACAATAAACAAACAAACAAACAAACAAACAATGTATGCCAACTCTAAAATGACATAGATATTAACATTGTCTAACAAATATTTTAAAGCTTCATGCTAAAAACTTTTCAGTAAATAATTGCAAACATTCTTGATACAAATGCAAACAAAAAGCTTCAGCCAAGAATAGAACATCTCAACAAATTCACAGAAAATACAAAGGTTTTGGGGATAAAGAGGAGAAACACTTTGGAAAACTGTTCTAATGTGAAGAAGTTTAGAAGAAACAGATAATTTTTACATTTTTGAATTTTGTAGTCAGATTAGTTTGCTAAAGAAAATCGCCTTCATCTTTAGTCTTTTCTACTGTCATGACATACTAATATATTTCTAAACAATAGGTTTAGGTTTTATTTCTTGTTTTTCAGTTTTAAGAACAGTCTGCTGACTTGTGACTGTGGGAAATGAGGATATAATCTTGGATACACACACACCTTTATCTTCTTCCATTTTCCCAGGGTACTTTTACATTTCTATTATGTAATTCATATGAACCACTTCTGAGTAATGGAGCATATTTTGACTAAAATTATATTTTATATACATTTTGTCTAATATACATTTTTTATTCCTATCATATCCTGTACTTTTTAGTTTTCTTTTTATTCTAAATGTTGTCATTGTTTTATTTATGTATCATGGTCTAAAATTCACATCCCTAAAAGATTGACCAGAGTCTTGTCTTGGCAGTGGGAAATAATGGAGTGGGAAAAGACTTTTTTCTTTAATAGTTGTCTTTCACTTTTATGACCTATACATGTGTTGTTTTGTAAGAAATCAGTGCAACTAGTAGAAACTAGAGGGAAAACTTTTTTAGACATTTGAGATTATTATATTGTTCTTTTGTGCACCAACTTCAAAGAAGAGCAACAGATGCCCAGAGAAATTGAGAACACTCACCATCATTCCCAGCTAGTACATCATGAGACCAGTGCTGCAGCCATATCCACATCACTTGAAAGGTGAAGGGAAGAAGACAACAGCAACTGAGTTATGTGGTGTCCGGAGCTCATCTCCAGGGCCTGGAGAACAGCCAGGGTGAAACAATATGTTCTAATTTGTGGGCAAAAATGTAGTCCACATCCCACTGGATGGCAGTTCTAAATTGAAAAGGGTTAGGGGCTTCCAACAGGATTAACTAAAGATCTGAGAAGGAGAAAAAAAAAGTACTATGAAGAAAACTGAACCCATGATGACAATAAAGAAGGCCTTTTCAGGTCCACTTGCAGAAAAACATTGCTGTTTTCTAGACGTGAATTTAGCTTGAACAAACTAGGAAACATACCTGTGAAGGGACCAAGGAATACGGCTTCTTGGCCAATTTACTCAAACCAGTGCTGAGTGTCTTCCTGATCACAGTTAATTATCTTTAAGAAGGGATTATTCATAATAATCTTGCATCCATCCCATAACAATTAGTAAAGAGCACAACTGCTAAACAGGTAATGAATTTATTATAAAATAATCTCTTGTACTTTGCCATAACCTATAAATGTTGGGATTTTACTTATACCTCTTATTAGATCACTTTAGGTCAGAGGCAATAATACAGCAGGACTTTAAATGTCTATTTAGTAATTGATTGTTTATTGAGTACATAACTGCAGTGCTTCCCATTAACATGTGGGAAATTTGGAGAAGAAAATAATAGCAAAGTGAATTGTTGACAGATGAGTGCTGTGGCAGGTGGATGCCATTGCCAAGGTCTTCAGTAATTAGCATTTAAGTTTGCTTGCCTTTCAAATGCCTGCCACACTCCCTTTGTGTTCTGGTTTCTGAGTTAGGTGCTAGGGATGCAGAAATGTACAGCAGTCAAGATCCTGAGCACACAGAGAGGACCACTAACTGCCTATCTTCAGGAAAAGGTAATTTTTAGTGAAGTATTAAAGATGAAGGATTTTCCTGGAAGGTGGGTAGAAGGGTTCACTCTAAAAAGTAACAAGACACACGATGTCTTGTCTCCCTTGCCTCTGAAGTTTCCCACAACCATGGGCAGGTCTTGTAATGAAATTTGTAAGCTATATATGGATTGGTATGTACAAGGAGGATTGTTTTCCTCTATTTTATTTTGATAGCTATGAGAAACCCCTTTAAAGTTTTAATTGGATAAAATTCATTTTACATGATGTCCCTGAAGCCATCAATCTTTTGTTTAAATTCCACATCTGTTCTCTGGGTGACCTCATTGTTTTAGATCTACTTGAAATAACGTCCACATTTTGAAATTAGAAATATGTGGTCAAGTTTTGCTGAACATGAAATGACAGAATGATGGTAGCTAGCATGAAATAGATATTTCTCACTTAATTTTGCTTTATTTAATGTAACTATGAATGGAAAAGAAGAAAGTTCTGAAACTTTAGAAATTATAGGATCCAAGTTCCTCTGTGACCTTTCAGCAATTTACTGACTAATAGACACCTTTCAAACTAACATTGGTGAACACACTGGTTATATTAAAAAAAAAAAAAAAAACAGAAAATAAAAGTATTTTTTTTTAGCTTTTCATTATTATAACAAATACCTTACAAATCAACTTAGAAGAGGACAGATTTATTTTGGATCATGTTTTTGGATAATTTTATTGGGTTGTTTGACCCACTGCTTTGGGACCCGTGGTGAGGCAGAACACCATTCAGAGGGTGTGTGGCAGAGGAAGCTGTGCACCACCAGGTAGCCAGGAAGCAAGAGAGAGAGAGGAAGGGCCAGGGTTACCAAGCCCCCATCAAGTTCATGCCCATAGTGATGTAATTCCTTACACTAGGCCCCACTTCCCAAATGTTCTACCACCTCTCTAAGTTCACAGGCTGAGGACTAAGCCTTTAACACACAGACCTCTCAGGGACATTTATCCACACCATAGCAGTGATGTTGGTGGACAATGATCAGGCGTTGATCACGTGTCTTGATATAGAATCACAGACATACCCAGAGTTGTGAGAGTATTTTTAAGATATAGAAATATTTTTTTTTTTGAGATTGGACTTCTATGTCAGTTATAAATGTGGCATAGGTGGGTCTGTTTCTCTAGGTCAGGGGAACACTTAGAATGCTGGAACAATGTGCATTTAATAGCTACTGATCTTGGTATGTGTCTTCTTTAAAAAAATATCACCAGTGAAATTTGCTTTGGTGCCATTTAGTTAGTTGGCATTCATCAATGATAATGGAAGCCAAGTAGACAAAGAGTTTAGATTAGGGGTTAGAGGGGAGGAACTGATAAAAATTATAGGGTTGAGATTTCTTTTTTCATTGAAAATAATTTAAGATGCTTAATTACTGAGGGTTCACCAATGTTCCCGCAATTCCAAAACACACACACACACACACAATTTAAAAAAAAAAACAACTTCATTTCCAAATTTCCATAATATTTTTTAATTTTATCATTACTTCAATAAACGTGTCTGTGACATATAACCCATATCTTTGCTTAAGATGCTTTTTTAACCAACTGAAGATTATCAACCAGCATTTAATTGATATTTTTTAAAAATGCTTTGTTATTGGCAAAGAACTGGCCTGTGATTTTGCCGTTTTAATCACTGCCTGAATTCCATTCAGGAGCAGCAGTAAGCACCTGAGCATAACCACCACCTTGAGTAACCATCACTAAGTATTGAAAAAAAAAAAAAAAACCCAGATGGGAGCCTTGTGAGGTGGAAAGCACTGAGAGTTGGCTACGATTCCCTCTTCTGGCTCATGTTGGAGGCCTCTCAAGATTCCAACAAGTGATCCTCCATGCTAATGTTACACATAAGGAAAACAGTGTTGGGAGTTGGCCAGAACACTTGCTGTGTTTGGATATCATTTGATTGTGTTTCCTTAAAGCTCCATTGTTGAAATGTAATCCCCACTGTGATGTATTAAAAATGTGGAAACTTAATCTGCCCGTAGTGTTTATAGGTAGGGCCTTTTGAAGGAATTAGCAACCACTTTGTCTAATCCTAATCACTCAACTACTGGTGACCTTATAAGAAAAAGCAGAGATATCACACATATGCCTGCATACTTACACTTCTTGCCATATGATGCCTTGCACTGCCTCAGGATTCTGCAAGTAAAGGGCCATTACCTACATAACCCCTTGACTTTGAGAACTAAGAGCTAAGATATACTTCTTTTCTTTTTACAGTTACCCAGCTTCAGCTATGTTGTTACAGTAATAAAAAATTGACTAATACATTACTGGGAGCCACTATATTAGAGGTCACCTACTGAATTCCATTTGTAACGATAATTATATAAACAAATGTCCTGTTATTCAATGGCAATTAGATTGTTTACTTTTATTTTCAACTCTGCAGAAAAATTCTCACCATGTGGGCTAAAGGAATGAGTCCTGTGAATGATTTATCCTGAATGACCTGGCTTGACCAGGCACCCTCATATAATATAATTCCAGGATTGTAGTATTCCAGTACTGGACCTCTGAAGTGGACAGTTACATAACAGGTCTACATTTATCTTATCCATGATCCCCAGTATTTCTGCTTTTTAAATTATCTATTATTCTGTTTCTATGCTTCTTTCTCCCCCAAATAACCACCAGGATGGTTGGGCGTATCACCAACAGCATCTAACATTATTTAGAATTTGTTCTTCATAATGAGATGTTCTCTAACTTACAAAGAATACTAATTCATACTTTAATTCTCAAATTACCCATGCTGAAATGGCTAAGGTAAAGATAATTTAATTTACAGACAATCATTTTAAGTAGCCATTGATTTGTAGAAAATATAACACTTGAAAGTAGGACATGGCTTCTCATCTTTGTTCTGCCTAAAATTATCCAAGCTGTAATTTGTAGGAAAAAAACCTATATAAACCCATCTTCCCTGAAGCATCTTATTAATTCATCATGTAGTTTGGGCTCACTTACTTTCTCTCCATGTAATTCAGACACTCCCCCTACATCAAGAGAGGGTGCTAAAAAAGATTCTCTCTAATGGTGACATTCTAAGGCTCCCAGTATATAAGATATAATTTCCTTGATATCCAGTGTAAAATGGAATAAAATTAAGCATTAATTTTTCAATATAGACATAGAAATTTCAAGTTAAAGCATGATATGTAAAGAACTAGAAATCTGTCTCTTCTACATTACATGAAGAATCTAAACAAACTGAAATCAATTTTTCTGGGGCCTATCAGAAAACAAATTTCAGGGAAAAATGACATCCTAGAATCAGCAGAAACATACCAGCATTTGTTCACCTGAGGCACAAGGCACTACATACCACATAAGCTAATAGAAATATTAACAGAGCAGTTGTGTAGAATTTTGAAGGCTAAAGAGGGCTTGTGTGAAAATGTGAAGCTTCTAAGGGCTCTACTGCTAGAGAAGGTATTTACCATCTTATAAGCTTTTCTTCCAAGAGTCAATCAGATTCTCATTGGAAAGAACAAGAAGGAATTCCAAGACAGCGTGATCCTCCCATAATACACACACACACACACACACACACACACACAGTGGTGCTGGCTAGGGCCTCATGAAAGCAGAAGCTGCTGGAATGTCCAACCAGATAATTTCCAACTATCTCCTTTGTCGCGACTTCTTGCCCGCAAGAAAGACGCAACTCAAGAGTCTTCTTTCAGCAGTTTTATTCAGGCCCCTGATAGTTCTTCCTCTCTCTCTCGGATTCTTCTCTCCCCTCGGATGCCCCTCCCAGCCTTAATAAAGCATCTCAAGCCCCAATGCAAAGCAGCCACGTGGAGCTTTCTCATAGGGTGATGAAAAGTCATGCGCCAACTCTCCCAAATAAGGAGTTGTTTGTCACAGACCACAGCGGAGCCAGCGCCATCTTGTAATGGCGACCATAATTTGCATAAACGGCAGAAGCGGCTCACCACACTCCTTTGTGGAGAAAATGTTCTATCTGCAGGGTACATTGTTGAAGACTACCTTGAGTTACTGCTATAATCCTGTTATAAGCTGAAAGACAAAAATAGAGACTAATATCAAATCTCCAACCAGAAGCATCTTCTCAGTCTCTCTTAAGTAACTGTAGCCTTAATCTGCAGGAGAAATTACAAACAAAGTTCAAACACAGCTCAATTTTTGCTAGAGGATATTAGCACTGATCTCCACACTTAAAGCCTCCTAGAAAGAAACTTGTTCTTTTCTCTAACCATGCAGAAGGCCAGCTGACTTCTTCTATTCTCCACATATCCACCAAAAAGTTATGAGGCATATCAAAAGGGAAGAAAAATATCATCCAAAGTGATAAAGCAATATCAAAATTAGATTTAGATATGGCATAGCTGAAATTCTTATTCTTAAAAACAACAACAAAAAATTATTTAATGGCTCTAATAAAGAAGATAAAAAAACATACAACATGCAAAGCCAGATATAATTTTAGTATAGATGAAGATTATAAGAAAGGCTGAAATGTAAATTTAAAAATAAAAATATAACAAGAACTTTGGGATTGTTGACTAATGGTTTCTTCAGTAGACTTGACATGGCTGAGGAAAGAGCCTGTGGACTTGAAGATTGATCAGTAGAACTTCCCATACTGGAATGTAAAGATAAAAAGAAAAGAAAGAAAGAAAAAAATCAACTAAACAAAAGAGAACATCCAAAAACTGTGGGATAAAATCAAAAGGTACCACTTCACAGAATAAGAAATACAATCCATCAACAAACATGAAAAAAATGTTCAACATATCTAGCGATTAGAGAAATGTAAATTAAAACTACTCTAAGATTTCAGTTCACTCCAGTCAAAATGGCAATTATCAAGAATACAAGCAATAATAAGTATTGGCCAGGATGCAGGGGAAAAGGTAGACTCATACATTGCTGGTGGGACTGCAAACTGGTGCAACCACTATGGAAAGCAGTATCGAGGTTCATTGGAAAATGTGGACTGGAACAACCATTTGACCCAGCTATCACAGTCCCTGGTTCATACACAAATGACTTAAAATTACCATACTACAGTGATGCAACCACATCAAAGTTTATAGCACCTCAATCTACAACAGCTAAACTATGGAACCAACCTAGATGCCCTTCAACAGATGAAAGAATATGTACTACGTATACACAATGGACTATCACTTGGCCCTAAAGAAGAATGCACTTATAGCATTTGCAGGTAAACGGATGGAACTAGAGAATATCTTGTTAAGTGAAATAAGCCAATCCCCCAAAACCAAAAGCCAGATGTTCTATTTGATAAGAAGATGCTGATCCATAGTGGGGCCCAGGGTTGGTGGTGGTGGTAGGGAAGAATGAAGGAACTTTGGTTTGTGTAGAGGGGAGTGGAGTGAGGAGAGGGTGGGGCTTTGTGGATGAGAAAGACAGTAGAATGAGACAGACATTATTACTCTCTATACATGTATGATTACACTACTGAAATGATGCTGCACCATGTACAGCAAGAGGAATGAGAAGTTGTGCTCCATTTTGTACAATACTACTGCCATATATACCTAATTAGAGCAAATTAAAAAACCAGAAGGTACAACATATGAATAATTGAATTTCTAGAATAGCAAGAAAGATAAGAGGGCAGGACACATGTTTGAAAAAAAACGATGGTTGAGAAGTTTTCAAAACCACCAAAACAAACCACAAATCGAAAATTTAGAGAACACTAAGCAGAATTAATACCAAATGCACACACACATACACACACACTCACACACCACGTGTGTGCACTCACACATCCCTACACCACATCGTATTTTATTCTCTGCGAATTAAAGATACAGAGAAAAGCTTGAAGACAGATGGATAAAATGTGTTAGTTACAGAGGAACAAGAATAAGAATTTCAGCAGTCTTCTTATTGAAATCACACAAGCGAAATAGTGCTATGACCTATTTTAAGTGTTGAAATAAGAAACAAAACAAATAAAACCAGACAAGAACCTGCCATATATGTAGCAAAAATATCCTGCAAAAATGCAGAAATAATGCTTTTCTCAAGCTGAAGGTATAGCTCAGTCAAACAAACTCAGTTTTGCCAAGTGTGCACAAGGCCCTGGGTCCAATCCCAGCATAAATAAATAAACAAATACAATATAAAGACTTTCTCAGCTACATAAAAGTGGAGTGGCATCATCACTAGTAGAAATGTCCTTTAAAAAGCAATGAAAATGGTATCACAAACACAGACACAAAAAGGAAAATGTGCTGTCTGCCAGAATAGGGCAAGACCTCATTTGATCTGCTTGCTCTTCAGGTGTGTGCACTCTGCTCGGCAGAAGCTGGGGTTGCTCATTTTATCCCCTGGTTAGAGGTGAGAAAGCCTTTGTATGAATTAAAGGGCTAACTTTGAGAAATTTGAAACAGAAATGAAAGCTCAAAACAGAGAACAGGGTCTTAGATGGAAACTGATGTGAGAGACCATGTGTGACCAAAATGTCAAAAAAATTGTAATACTGAGTCACAAGTATAAACGAGCAATGATACAGAGAAGGGATTAGTGTCAGGTGAGCTCCAGAGAGGGAAGATCTCTAACTATTGGAATATTCACATAGAAGGGTTGAATTAGTTTCAAGGAGGGGGTAGAATTGTCATATCCACAGTGAATGCAAAGAGTACTGCTAAATTTCTCAGTTTGGTCTTCAGTAGCTTTTGGCCCTGGATAATTAAAATTGGCATCTATTGTACAATTTTTTAGTCTTAATCATTTTATTTACTTGATTATGCTTAGTGAACAGATTATATAATGTTGAACATTGAAAAAAAACAACCCTAATTAATGAGACCAATATTGTAATTCAGAAACAACTGTCAAACAAGGTCACATTTTCTTTCATTTTAATATGGTATTAGCAAATTTTAGGGCAGGATAAATACCTTCAAGGGCATAGACTGTTTTTCTGTGATATCTCAGAAATAATACAGAAATGAGTCCTTGAAGTTCTAGAAAACCTTTCACTGTTAGCATCGTATCTTAAAGGATGCAAATATTCACCTAATATCTAAGATGTTCCCTCAACCTAAAATAAGAAAGAGACCTTTTACTAATGGGCTATGTTAAGTAGAGTGATATAGCATAGAAATAATTCAAAAGAGGCAGAGAAAGAAATTGGCTTCTGCTGGGTTTGCCAGTTCCAAAGTCTCCAAATGCCTTGGTTTCTTTATCTGAAAAGACAGAAAACTAATCCTGGATTTCACATCAGGGTTGATCTTGAATGGAAATGACTTCTTTGGTTTCTGATAGGAGGATTCAAGCCTGGCTCCAAGACATACTGGCCAAGTGATTCAGTTTGCTGTAAGATGTCTGTGAATTGAGGATAATTATGTCTCTCTCATACTTAATTTGTGAGACAGGATATATCATGGAATCGTGTTTTCCACTGTGTTAAGTGTGGAATCCATCCATCTTACTGGCAATGTGGGTTTATTTGCCTCACATCATAGGAAGCCCAGAGACAGATGGTGCAGAGCCAATGTGGCACGTTACAGTGTTCTTCTCCACTCTATGATAAGTGGGTTGGTTCGTAGCCTCATGATCACAGTCTTCCTGATGGACTTCCAGCATCACATCTGCATCCAAGGCAGGGAGAGGAAGATGAGGCAGAGGATATCTGATAATGTTGGGCTGGCACAGATGTATCCCTTGACCATCAGGAGCTGCACTGAAGACTGGGAACATGAACACGTAATATTTTTCTGTCTCTATAATCAAACTGAGGGCAGGGAAAATGGAATTTGGTGAGACAATCCAAAGGTTGAGGCAAAGAAATAGGAGTAGTATAAAGCACAAACTAGCTGGAAAATAGAGATTACCTCTACAATATCACGTAAAAGGAGGTGGATGGACTAGATCTTCCTTCCCTCCCTTTACCCTTTCAAGGAGGGCACACATAAATGCACCCAGGGAACACTGGAAAAGAGCTAGGAGAATGACCTGGAACCAAACTGGCAATTTGCTGCTTCCTCTGGGAAAACAAAGGATATGAAGGGAACGTTCCAAAGATCTTAGTACCGAGTGACATCCCATCAGCCTCACAAGGGTTTTCTCGGGATACCCATGCCTGGCTTCTCCTGCAGCCCCATACTCATTACCATTGTTGCTCCTCATTTAGTTTCTAACCTGCTGTGCCCACCTAGGACTTGATCCTGTTCCCAGGGCTGGCACTCCCTGAGTTGGAGGTCTGAGTGTAATGGCCAAAGTCTTTCATGCTGTACTCACTAGTGTGTACTTAATTCTGCAGCAAATGTGGGCTTTTAATTGAGAGAATAAAATAATCAGACTTGATATACAGAAATATTCCTGTGTGTAAAAATAGATTTTGGTGGGTGAAACTGGGAATCATTACAGCAATTGAGGTAGAAGATGTCAAGAGTCAGTCTGAGGCTTATCGGCAGATGTTTTAGTTTGTTTTGTGATCCTATAACAAAATAAGACAAGCTAGGTAGTTTGTAATGAACAGAAATGTATTGGCTCATGATTATGAAATCTGGGAAGTCCAAGATTGAGAAGTCAGCACCTGGTGAAGGCCTTCTTGATGTATCATCTCATGATGGAAGGGCAAAGAGAGAAAGACAGGCTGACAGAGAACATCTTCCTTTCATAAGGAACCCACTCCTGTGATAAAATTATGAATTCAGTCATAAGGGCTCCACCCTTATGGTATAGTCAACTCTCATTAGGCCCTACCTCCCAATACCCCTGCATTGGGGGTAAGTTGCTAACTCATTCTTTGTGTTGTGTGAGGGGTCATAAACAAACCTTAGCAATGCAGAAGGGTGAATGTGTGAGAGAGAAAACACTGTGAATTAGTTATAGAGAATGAAGGTGTAGGACAGTCAAAGTAGCCTACAAACGTTCAAGTTGAGTAGTAGGTAAAAATAGAAAAGGCAAGAAATTTTGGAAGAAGCATATTGAATCAAATTATTAACAGGGTAAGGTAAACTACTTTTGGAAAACTCAGGTGAACCTGTCAAGCAGAGAGTAGGATTAAATGGTTGAACCTTGGAAAAATGATGTTTGCAAGATGGAATCCAAGAGTTTGAATTTCAAAAAAAAAAAAAAATTGAGGAAACAAATTGTGGAATGTTGATATTGAAGGAGCAGGCAACTGAAAATGAACCAGGAGAGGAGACAAATAATTACAGGAGAGAAGGAAAAAGATAGAAAATGTAAAAGAAGGAAACAAAAATTGATGCACTAGAGGCTTAGCAAGAAGGAAACTTTGTTTATCTTAGAGCCTGGTCTAAAGTTGACAGGATATAGTGAGTAAGAGAATGAGCTGTAGAATTGCATTGCCTGCATCAAATACTTCCAATTGCTGATTCTGAAATTTGGGACAAGTTATTTAATCCAAATTTGGTTGTGAGTGTTGAAATAGTTGATATAAACAAAGCACTTACTACCCTCCAAGTGTATAGAGTAGATTGATGGTGCCTAGTAAATATAACTTAACATAATAAAAAATGCTTTAGCTCTCCTTTAGATGATAAAATGCTTAAAATAAGAGTCCAGACTTCTGTCACTGCTATAACCCCAATAAAGTGAATGGAACATAGTTGGTAATTTCTAAGTATTTTAATATGGAAAAAAAATTGTTGACCTATACATCCAGTATTCCAAGAGAGAGAGAAGGAGAGAGAAGGTAGGGATCTCAGATATATAAACCTAGTGCTACTGTTCTGTATTAT
Organism: Marmota marmota marmota; assembly: GCF_001458135.2. NCBI lineage: Eukaryota > Metazoa > Chordata > Mammalia > Rodentia > Sciuridae > Marmota > Marmota marmota. Next base: position 23,685,328 of record NW_026000153.1, read on the forward strand.
CTTTAAAAAAAAACGAATAATTTAGCTATGTTATTTACCTTCCCTTGATTTTATTGGCTTTACATATTTAAAAAGTCCTGTATTTTTTCACAATGCCAGGAAAATTTTCAGAATTCAAATCACCATCACTAAACACAACTGTTGCATATAATAGCAAGATATCAGCAGATTACAAAATGAGATTGTTGCTTCACTTGGATTAAAATGTCTTGATTAAAATAAGAAATTGAGTTCATGATCTGGAAAGTTAGAATGTGAAGCAAGAAATAAAATAGGTGAGGGCAAATCTTCTGTGGTGAACTCTTCCAACCAAGCTGGGGCCCGGTGGCATATGTAATGATCCATTAGGGGTAACATTTGCATAATGAAGTATATTACTAATATAGATTCTTCTTAAATGGAAGTTTCAAGACTCCTTACCCTGAAAGATGATATTTCTTACCAGCAACATACTTGGAGCATAATGTTCAAATCCCTCATAAATGAAATAACAATATTACTTTAAATCCTTTTTCTAACTTTATGCAACAGACAGCAATTGATATGAGTTACCTTAGGGAAAAGGAAATCATACATTAAGCACTTACCATGTGCCAGATACAGTGCTGAGCATCAGAAAGTGATATCATTCTGTCTTTGCAATGACTATTACACAAATACTAAAATTCTGAATTTATTGATGAGAAAAGCCTCATTCTCTGGTCATATAGATACTAAAGACCTGTTTTTCACATAAAATTCGGATCACTGAGTGATATCTACCAGTATAGTAAGGGTCTTTCTTTGTCTTTTAAAAATTGAAGTATAAATTAAATACAATTTTAGTAAAAATCCTAAGTGTACATCTTGGTGAATGTGACTCTCAATGAGATAAAGACACGGAGTATTCTGTCATCCAAGAACATTCTACCATTCTCTTTACAATCATCACAGCAAAAGTAATTATTATTCTAATTTTTACCAGAATAAATATTACCAATTGTTGAATTTCATATTAATAAATTCTTATGCCGTGTATTTTTTTGGTGTCTGGCATCTTGCATTCCACAGAATGTTTTTGAGAGCAGTCCGTGTTGTTGAATGTCCCATGTTATTGCTGTGTCATATTCTGTAACATAAACTCGTGGGAGTGGGTTATTTGTTCTTTATCCTCTTTCTTGAAAATGAATGTGGTTTCCTTAGAGAATACCACAGAGAGCACTGTGTGATCACTAAGAATGTGGGAGTCTTACAGAATCATCCCATGCCCTTGAAGATCCCTCACGTCAAACCAGGAGGGTTGATAATCACATGGCCCTGTATGCAGAACAGAAGTGGAGAGGTGGGGTGAGGACATTAGAGGCAGGTGGATTTTTTTTTTTTCTCTCTCTCTGTGGAGCTTAGATATCCTTCCTTAATCTCCTTGTTATAAGGAAGGAACAACAAAGCATAAATATCTTGCTGGGTCTTTTGGTTGCTTTTTTTTTTTTTTTAAGAAAGTAAAATAGTGACAGAAAGTGCTAGCTAGAATAATTTCACCCAGATGATTTGTTCTAACAGTAACATTTTAGAGGGAAGATTTCGGGTTTGGTCTTATGAAATAGTTCTCATGTCTCAAAACACAATATGTTTTCTTCTGAAACTTCAATTTGGAAAACCAAATATGTCCAGGTGTACCCTCTCTTTGTCCTATGCCCAAAGCCAGGTCCAGTCCTCCCATAGTACACATCTGTAAGGACTGTTGTGGAGGGCTGCATTCTGGAGAGGCATGAGTTAAAGACCTTGTGGAAGATTACCTGGATTTCTGCTTGAAAGAAAGTTATTTGCAAGTGAGTAAATAAAATTAGATAAAGTTGCAGTATTCACTATGAAAATGTGGTGTCTGTTTACCAAACTCACCTTTTAATTTGCAGATAAACCACATAGAGGTAGGTTGACAAATGCAGTTTAAACATGAATGTTGCAAAAAAAACCAAAAAAAAAAACAACAGCAAAATATCAGCAGATTACGAAATGAGACTATATTGTTGCTTCACTAGGATTAAAATATCTTGATTAAAATAAGAAATTGAGTTCATGATCTGAAAAGTCAGAATGTGAAGCACAAAATAAAATAGGTGAGGGCAAATCTTCTGTGGTGAACTCTTCTGACCAAGTTGGGGCTCGGTGGCATATGTAATGATCCATTAGGGGTAACATTTGCATAAGGAAGTATATTACTAATATAGATTCTTCTTAAATGGAAGTTTTAAGACTCCTTACCTTGAAAGATGGTATTTCTTACCAGCAACAGACTTGGAACATAATGTTCAAATCCCGCATAAATGAAATAACAATATTACTTAAAATCCTTTTTCTAATTTTATGCAACAGACAGCAATTGATATGAGCTACCTTAGGAAAAAAGAAATTGTACATCAAGCACCTACCATGTGCCAGGTACAGTGCTGAGCATCACAAAGTAATATCATGAGTGATATCATTCTGTCTTCTCAATAACTATTACATAAATATTAAAATTCTGAATTTATTGATGAGACTAAGCCTCATTCTCAGGTCATATAGACACTAAGGACCTATTTAGCACACACAAGATAGTGATCCAGGGCTTTATCTTATTCTTTGAATTTCTGGTTATTTTTACAGTAGACACATTTTTTAAAAAATCAGCTAAATCTTTGGAAACAGTCAGTTTTCCTTATGAATATGCATGTCTTATGTTTCAGTGCCTTAGGTAGGAACATCTATTCATCTTGGAAATAAATGTTTCTAACCATCCTAATATCAGAACTAATGATGTGTGGACAGAACACAATCAGAAACCATCCTGGTAATAAAATCATGGTGTACTTCAGCAAATGATTCTTTGATATGCAAAGTCAACAATATACTCATAGAATAAAGAATGGTGCTTCCCATTCAGGGCTAGTCCACTTATAGAAAAGCAGGAATACAGAAAGGGTACTGAACCAAGATGGAAATTTGCAGGTTGCCTTAAGCAGGGGGTAAGAGGAAAAGGAACTGAGGCAACAATTGAGTTTTAAGAGTTATTGGTCTGGTAGGGTGGGGGACAAAAATTTACAAGGACTAGGGGGTCCCAGACCATTCCTGGGAAGGCAGAAATTGGAGATAATACTGAAGCTTAAGAAAAAGTGTATGTAAGGGAAATAAGTGAGGCAGGATAGGAGAGATAAAAATATGGGTAGAAAAGAGACATAAAGAAACTACGATGAAATATGACTTTAATCTGAGAATCTGCATAACTTTACAGGCCTGTCAGTCCCCAAGGCGATCTCTCTTATGTACCTATCACTCTCAAACCTCTGGGGAATCTATAAATCTTAATGTTAGCCATAAGTTCATTCATTCACTTATGATAATTATCATGCACACTGTTAATTAGCCCACCAATAAATAGATTAAATAAAGAGAGAAAAAACATTTTAAGAAACATATAATTTAGGGGAATTTTCAAAATTATGTGCCAGATCAATTAATGGAGACCACCTCAGGCTAAGAATTCTGATAATGAAAGGACTGGTATCACCAAGTTACCTTTGAAAGAGGAGCCCGAAACACCCAAAGTGTCCCTCACTCTTAAGGTGGCCCACATTCTCCCTTGAATTTGTAATACTTTCTTTCTTAAGTAAATCTCTGTGCCTCTACTAACATATGCTAAAATTCCTTTCTTTCACTTATGATAATTATACATCAAGGATCCTACTTGTTCTGAGTTCTATTACCCCTTCTCCAATAATTCCTTAAGACTTCTTCCAGTGTTAGCTCTTCTCCAGAGAAAAGGAAACATGGGAGAAGCAATTAACATTTTGACTATTAAACAATATTTGGAAACAGGGTTTGAAAATGTCACTCTTTGAATGGGCAGCTAGAGACTGTGAAATCAGAGGAAGAGAGAGAGAGAGAGAGAGAGAGAGAGAGAGAGAGAGAAGGCAATGCTCAGGAATTTTGTGCAGATAAAATTGTACAGAAGAAAGCAAACTAGAAGCAACCTTGAGGTCTAGATTGTAGGTGTGGAAATAAGTATAGTATTAGTCCAAATTACAGACTGATATTAATTTGAGTGGTTTGTAAAGATCAACATTACATTATGCAACTTTAGCTTCTCAATTTTCAGAATCTTCAGTGAGTGAAATAAAAACACTAAATTCTGCTACCTTGCTCACAAGTTGCCCATCATTCCTGTAACATTTTTTCTTGATTGCTTAAAATATTTCAGTATATGAGGTAATATCCTTAGTTCTAAACAGTATTTTTAAAATTAGATATAATCAATGGCTATAATCTAATGTATGTGGTTATGTGAGAGGGCAGAGAAGAAACAGATGTGTAGAAAAGCCCCATAAAACATGTACCAGAGTTTGCACACCCACAAAAGCAGTGCTATATTTGTATCTGGGGTCAAACAGTCACTGAGTTTCACATTCTTTGCCAGTCTCCCAGTGAGCTTATCTTTAATTAGTTACATAAGTTTTGTTGCTCATCCATAACCAGCAACTCAGTCCTTACCATCCTGGATTGATTTGTAATGTTTCCACAAAATATTCAGTATCAAAAAATATGAAACACAAAAATTTTATGAAAACTATTTATTAGCTTCTAAAGGCAGAATTAAAATTATTTTTAAAATTACAAATCCAAAGACACTAATATGATAGTACACTATGGGTCTTTTCCCCTAAAAGCAGAATATACAATGAACTCATTGTTTCTCACCAGTGCCTCCCCATGTAGCTGAACTTCAGAATTATTTTGAGAGTTTGCTCTTCAGCATGGAGAATTTCTCCAATGTGGGCCATATCATGAATTAGGAAATGGACGGGAAAGTCCAAGGATTTGTACTCACCAAAACCTTGAATGGAGACACTGATGCTCAATTTAAGGGAATAAACAGTATTCTAGGACCTCAGACTGAAGCACCATGGCTATCCCCATGAATTCCAACTGCTATTTTACTGTCTTGGTTTCTGGTCTGCCTTGTTCCAACTGTGCTGATGTGAAACTTCTAGAGTAATTCTTCCAACTGGATCCGCTGATTAAACTTCTTCCCTTCTCAGTTAGTAAGAATTTCCTCTCATCTACAGAACTGCCAAACACAGTTTCACCTTGCCTTGCCTTGCCTTGCCTTGCCTTTGGGTGTGGCATTATTCCTATCAGTCCTCACTGACAGCCAAGTTCTGGCACCTGAGTCACATAAAGCAAACTCTCAGTATTTTTTATTCCATTTTGGGACAACAAGGAATCATTTACCTATGTCGTGTTCTTACATACAATTATCATTCTCTTTTGTGGACTTTATAAATATTTTGGTATTTGAACAAATGAATATTTTTTTTCTTGGTGCCCTTTTGAAAAGAACATAAGCTTCCATGATAAGTATTTGAAAATACCTGAAGAGCTGGGATAAAGTGATTGGATATTTTAAAACATTAAAGGGGAAAGTGGTGGCTTTGATTGCCTTAGAGCACTTCAGAGGTCTTGGTCCAATCAATCACCCTCTCTAATGCCAGCGCTTTTTGTTGGATATGCCCTTCCCCAATCCACTGGCTTTCAAGTTGACTTTTATCCTAAGCAATTTACATAGTGTTACCTAGATCTTTAAGTAAGATTAGGAGGGAAAGAAAAAATTAAAAAAAAAAAAAACTTCTATCTAGAGTTCAGTTCTATAATTGCAAGATTTGCAGAAAGGCTGGAAACTTCCACAAAGCCTTTCTGTGCCCTTGGGTGTGTTGCTGAATCTCTGGAGCAATCTTCTTCTCTTTTGCATGCACGGAATAAGGTGGCAGAGATGAAAGACAACTTTTAGCTTCAGCTACAAATCAGAGCAGAAGGGTAATGCTTGACAGCTTCAGAATTATCACTGATCCAGCTTGGCTCCGCAGTGGTGGGAAGTAGGTCAAAAAAATGGCTGGCTGGAGCTCTGAGTGTGCTACAGAATATTACATCTTCCTTAATATTCACACAGTTTCTCATCTGGTTCTCCAAATGCTTGCTTCTTTGTGCCCTTTCTATATATTTTTAATCTTTGCATTTACAAAGGAGCAAAAAAGAGCTAAGAAATCTTTGATGTAGAAAAGTGATGAGAAAATTTGATTTATAAGCTAATAAAATGTATTTAAATCCTAATAGTATTTATGACACAGAGGACATTTTGTGAAAAGAGATAAACAGATCAATAGCTTGGAATGTGAAGCTCAGGAGAAGGGCCTAGTGCGCATAAACGTTAATAATGGATAAAGGAGCATCTTAAATCAATGGTCAAAGTATGCACTATTTGAAATTTTGTGTTGGAAAAATGGTTCATCAGGAAAGTTTGGTTATCTTGTCATTGAAATAAGTATTTGCTGAAATAAAATTCAAAATAGATTTTAACTAAGGAAGTCACAAAACAATTGGGAGAAAGCTGAAACTAATATTAATTTGATTTCCAGTTGGGATACCTTATTGTAATCATGAAAATCAAAAGAAATGGCAAAGGAAAATGGACACATTAAAATAACTAACATTTCAGAATGTACTTAGAGATGATAAACATCATATACAGGGCTGGTATGTAACTTTGTAGAGAACTGGCCTAGCATGTGCAAGGACCTGGGTTGGAGCCCCAGGACCACAAAACACAAACAAACAAAACAACAAAACGCTATATAAAAATCATAATTTATAAAAGAAGAGGAAAACACATGAAATGGGGGATTATTCTGAAAATATGAAGAATTTGTATATGTGAATAAAATATTCATACCCAGAAATAAAATAGACAAAAAAATAAAGACATAGGGAACATCCACCAAAGAGTAAGTTCAAAGAGCTAATAAACATTTGAAAAGATTTCTGTTTTGTTTTTGGTTTTGCATTTTAAGTGGAAAAAAAAAGCAAATGAAAATGACATTCATTGTATTTTTCAGGGCTAGCAATGGTGTGGAAAAAGCAGCCTCAGACAATATTGTGAGAGAGAATATATAAATTGGTAGAGACATTTTAGAAGTAATATGATGATAATGATCTCAAATATTTCTACCTCTTTGACCTTATAACTCTGTGCTAAGATTCTATTCAGTGTCAAGACCCTATTTCAAGAAAATTTTGAATGTTCATCAAATATTTATTAATTGAGCACTTATTTTTTTAATAATGAAAGCTGGAATCTACCCAACATATGTTGCATTAATAAGATAAAATATTAGCTACTTATTCATTAAGATATGCAGTATGGTTCTGAAGTGTTTCCATGTACTTATCACATGCAAGTTAACAAAGACTATCTAATGCCTTTATAGGGGAATAGAGTCACCACATCTACCATTAGGACCAGAGCAGAGGACCAGAGGACGCATTTTCTGAGGTTTGTTCTTACACTGCAGGAGATGGTGCAGGTGGTCTCCCTCAATCTAGATAGAATATGAGAAATGTTTCATAAATATAAATTACAAAACTTGACAATCAACTTATCTATGGTATGGGAAAGAGATGAATATCTATGTGGTGCTAGTATTTATAGGCCAAGGGTTGAACTGATGGAGAACACAAAAATTAAGACTGAGAAAAGGAGAAAGAAAACTAGGTAGAGACCTCAAATAGATAAATCCTTTTGGAGCTCACAAATGGGATAACACCTACAGCCATATTAGAGAATTCACTGCATAAAATCAGGAGGGAATTATTTTGTTGGGGTGCAATAGTTTGAATCTGTAATGTCTTACAAAGTCTCACATATTAAATGCTTGATCCTGAATGGTGGTATCCGATAACTGTGGAACTTTAAGAAGTGTGCCTATTATTGGTAGGTCTTCTTATCACTGGGGATGTGCCCTAGAAGGGGATGGTGGAGTCTCATATCATCTGCTCACTTTAATTTTCTGTCTGACTCTCTTTCATTCCAAGCCATGAGGTGAGTGAGTTGCTTGACCACTTGCTTTCAATGAGACATGTCACAGATCCAATGCACAGGGTCCAACTGACCAGGGATAGAAACCTCTAAAACTGAGAGCCAAAATAAAACTTTGCTCTGTTGATTGCGTTGATTATCTGAGTATTTGGTGAACATGGGGGTGCAGACTATGTATCAAGCATACTGCAATTCTTATCTTATGTAATTCTCACAACTTGTAACTGTAATTCTGAGACTGATGTATCAATTAATTGCATATGCCTAGTTGTATGTTAGGTTCTGGGGAGCTGTGGACACAAAGGTGAAGAAAATACACCCCCTATCTTGCTATAGAGTTAAATATGTATGAGATCACCCAGCTATCCGAATTGGACAAAATATTTTAAATTTTTCTTTTATTCATTTTTTTATATTTTCTGGTGCATCTCAATTATATACAACGATGACTTTCATTGTGACATAATTGCACATACATAAAAACACAACGTGATCCATTTTATTCCCTAATCTCTATCCTTGCCCCCCTCAATTCCTCCCCTTACTCTAATGGTCTTTCTTCTATTTTCATGTCATTTCTTTTTTTCCTTGTTTTTCTTTCCCATCTAGCTTCCCCATATGAGAGAAAACATATACTTTTCTGACTTCATTCAAAATTATGATATCCAGTTCCATCCATTTTGTTGCAAACGACATACTTTTGTCCTTTTTTATGGCTGAATAAAACACTTTGTGGTATATATTTACCACATTTTCTTTCTATGTTCACCTGTTCACAGACACCTAGGCTGATTACATAATTTGATTATTGTAAATTGTGCTGCAACAAACACAGATATGCATATATCTTTAAAATATGCTGACTTTAATTCTTTTGTATAAATGCCAAGGACTGGTATACCATAATCATATGGTAGTTCTAACGTTAGCTTTTTGAGTCAACTCCATATTAATTTTCATAATGGCTGACTAATGTACATTTCCTCACATCCTTGCCAGCATTTATTGTTATTTGTATTCTTGATGATTGGCCTTCTAACTGGAGTGAGATGGAATCTCAGAGTTATCTCCCTGATGGCTAAAGACATTGAACTTTTTTTTAGTCATCCGGCTTTTGTACTTCTTTTGAGACTTGTTTGTTTCGTTCATTTGCCCATTTATCGAGTTGGTTAATTGCTATTCTAATGTTGAGTTTTTTGAGTTATTTATATCTTCTAAATATTAATCCTGTGTCAAAAAGTAGCTGGCAAAGAGTTTCTTCTATTCTGTAGGTTATCTCCTTAATCTGTTTTTTCCTTTGCTGTGCAGAAGGTTTTTAATTTGATGCTGCCCTGTTTATTGATTCTTTTTTGTATGTCCTGAAATATTGGGGTCCCATTCAGGAAGTCTTTTTCTGTGCCTATATGTTAAAGTGTTTCCCCTATTTTTTCTTACAGTTGCAAACTTTCTGGTCTTCTTCTTAGGTCTTTTATATATTTTGAGTTGACTTTTGTTCAGGATGAAAGACAGGGATTTAGTTTTATTTTCTTACATATGGACATCCTGTTTCCCCAGAATCACTACAGAGGCTGTCCTTTCTCCAATGCATTTTTTTTGGGAACTTTGTTAAGGTTCAGATGACTGTATCTGCGTGGGATTATCTGTGTGCCTTTTAGTCTGTTTCATTGGTCTAGTGTCTATTTTTATACCAGTAACCAGGTTGCTTTTGTTACTGTGGCTCTGTTAGTATAATTTGAAATCAGATATTGTGATGCTACCAGCATCGCTCTTTTTGCTCAGTATTGGTTTGGTTATTCTGAGTCATTCCTTCTTCCATATGAATTTTAGGATTGTATTTTCTTGTTATGTGAAGACTGTCAGTGGCATTTTGATTGGGACTCTATTGAATATGTAGGTCACTTTTGATAATATGGCCATTTAAAAAATATTAATTCTGCCTATGCATGACCATGGGAGATCTTTATATCTTCTTCAATTTCTTCAATTTTTCTATAGTTTTCATTGAAGAGGACTTTCACTTGGTTAGGTTTATTCCTAGATATTTTATTTACTTTCTGACATTATTGTGACTTAAACTATTTTTTTCTGATTTCTTTCTCTGCAGATTCATTGTTAGTGTATTCAAAGGTTTTTATTTTTATTTTTGTACATTGATTTTGTGTCCTGTTACTTTGTTAAATGTGTTAACCAATTCTAGAAGTCTCATGGTGGAGATTTTAGGATCTTCTAAGTATGGAATTTTATCATTTGCAAATAATAGTGATGAACATAAATGCAAAAATACTCAACAAAATAATAGAAAATTGAGTTCAACATCACATTAAAAAGCTCATATGCCGTGATCAAGCTAGTGCATCCAGAGATGCAAGGCTGATATGACATCTGAAAATACACTACATAGATGAAAACCAAGGACACAAATCACATGATTATCCAAACAGATACAGAAAAAGCCTTCAGCAAAACTTAATACACTTTTATGATTAAAACCCTGTAGAAACTAGGGATGAAAGGAAGTTAACAACATAATAAATGTTACTTATGATAAACCTGTTTATTTTTGTTTGTTTGCTCTAAATTTTGCCACTTCAAAATCTATCTGTATACTAGTCTTTATTTTTCCTTTAAAAAATATTTTAGCTAGTCAAGCCATATTTGCATATATTATTTTTTAAAAATAAATGCAACAAAGAAAAATGTAATGTGCCTTCACATTACATTTGTAATTCCTCTTCACTCATTTCCTTTTCTTTCAGTTATGATAATCATTTTTGTGCATTTTTTTCAGGTGTGTATGTATAAATATCCACAGAGAATATATATGATGTTTTGGTAAGTTTTATATATAAATAAAGATATGGTTTCCATAATGTTTTGAAGCATTTTTTAAAAATAAGTTATATATTTTAGGCTCTTATTTACATAAGTGAATTGTAATTTATATCATTATTTTTAACTGTTTTATAGCATTTGTATAAAGTGATTCATTGCCCAGTATTTTGTTTAAGAAATGAAATATTATCAATCCAGTTGAAATCAGCTATATATACCTCTCTGATTAAAGGTGGGTAGTGGTGGATTAACATACCAATAGTTTCATTTCATCTGTTAACCTTTAATGGAAGTTAGTTGGGAATAGAGTTATAGATTGATAGTTTTCTCACACCTTTCTGATGAATTTATTTGACTAATTTCTGGTTTTTCATTGGTGCCATTAAAAAAATAATAATAATCTAAGTAATATGTATGCAGCAAAACATTTCTCCCTCACATTCCATGATCTTGCTATGGTGGTCACCTGTGCATTCATGTTCAAGTGCTGTGCTTAGATATTGAAATCTGAGGTTTAATATGCTTCATTTTTTAACACAAAAATTTCAAAATTCCTTTTGCTTTCTGCATTTAAAAAATTTTTCTATTTTATATTCTACTTAATCCCTTAGTTATGTCTAAACTATTTTAACCCATCCACATTTTTATTGATTTTTTAAAAAAAATAAATGATAGCCAAATGCATTGTAATTCTTGTTATCTCAATGTTGATATTTTAATTCTTAACATCTTGTATTTTTAAACAATTAAGAAATGTATTCTTTTGTTATTCCCCATAGTTCTTAGTTACTTATGATTTGATAATTTTAAACATGTTCCTTTTCTGGTCTGTTTTTGATCATCTTAATATCTGAATTTTTGAGATGTAAAGGTATTATTTCTTCCCATAGTATTTGTCTGTTTGTATTATGTTTTGTTAATTTTTGGTTCATCTACATCTTTTAGAATCCCAGGAGTATATATTAGGAATATATTTCTCTATGTTTTATTTTCCAGATGCATTCTGTCTTAGAGTAACGGTCAAGACTGCAGATGAGTATGAGTTTCTTTTGGAGGGGGAATAAAAATGATCTAAGGTTACAAAGTGGTGACATTTTCTCAACTCTGAAAAGTCTAAAAAAGAAGGAGGAGGAGGAGGAGGAGGAGGAGGAAAGAAAAGAAAAGAAAAAGAGCCATCTATGGGGGCCTTANTTCTCTCTCTCTCTCTCTCTCTCTCTCTCTCTCTCTCTCTCTCTCTCTTTCCCCCACCAGCCATTAGAAGGTCTACACTGTGAAGGCTGAGAACAATTATCTCACTAGTTACTCCTGAGAGAAACAGAAGCCCTGACATAGTATCTCCATCGGCTCTGATTTTATCTACACTGGAATACCTACAATAGTCACTACCTGAGACAAAAGATAATCTATTAGACATTTTTTTAAATTAGTTGATTTATTCTAATTAGGTGTATATGACAGCATAATGCATTTTGATTCATTGTACAAATTTACAGCACAACTTTTCATTTCTCTGGTTGTACACGATGTCGCATCACACCATATGTGCAGTCATACATGTAACCTAAGGTAATGATGTCCATCTCATTCCATCATCTTTCCTGTCCTCATTCCCCTCCCCATTCCATTAGACAATTTTTATTTGTGAAATTTTCTTAAAAAATTAGTTATGAGATCCTTTTCTGACTCAGTAACAGTAAAGAACAGGTACTGAGTGGGATAAGAGGAAGGGAAGGGGCATTGGGAGGATGACAGGGTTCTTAGTCACCGCAAGTTTGCTGAAGGGAAGATGGTAAAAGAGGAGAATGACCACCATATTAATAAAAAACTTTTAAAAAGTCTCTTAATTCTAAATGTTGGTGAGGATACTGAGCAACAGGAGTTTCATACCTGTCTCAAGTTTGTTCTTGTACACTTATAATTTGAGCTATATATCAGTGGACACTATTGACAAAGTGAGCTTATATCCTACTAGGAAAGAGAAAATGAACAAATAAAATTTGCCTTATGGATTATTTTCTGTCTTAGGCATGATGCTTCCCACCCAAAGTAGATAAAGTCAGATGCTAGTATAGAGGCAAAATATTACATGATCCTTATTGTGAAGAGCAAACTGATAAACACTCTGAGAAACTCTCTGGTAACATCCATGAAAGCTGAATGTCCACCTTCCCATGATCCTCATCTTGGTCTTTAGCCAACAGAACAGGGGCCCATGAGAATAAATGCCAGTCTCTGTGTGGAACTCAATGCTCACTAATCCGCTGAGTAAATTTATTTCACAGAATATGATACCTTCTATAAGATTCTTAGTGACACACGGAGAGATTAATTTTGCTATTAGAAAGCTCTGTTTATTTATTTAGTCTTGCTAACGCTATTAGAAATGAACTCACAGAAATCCACTGCTGGGATTTCAAATTTAATACTTGATCATGAAGTATATGAAAACAGCACCGTGCCTCACTCCTCATTTTTCATCTCCGCCTCTAAGAAAGCACAGGCATTTTACAGAGACCCAGTAAATAAGCGCTGAGTATAAGAGCCTGAGATGACAGACTTACTCCTTTTGTAACCAAAAAGCAACAAAAACCTGCAGATTTTTCTAAACTAAAATATAAACTGGGGATTTCTCATTCATTACAATAATTGTGATATTAGCCAAATTTTTCATAAATATTTATACCATTTATATGAGTAATTAATAACCTTTTTTATGTTTTTGATGTCTTACAGTAAATGAAATAAATTATTTTTGAAGCAAGAGAGTATTTTAAACTACCACATCAATTATTCTTAGTACTATAAACACATTTCTTCCAACAAAGATGAAAACTTGGTCTAGATTTCTTTACAATCTGAATTTATTGTGTGATTCTTCAATAGCTTGAGTTTGTCAGAGTAGTTTAAAGTTCGTCTTTGCTTTGTTGGGTCTTTCCCAACTACTCAGTCCATATTAGCACCCTGGTTCATCATCTACTTTGTGTGTGTGTGTGTGTGTGCTGTGTGTGTGTGTGTGTGTGTGTGTGTGAGAGAGAGAGAGAGAGAGAGAGAGAGAGAGAGTTGGGAATCAAACCAGGACCTCACACATGCTAGGCAAACGCTCTACCATTGAGCTACAATCCTATCCCCTAACCTACTCTTCTTGAGCCTCATATGATAACAAATATTTTTATTTGTTCATTTTATATCTCCTAATAAGATATGAAATCCTTGAAAATAACATTGTCGGTTCCTCCCATTGATATATCTTGAGCTTCTATATTTGCCAATGACCTAAGAGTTAGTCTCATTAGGGGCCTCTGGGTGGTGGGTGCTGCTAGTGGCTCTCTGGACTCTGGACTCCGAGGCTGGTTCTCTCTCACTTATTGACTGAACCAACTGAGCTCTTTCTTAGTAGTTAACAATGTCAACAGTCAAGTTGCTGACAATCAAATTTAGAGCTGCTGACCTCTGGCCTGGGCACCAATTTTCAAACTCCTTCACGATTTCCTTCCTGAGTCCAGCAAGGAAAAAAAAAATTCCTTTGAGTTTGAACAACTCTTTCAGAGAAAGTTATAACAAGATAGGAGTACTCACTCATATTTTTGTTTCAGCATGGTCCTAGGGAGGTGGGTTGGGAAATAGACAAGCATATTCTCACATAGTTCCTGTTCCAGAGATTCTCCAAACCACAGGCTTGTGGCTCATCTGCCTCACAAAATTGAATTTCTTTGGGGTATGAGGGCTTTCTCTAAGAGTTACTGCCATTTCTCCATGAACCCCAAGTGTTCCCTGTGTGTCTATACTTTCATCATCTCCAGTTCCTTGACACTGGTTTCTTAGCCCAAGAGACATGAGTGGACAAGTAACTTAAACCTCCCTGTGTTTTTCATAGAGCTCTGGGCTGTTTCTTTCAGGGTTTTAGATTCTGATGCCAAGTTTTAGGATCTGTTTTCTGCTGTCTCAGGACAGTTACACAGAAATCACTTCTCTAAAGTAACGTACAGCTCATATTTTTAGCAGTGATAAGTAACTTTTGTATTAAAGTATTCTCATTTTAAATGTGCGCATGATAATTGTAAAACACTTAAAATCCCTTACACCCATTACTGGAAATTTATTATATATTTTTTTGCAGTTCTAAGTTTAGTTTTAGATCATAGTTGCTATCATGTTTTAATTAAGTTGCATATCCTGCTTTTCTACTTAGCATGAAACCAGTATTTTATCTGATAAGTATAATTTTATTTGATGCGTATTATTGCTTTGAGCATTTCTACAACATCAAAACCAACTAGCCCCTCAACTAGGGGATTTGTTTGTCTTCATTTTAATTGTTGAGTTTCTATTATTATCAACAGTGGACAGTGCATATAATAGTGGTCCCATAAGATTATTATGGAGCCAAAAAACCCCTGTAGATGTAGCCATTGCAACATTGTAGCCATTGTAATATGCAACACATCACTCACAGATTTGTGGTGATACTTGGCACAAATAATCCTTTCATATAAAAATCCTTTCATATAAAAATACAGCTCATACAATTATGGATAGCACATAATAGCACTTTATATTGACAACAAAAAATAGCTTATATAATTATCATACTATTATCATTATTTTAGAGTATACTTTGACTTACAAAAAATAAAATTTACTCTATAACAGTATGCCATTTTTTTCCAGTAGTAGCCTCGTGTATCTCATATTTCAGTGTCTCTTGATTGCATGAGGACTGACTGACCTACACAATCTAAGTTTGTGTAAATAGACACTGTGATGTTCAAGCAACAACAAAATCAACTGACAACGCATTTCTCAGCATGTGTTCTGGTTGCTAAGCAACACAAGCTATGTGCTTTGTGTGTGTGTGGTGTGTGTGTGTGTGCTCACAAGCATGTGCCCTATGCAACACTCACCAGGGAAAGTAAAATACTATGCAGTCAGCCAGTGTGCATTGCTTTGCAGTTAATGATAATGCTAATAACCTTACTGATTTAGTGCTTACAATGTGACAATAAATTATACTATCTCATCCAGTCCTTATAACAGTCCCCCATGAGAGACTCTGTAATTCATGTTTCACACTTGAGGATACTGATGTTCTCTGATTAAGCAATATGCCTCAAGTCACAAGACTACTGTGGATGGAATTGAGTATTGGAACTGTATATTTTTCTTAATTTTAAAATAATTTTATTTATACCACTTTGCACTTTTTTTGCAAGATTATAATGGTTTTTCTTTTTTATTGGTTCTTTTAAGTTGTACGTGACAGCAGAATCCATTTTGACATAATTATACAAGTATGTAATACTTCTTTTCTTATTTAGGATCCCATTCTTATTGATATTAATGATGGTGAAATTCATCATGTTGTTTTCATATATGCACATGGAAAAATTAGGTCAGATTAATTCCAAGGTCTTTCCTTTTCCTATTTCTTCTCTCTTTCCTCCATTCCCATTGTTAAATCTACTGAACTTCTATTCTTTTCCTACCACCTCTCGTATTGTGGGTTAGCTTCCCCATATCAGAGAAAACATTTAACCTTTGTTTTTTGGGGACTGGATTATTTCACTTAGCATGATAGTCTTCAGATCCATCCAATTGCTGGTAAATGTTGTAAAATCATTCTTCTTTATGGTTGAGTAATACTCCATTGTGTATATATACCACAATTTCTTTATCCATTCATCTGTTGATAGGTAGGCCACATGGCTTAGCTATTGTGAATTGAACTGCTATAAACGTTGATTTGGCTGCATCACTGTAGTATGCTGATTTTAAATCCTTTGAGCATATACGGAGGAGTGAGATAACTGGATCAAATGGTGGTTCCATTCCAAGTTTTCTGAGGAATCTCCATATGGCTTTTCAGAGGGGTTGAATCAATTTGCAGTCCCACCAGCAAAGTATGAGTTTACCTATTTACCCACATCCTTGCCAACATTTACTGTTACTCATACTCTTGATAATTGCTGTTCTGACTGGAGTAAGATGGGATTTCAGTGTAGTTTTAATTTATATTTCTCTAATTACTAGAGATGTTGAATCTTTTTTATATATTTGTTGATCACATTTCTTCTCTGTGAAGTGTTTGTTCAGTTTCTTTGCCCATTTATTGATTGGGTTGTTGTTATTATTATTATTATTATTTTGTGGGTTTTGAGTTCTTTATATATCCTGGAGATTAATGCTGTACCTGAGGTACAGGTGGCAAAGATTTTCTCCCATTCTGTAGGCTTTCTCTTCATGCTCTTGATTGTTTTCTTCACTGTGAAGAAGCCTTTTAGTTTGATGCCATAACATTTATTATTGATTTTACTTCTTGTGCTTTATGAGCCTTGTTGAGGAAGTCACTTCCTAAACTGATATGTTATAGTTTGGGGTCTACATGTTTTTCTATTATGTTCAGGGTTTCTGATCTAATACCTATGTCCTTGATCTGCTTTGAGCTGAATTTTGTGCAGGGTGAGAGATAGGGCTTAAATTTCATTCTGTTACATATGGATTTCCAGTTTCTCAGCACCATTTGTTGAAGAGGCTATCTTTTCTCCAATGTATGGTTTTAGCCCCTTTGTCTAATATAAAGTAACTGCATTTTTGTGGGTTTGTCTGTGTCTTTTATTCTGCTCCATTGGTTTATATAAATCCAAATCTGTGCTCTTTCCTCCATTGCCTTAGACAAGAAAAAAAATGTATATATATATATATATATATATATATATATATATATATATATATATATA
>NW_026000153.1:23702803-23770784 GCF_001458135.2 Marmota marmota marmota
TATATATATATATATATACTCTTCTTGTGCAAAGATAAAAGTAATTTTTTTTTTGAAATATCTATCACCTAAGCACAAAGAAGCGATCGAGATATAACTGAGGTTAAAGAAAATTCAACATAGGCCTCATCCCTATAAATATAATTGTCCCCTGACATTTTGCACTATGGCTAATTCAGATCCAGGTGACTTAGAAAGAATCATTTTGTTTGTTAAATAATAAACATTTTGCTGGGTGCAGTGGGGCATACCTGTAATCCCAGCAACTCTGGGAAAAAACTAGCCTCAGCAATGGCAAGGTGCTTAGTAACTCAATGCAACCCTGTCTCTAAAATTAAAAAAATAAAAATTAAAAATAGGGCTGAGGATGTGGCTCAGTGGTTGAGTGCCCCTGAGTTCAATCCCCAGTACGAAATAAATAAATAAATAAATATTTCTTGCCTTGACATGCTATGTCAGACCTATGTACAGACCTAATGCAGAGACTTGACTCATATATATATATATATATTTGATAGACACAATGACTAATACTAACAACAACAAAAAATATTTGTGGTCATGGGTGAGAATCATATGGAAAAATCAAATATTTAAATAAAATGTGATATCTGCTATGAAATCCCAGATAATGGTCACTGACCTATTCTGTGAATGGGAGGAAAATTCAATCCAGCTTTCCGTCTTATTTAGGTGAGTCAGAAGTGCCCATATGGATAGGAATTTGGAGGAAGAAGTAAGTGAACTGAAACAACTTTTTTTTTTTTAAAGTTCCCAAACAGAACTCTGCATGTCTTTTGAGGGTAGAGGGAGCTAGATGGATGAAAGACAGGTTTATGCATATGCATACAGTTCAATGAATTAAAAGTACTGTAAATCAAAACTGTGTTTAGCCCACCCAGTCTACCAAACACCCAAGCTTAGCAACACAAAACACTGTGCAGTACTCATCAGTTGTGTCCCTTGCTGATCACATGGCTGATACGGAACTGTAACTCATTCTTGCTGCCCAGTATTGTAAGAAAGTATTGTGCCATATATTGCTCACCTGGGCCAAGATCAAAATTCAGATTTGAAGCATCACTTTCCAATTTTTGAAAGTTAAAAAAAAATCATAAATTGAAAAATTTGTATACACATAGATCTATGCATCTCTTTCTAAAAATAAATAGATAATGGTAAACAGGCAGATAGATGATAAATAGATGATAGATGTGGAGTTATACAAACAAATAGGTACATATAGAAATTTTCTTCTGTTTTTAGTGGAAGCCTAGAACATATTAGATGCTCAGCAAATAACTAAGGATTAAGAATCCTGTGGATAATATGTCTTTGCAAAAACCTTGAGCTCTTGGCACTATGCAGTTTCTTTCTATCACCTCATGTTTTATTCTGCAGCCTGATGTGGTGCTGAGCCCTACAGCACTATAAGGTGCACACTCAGGGCAAATATATTGGGTACCCTAGAGAGTCCATGTTGTGTATCCCAAGTTCTGCTTTCTCTTCACAACTTTTTGAAATAAAATACAGCCTGAATATACATGCGACAAATATCTGTAACATTTTCTAACAAGATAAGAAGATGCACTTTTTTTTATATTTAGAAGGTAGATGAGATTCAAGTCAAAGGGGGACACAGGGGGGGACCAGTATATAATTCACAAGCAATATAATGACTATGAAAATACAATCTCCTTTATTTTTCCTTTAGAAACCTAGTTGCTGTCTTTTAAAAAGTGCTTGTGTAAGTAAAACCAGCTTATTGAAATGCATAATGTCTAACTTGCCTGTCACCAATAATCAGAGTATTTTCATCTGCAGTCTATACCACAGTCTCTTGTTTACAACAAATGTGGTTCTAAGTTTTGCAAGTGACATTTGATATCTCCACCACCTACTGTCCTTCCGTCACTCACCCACTGTCACCTCTGAGCAGCCCACCGACTCACTGCTTGTCTTCCTTCACCTTTTCTCTTCACAGTCACCAGCATCCCCCAGACAAACAGATCATCAGTGACTGCCAAGTCTTGTCCCCCAGAGTGGCTTCTTCTTCAAATAGCGCCTTGGCTTCCCCCACAAGATAAATCTAATCTCTTTTTTCTTCCTATTCTGTTATCTCTATTATGTCACCAGAAATGTGATATTTTTCTCTTTTTCCAGCATTATATGTTCCCACATTTAATCTTGATTTGTTTTCTTCCCACACTCTTCTCTCAGAGGTTTCAGGAAAGTGAGGAAATTATTAGAGATTTGAGAATGAATATATATGTCCCCAAGCTATGAAAATCTTGTTTCCAAACATCGAGCTAAGGTGGATAGGGAGAAAGAAAAGTATTACCAATGTTCATAAAGGATAAAATTTCAGAGAATTTTATTCTCTGTGTAGATCCCCTTAATGATAATTCAGTAATTTATAATGACGACTCTATAAAAAGGAATAATGATGAAGGAACTGTTATCACTTTTAATCTGAACACGATGTAATTGTAATATCTTTAGAGTTCTAAGAAATAAAAAGAAAACCAATGTCCCCAAGATCCAATGTATGTATTACATGTAGCCCTTCATCTCATGGACCCAGCTCTCAACTGTCCTGGAGCTGCCTTCACATCTCACAGCTGAGGACTGGAACTTTCTGGAAGAGTACATGATGCTTTCAGACCAACTGCATAGTCCCAGACCCAGAGACCCTAGTTCTTTCAACAGCTACAGGTCACTCATAGGAGGTTTACTTCTTTTTTTTTTCTTTTTTCCAGCTCCCAAAAGACCTTCAGATATTTTTTTATTCTTGTTTGTTTATCTCTGATAACATTTGGTCCTGTAGAATTGCTGTTTTCTTGCAGAAATGGATCTGAATTAGCTGCCTCCAGGTTCCCTGTCTGTGTCCATATTGTTGTGAGGAATCACACAGAGTCCGTGGGAATTCTGAATGTAAAAGAAGAGAATATCAGTATGTATGATCATTATGCTTTCTCCTTGACACAGATAACTATCGGGCATCTGAGGGACTAATTTTAAAAACACAAAACAAAACTAGTGTCTTCTCTCCAAGGGCAGGAAAGTAAACTTAAACCTAAGGACTTTTTAAAGCTTTTTTTCAATTTGCTAAAGTGGAACATTGAAGACTACTGAGATTAAGGTGAGGGAAAAGCTTGCACTGAGATGTTTTCTGACTCAGTAGATTTTGCTAGGTATGGCTTATTTTCAAGAACTGTGCATACCCCAAGAGGGCCTCTATTTGTTTTTGCGATTCTGCAATAACAGTATGAAAAAAATCTAGCTCCCAAACCACCCCAACATACTTACTCTATTATCTGGAAAACGAATTTGGCAAAAAGAAAAAGGGCCATGTGTAAGGTATTTTGAAAGGATTAAATAATAATGATGAAATCTATACACAATCAAAATTAGCACATTTAGATTTTAAGAATGTTTTTCTAAAATTCCAACTAACCTGGGAAAGCAAGAATTTACCCAATTTAGCAAATGCAACATCATGTACATCCACAGGACTGGTATCCTAATTACATAAAATAGAGTTCAAACTTACATAAATATAGCCAAATGTTTTCTAATGTCATATATAGCCAAAAAGAACAAATAAATATTTTTTTTTAAAAAAAGAAAGCATATTGATGGGGTGTACATGGGGTATATAACTGTCTTCAACCCAAAGTGAGGATTAGCAGCCATGGGATAGAATTATCACACTAACTATTG
Source organism: Marmota marmota marmota (assembly GCF_001458135.2). NCBI lineage: Eukaryota > Metazoa > Chordata > Mammalia > Rodentia > Sciuridae > Marmota > Marmota marmota. Next base: position 23,706,527 of record NW_026000153.1, read on the forward strand.
AAAGGCTGTCACCCTGTCTCATGATACATCTATCAAATTCCAGAAGAGGTATGTGTACATTCATTCATTAAAATCAATGTGAAAACACTGCCATAGGGCAAAAGCATACCCAGTATAATCTCCTTCATCATCTTTTATATTTTCTTAAACACTGTACAAGTGTCTTGTTAGCTAATCCATGTTTCTGGGATATTTTATGTGATGTACACACTAAATCTATAGGTGTGTGTGTGTGTGTGTGTGTGCGCGTGTGTGTATGTGAGTGTGTGTTCAAATATATTTTGTGATTTTAAATTGTCATATTTATATTAGGATATTTAAAATGAAATAAATCATACAATAGAAGAAGAATACTGTTCATGATCCTATCATCTATGAGAAACCACTATTATTAAGATATGCCAGCTTTTAAAATAAATTTCTCTAATCCTGATTTAACCTAATAATACCTATTTTCTCATGGCATTAAAATGCATTTATAGCTCCATTTTTCTGAATACCTAGTATCCCACAGTAAGTATGAATCTTTATTTACATGTCTTTCCCTAGCATCAGGCATTTAGATTTTCTTTTATTTTTGTAAAAAACCTGCTATTAGATATATCACATATCAAATCATTGATAAGGTAGAATTAAAAATTTGAAAGATACAATTATTTTAAAGGGACAGATAATGTTAGCAAATGTCTCCAGAAGTTTGCATGCATTTACTTGGCTGTACCTAGCAGTTACAGGAGTTCATGTCCCTCTCCATTCCAAATTATAGACAAATAAGAAATAAAAACAAAGCACTGCAGATTCATTTCAGTTAAAAATCTACCTGGAATATTTTCGAGAATGTTATCGCAAAAATTGAAAGTATAGCATTATTTCTTGATAAAATAAGTGTACTTCAGAAGAGATTTGTTTTCTCAACCAGAATAGAATAAGCCATGAAACTCTGAGGTTGTTAAAAATTTGAGTCTTTAGATAGAAGGCAAGATGGGAAGGGGTCTCCCCAAGATGATGGAGGGGATTCCCCATGGGATTGTCACTTGGCAGATAAGTTTAGAGCCAGAGAAGAGTGACATTCAAAATGCTGAACAGTGGAAATGGTGGTAGCACCAATTGCAACATGTGTAGCCATTGGTCAATTGATTGGATGACTGTGAGGGTGGGAATGCAGTGATTGGCTGATTGGGCCTGGGTACCTACCTGCATGTGGTGCGGTTTGAATCAGAAGCAGTTCATCAACCTATATAGAATGAGTCTTGATATTTTTGCAAACAGTTCTTCTGTAACTGTCTGGTACCATCTTACCATGAACCCAGGAGTCCAATTCTAGTGCCTAGAAACAGGGCCTCCCAGAAGAAGATATTCAGAAACTCCACATGGCGGTGGTAGTTTAGGAGTGGGATCCATTTAAAATAGGAGTTGTCTATTCTGTGCTTCCCTGATGGTTGAGCCCATCCTTTCTGAGAGAGTCTGCAGTCTTGTGGGACTCATGGAATGCAGGAAGCACATAATGTTCAGTTCCAGGCTAAATCTTGAAGGAGGCAGGAGCTCATAGAACAATTGCTCTGCTTGTTCTCTGGTAGGCAGGGGATAGGGGGAAAATGGTAATTATTAGATAAACACATAGAGAATTGGACTGCAAGTACTGTTTTTCATCCTTGTAACTAAGGAAACATTTTGTTTTGCTCATGCACCTTTGAGTCTCTACAGCTATGCTCTCTTACATAAAATCACCTAGCCCTAGATGGCTATTTAAACAATTAAAATAATGGAGAGAGGCTGTGACTGTGGCTCAGTGGTAGTGCACTTGCCTGGCATGTGTGAGGCACTGGGTTTGATTCTCAGCACCACATAAAAATAAATAAAATAAAGGTCTATCAACAACTTTTTTTTTTTAATGGAGGAAAAAAATACTTCATTTCCTCTATCACTCTATCCACATTGAAAGTGCTCAGAATCACATGTGGCTAGGTGACAGTTGAGCAGACTGCTGTCTCCTTTCTTGCAGGAAGTTCCCCTAGGTAGCACTTCTCCAGAACATGTTTCAGTAACAACATGGTGGTTTCTACTGGTGCAGATCTTCAATTAAAAAAAAAAAGGAAGAAAAAACTCACTTCTTGTACTTCCTACTACCACAGTGTTACAGGACAATGGCCTGCTGTGAAACTGAGGCAGCCACAGAGGTCCCCTCTTCAAACCACAATTCTTGCAATAACACCAGAAAGATTTCAGACATGTTACTCAAAGTAACAGGCATGCGTTTATTAGAAGGGATAGGAAAAGAAAAAATTCTCAAGGGAGACAGTTGAAGCCAGATTTAAAGATAGGTAGTTAGTGTAATTAGGTGAATGGGGTCTAATATCAAATGGAGACCATATAGAAAATGGAGTCCATAAAGAAAATGAAGTCTGATCTGAGTCTGGGAAAACCAGAACAACAACTGGGGAAATTGAAATGTCAATGTCCCCAAGGCCTAGGCCTGCCCTAAAGAACTGTTAATGAAGCAGCTCCCAGCAAAACAGGGAGATGCTAATCAAACCACCCTTCCTGCCCAGGTCACTCTTTCCTGCCCCATTGGTCCATCTGTTTCCCATCTTTTGCCTGCCACTTGCATCCCCCATCACATGCAGGATAGAGGGAAATAAAGGACAGGAATGTGGGAGGACAAAAGAAGACCTTAGATATAAAAGAGGGAAGACCTCTACTTTCCACAGATTCTGCCTTTTGGGTCCCCTTCTGGGGGCGGGGGGTGGCTTTTCTGCTGTTATTAATGAAGCCTTCCACTCTCCACTCTATACTTGCCTCATTGTGCTTCTCTGGTGTTATACTTCAGCATTCAGGGAAGCAAGGACTAGTCATGGTAAACAGTGGTGACACAATGGGTCCTGTCAGAGAAGAGGAGAGCACACTTCTCTTGTCCTTTAGTTCTATTGATGCTCCCGGGAAAGTATCTAGAGAATCCCACCCGGGGCTATATCTGGACTGACAGCAAAGGAACTGCACAGACCACCTCAAAAAGAGAATGGTGTAGTTTTCACAGAGTTGGGGTTTTTAATAAAATTGAGTTCTCCTGTTTTGGCCCCAATTTTCTGCCCCCTTAATTGATTTATTACCATTTAAATAAGCCCTCAGTAAGTTTTCTTTGTGAGAGTCTTAAAGTTGGGGTTTGCAGAGTGTTTGGGCATTGTGGCAGTTTTGGTGATAAGGAGGGTCTAAGGCACTTGTAGTGTGTGACACATCTTGAAACAATAGTTTTCCTTGAGGAGATGTCAATATGGCTTGGGGAGATTTTGACATAACAGGCCCCACCTTCCAGGTGCTTGCTTCTTGCTTAAGGCTCTCTGTGGTTTTCCGTCACTTTTCATTGTCCTCTCCCTGCCCACCCATTCATGCATGACTAGCTACCTTAAGGAGAGGAGGAGCTCTGATAGAAAGTAAGTGTACTATCATGAACCTTTGGTTCAAAAGGATGGGATTCACAATTGTGACACCTCCTTCTTCAAATTGAAGCAAAAAGGTGTAAAACAATTTGGGAACCGCCTCCTACTAACCCACTTGAATCAAATGTATGAAATATGATATGTCAAGAGCTATGTAATGTTTTGAACAACTAATTAAAAAAATTTTTAAAAAGGCTGGGGATATGACTTAGTGATTCAGCACCCCCCTGGGTTTAATCCCCAACTATCAAATAAATAAATAAACAAACAAATGTTTCAAAAGAAAAAAAAATTGGACTAAGAAATAAAAAATGTCTCTAAATACCAGAAAAAAAAATTCTTTGAGATTTTTTAAGGAGGAATTTTGCAGGCAAGGGACTTCCCAAACTTCAAGAGTTATGCTTTGGGGACATTATCAAGTAAATAAGAGGTCCTTAAACACAAACACTACGGTACTGTGATAGTTGATCTGGTGACCAAGATGCTCCTAATGTCGCACACAGATGGGTGACTCTATGGTATGAATACGCTGGGCAAAGATGATTCACATCTCGAGCAGAACGAATCAGGATGGCGTGAGATTTCATCACCACACTCAAATGGTGTGCTATTTGAGGTTTATGAATTATCTGCTTCTGGAATTTTCCATTTAATATTTTTAGGTTGGTTGGCTTAAATTTAACTTAAACCATGTAAACAGAAACTGTGGATGGGGTGCATGACTGCACTTGATAATGGGACATGAGAAGAGGACAGAATACTAGTGTGTGAGGCATCTTCTCTTTAGTCCTTTCAAGGTTTGGGGGATCATGGTGCTGTGATGTCCTTTGGACAGAGATAATATCTTCTGCTGTTGAGGGGTTTATTCATCAATAAATCCTCTCCCATTTTTCTTAGCATAATGTGTCCCCCTATCGTGATAGGCAAAAGTTTGACTTATACAGTCAAGGGGGAGAAATAAAGAATGTCCACGTGCTTCTGCCCTTTTCAATGCTTTATTCACTCAAGTCACTCAAGACAATTTCACTCTATAGGTTCTTAATCAAGAAAATGATAGTCCTTAATGCTAGGCACTGCCATAGACATAATCAATTCACAGCAAAAAAAATCTAGATTAATTCTAAATACTGCAAACACACTTAATCTGGACAGGCTCATGAAAGACATTCTCTCTGCATGCTAAGCTCAAGTGTCAGGTCAGAAGTCTCAAGCCTTAGGCTCTAAGTCCAGCAGATGTACACTCACTCAGATTGTGGTGATCAGATCAGAAACCAAGGCAGGCTTCTCCTGGGGTGGAGCTGATGGCTGGGTAAGGAGGAGGTCATAGGGAAAAGTCCTTTTCTCACCAGACTAAAGAGGCTTCTGTAGAGTTTGAGAGCCATGAGAACAATGCAGAGGATCAGCAGATGAGAAGAGTTGGGACGTCAGTCTAGGTCCTCCTCAGGCTCTCAGGCTTGTGTACAGCAGTGTAGGTTGGCTGAATGTCTGTTTATTTACTCTATCATTTATACTAAATTTGGGGGCTTCTGATCACCATTTCAATCCTTATCAGCTGCTACCAGATTTCTCAGCGATGTCATTCATCCTTGAGGTTAAAGCATCTGGTCTGGTGATTCCCACCCAAATTTACCTGGGCAAGTGGAAAATGCCAGAGACTTCACTCTGAGTTTGTCAGGGTGGGGAGAAGTGATTCGTTTGTGCATGAGGGCCATACTGGAGGGCTCTGTAGTGTCACTGGTGAGACTGCAGGTTTCAAACTAGAGTTTTAAAATGGAGTTGCTTAGGCTAAGGCCTAAGGCCACCCTTACACCCACTCCCATCCCATCATTATTGACCAATACCAAAATGAAACCAATGTGAATGATCAATCATCACAACTCTACTCTTCTTTGCCAAATATTGTTTCCTTTATAGCTAGGGTTGCTTGTTGTGGGTCTTTTTAAAAAATATATATTGTCATAGTTTCAATATAGTCATTATTATTATCTAAGTATGGTTGATACCAGCATATCAGGAGATGACAATTGTTGGAAAGATTGCTGGTTATCCTCACAGGTCCCAAGAGGAAGGAAGAAGTGGGGGTAGGGAGTAGGGGTCTATTGGGTGCACCCAGATGTTCAGGAGGCACACAGAGCAAAGGGAAGATGTTGACAAGAACCTTAACTGTGGTCTTGGAAATAGAATGGAAAAAGCTGAGAAAGTAGTTTTAGAAGTGGCCAGTGCAAATAATTCCATGGAGTTCTGTTTCAAAGGGCTGTCTCAGCTTGTCTGGAATGTGGCCCAAAGGTGATTATAGTAGGTACAGTGTGGCTTAGAGTTTAAGAGTCAAATAAAGTAGGTGGTTGGAGTTTGGGTTCTGGATTAGTAAGCTTGCATTTGTAAGTTGCTGGGATTTATCTAAATCTGAGAGAAGCAGTTCTTCCTAGGACAGCAAAATCCAAGATATCAAATCACACAAATATAGAAAACAAAAAGACATGGTTAATACAGTTATGCAAGGGAAAGTCAGTGGTGGAGACTGAGGTTTACTGTAGCTTTCTGGATTGAGGAACTATTGTAGCTGAGGGGATTGAGAAGTTGTGGTTCTAGGAATATGTGAGTTTGTAAAATGTTGAGAAAGAGAAAGGTTGTCTGTTGATGGTCCCTATTTGTGATGTCAGGAATAACTGTAGCCATTTAGTAACTGTGAGGTCACAAATGTTAGGAGAAACAGTATATATAACAAAGATAGTTTCTGAGAGCAAAATTACAAAAATTTAGAGAAGGCCTTAATCAATTTTATTTTTAATTCTACAATCAAGTAACGTTTCATTTCATCAAATATAATTAAGTGTTCTGGTGGGCTGAGCAGAAGAGGTTGGTTTTATCAACAGAAAAGGGATAAAGAAAGCAGAAACAAAGAAAGAAAAATAGACTGGTCATTTCAACGTAAGGCTGGAAGAGGGAGAGAGAATGATAACTTGATTGGTTAACATCAGGTTGCCTTTTTTGGGTAAGGATTAGAGCATAGCAACTTCATTACCATGCCAATTGACACTGGTCAGTTTGGAAAATTGGGCTTTTTTCTCGTTTTTCCTGATTTCTTAGTCTCATTAAGTGACCTGGATCTTTAGTGTGGCTGATACTGATAGAGGACAGATGTCAATGGTGGAAACATGAGGTTAAAGGAATCACTCTCTAAAATGGGCCCACTGTGTTGATCCCAAATGCTTTCTTTACTAAGAAACAACTTACCTGCAGCCTTGCCCAGCCTAGGTGGACAGGATATTCTCTGCGTGAGAAATGAAGACCCAAAATAATGTCAATAAGAACGTAAGTTACTCTGAAGGGAAAGATTTTTGTGACCTTTTTCATAGACTCAGGGAGATAAGGAAAATTCCTCCTAACCATAAGCCCTCTATGGTTAAGAGTCCAATTAGAACTGGTTAGCCAGGGCCAAGATGACCTAGAGTTGTCATGGCAATAGAAACTTGAAAGTCTGATGTCACCCTTCTGTCAGTCAACGTCTAGAGGAAGACCTGGGAGGGACTCTCTGGCAACTTCTCTGGGAATAAAACTGGAGTGCAAGAGAGGCACACTATCCTCATTGTCTCTGAGAGAATTCATTTTTTTTTCTCTTGAGAGTGTCCCCTTTTCCTATCCCTTCAATAAACTCATGCCTATTACTCTGAGTGACATGTCTGAAATTTTTCTGACTTGATTGCAAGAATAGGGATTTGAAGGTAAGGATCTTCATGCTGCCTCAGTTTCCCAGAAGGCCCCAGCTTTGTAACAATACCATTTTGAGTTTTAACTTAGTCTGTTAGGGCCCATGGCAATGGCCTCCTGTAATTTTTTTTTTTTTTTATAACGGTAGAATAGTAAAAATGATACTTTTGTGACAACTGGATAATAGAGTCTTCCAGCAACTGAATAATGTCTTTGTTACTTATTATATTAGAAAAATTAAACCCTGTTTCTCTAATCCACTGTTGAACAGTGTTTTCATCCTAAAGATGTTCCTGATATTGTAATCACAGTATTTCAGACAGAACTTCCCTCTCTGCTCTCTGTAATTTAGTGTCTTACCCCAGCACTCCCTGATCACCTCCCTACTAGTTTTCCCCTGGCAGTTCTATATCCATTATTCTATACCACATACAGCCACTGTGTGTGACACTTATTTGTGTAGCATGTGCCTTACCCACTGGTATGTGAGCTTCAGGAGGGAGGGAATTTTAGCTTATTTAATAGGCCTGCTGGAACTCAAAATCACCTGGTACATAACAAAAACTCAGTGCATATCTGCTGCATTAATAAATGAATGCACTCAATTATGTTTAGCAAATGATTATAAGATAAAAGAATTCTACTGACATCTTAGGGTAACTGTCTTTAATGGTAGGGAAGATGACATAAATTGAATTATGGAAGTTCAGTGCAAAAATAGAAGTAACAAAATTAGAAATTATTCATATGGGAAAATTGGGGTCAAGAGAAGCTGTACCTTGGCAATGCTTATGTTTATAATATGCATCATAATTCCATTTCTTCTGATTGAAATATAACCCTGCTGATATCATTTGTCATTTACTTTCCTGAGTGCTAATAATTTATGGACTACTTGAATTTATACACATTTAATTTGTGTCATTTTCAATTGTTAGCATTCAACCATTATTTAATCTCAACTATGTCTATGTCTTTTTGGTTTACTTTTAAAGAACTACCCTTCTGTCCTACCCTAAATATAATCTATATAACTCATACCCTTGCTTTGGCCTGCCACCATTTTCTTCCTGAAAATGAGCTACTCCAAGTGTTTCACCCATTGATTCTGCCACTGAATAAAGAAAAGCTTGCTGATCTGAGGTCTGCTTCCTGCTTCTGGCTTCCCACCTTTGTCATTTGTATGTCATTTGTGCTTACAACTCTTATATGTTATTAACATATAGTAATACATAATTATTATGTAGTAATTATTTTCAGCCAATATTTCAAAAGTATTTTTCACAAATGATAATCCCTTAAGAACTGGAAGTCTGCTGTGCTTATCTTTTCCAAAAATATAGTTGCTATTATTTAATAAACAATTATTACTAAGGTCTATATCACTTGAATAAGTATATATAGAAATGATTGATGGAGGAATAAATTTTTTCCTTGGATTCAAAAACTGGATTTAGATTTTATTTTTTTTCCCACTAATTGAAAGTCTGCAATTCAATTAAAAATAATACATGCCTTAAACTGTAATTTTGCAAAACAATTTTCACCATTTATTATAAATATTATTGTGTAAATATGTTAATTTCAAGAACATTTCATTCTTCAAGCCATGGTTATTTAATTATATGGCAATGCTAATGAAGCCCACAAGGAGGGGAGATCTGATGTACATTTTTATACTATGCAAAGAAACTGTTGATTAAATCTTCATATTAACATTATTTATTTTATCTACTGTTGATAACATTTAATGTATTTGCTAAAGTACACAGTATTCCATTTAATAAAATCAAATTAGGGACACATCTTGGATTTCCTGAGCCTGAAGATCAAACAGGAACGGCATAAATAATCTATCCTTGGAGAACCAAGGGATGGTGGAGACAGACAAGTCAATTGGGAATAATGATCCACTAAAGGTATATTGATTATCTTATTTGACTATTTGAGTTAGAATATACCCAAGACTTGAGATTTCCTGTAGAATGAAGTAAAATGTCAGAGTAATGGCCCCCATTCAACCACACCTGGGGGATAACTGCTAGACATATTAATGAATACTATCAAGGCCTATTTCAAATGTAAAAGACCATAGCTTACCTGTGAGACTACCTCCAGCCAACTCCATTGTCCCAGAGATGAAACCAGAAGGTGGGGATGAACCCAGATGGAAGTTACAGAAAGGAGGATGGGTTACAGAAAGGAGAATGGAAGAAAAGTCAAATTGTAGCCAGAATGCCTTTTTAATGCCTATTTTACATAGACTTTGCTCCATGTTCTGCCCCAAACCATATATGAATGCCTAAACTGATGCACCAAAATGGGTTTTTCTACTCTCAGACCCCCTCTCCTGAATGGTGGGTGTTATATCTCTTCTCCTTAAGTAAATCCTGCTCCATTTACTCTTCCCTTCCACGAATTTCTATGGGTTTTATTCTTCAAAATTTGTGAGACAAGAACCCAGAGTGTTAGGCAGTGGCTAACAATGAACAGTGAAATTCAGGCAGGATCACAAGTAATCTTTAAATTACTTTAATGTCTTCTTTAAACACTTGCAAAGTAAATGAGAGCGCAAAAGGTGGTAGTTAATTTGTAAAAAAAAAAAAAAAATGGAATCAAGAGAGCTAGTTGGAAATCACATCAAGGGAAAAGGATTAATGAGACTAAGTCTTGAAAGAGTCCATTGACGTTGATGCAAACTAGGAATTATAGCTATAAGTGTCTCCAATTGTCTGGGAAGGAAGATTCTTTTAGTAGTGCGTGTGCACTAACCAGCTATTGACCCCAGTGCCCACATTACCATGGGATTGACTTATAGATGAAACCCACATAAATAGGATAGCCACCATGACCGTTCCAGAAAAGGACCACTAAGGTCAAAAACTCCACTGCCTGATATAAAGGAGGAGTTGAACACCTGATTGGTAGAGTACAGAAAGTGGTCCCTGTAATGCCAGATTCATGGGACCCCGATAGACCTCCGGGAGCAGAATCTGATGCAATCACACAAGAGACTTTATTGCAAGCTCGAGCCTGGACTCACAACCATTCTAGCAGTCCCAGGGAGTGAGTCCCAATCCTTTGTCCAATGAGATTTTATAGGTTTTGGGGGGATACTCTATGCGTCACAACATCACACAGCAAATCATTCCATACCTTGGGAAAGTCAAACAACAACTCTTAACATTGATTAGCACATTCACTGGCGGGAACAAGTTGGGTAGGGGTGATTGGTTAGTATAAGAGGAGGATTCCTTTGAACTGATTGGTTTAAGCCAGGAGGGGTGTACGTGCTAAACTACATGGTTTCCCAACATGTCATCAACCACCATAAACTACTGGGGGATCATCTGGCATCCCAGGTATTTTCCCTGTCTCATGCTGATTGGTGATTTCTAGGGGGTCCTCACCTAGCCTAACTGAGTCAGGGACACCTGGTGCCACAGATCTCTCCTGTTATTTGTAGACAAACAACTCAGCAGGGTGGGTATGTGCTTAGGAGTGCTCTGTGGGTTTTTCCAAGGACAAGGGTTACATCCACTTCCTTAGGACAGGCCTTAAGGTAGAAGCTGCTGTTGTTTATTTATTTTCAAAAATGGAGTCACATCAGTTTCTCAGTCCCCAGTTCTCTTGGTAAACATCAAACAGTAATAAAGTTGGGGGACTATTAGGGTAGCTGGTGCAAATATCCACAAGAGACATATCTCTGAGTTTAAGCAAAGGTTTATTGACAGAGATTATCTACCAGCCTGCCCTTCTGCAAGGTATAGCAGCCTTCTGGAAACAACTTCTTAAATATATAGTCATGTACAATGAAGTAGTTAAAAAATAACCCTCTGGTCTTGTGATTGTTACTTGGTATCTTGGGTGTGGTTTCAGTAGTTAGGAACTCTTTGGGGGTAGACCTAACAGGAAAGTGCTGATTTTCAAAGTGGAGTTACTTTGGCTTAGGAACCTAACATTCTGGCCTTTTATCTTATAATAGTAAAGGGCATCATTCATTCTGGCTTCTTCTAGCTAAATGAAAGGAAAGAAAGGTTTAGGCTGGAATTTGGGGAGGCAGCTAAATATTGGCTTACAAAGGGCTGGTTTACAGTCTGATTAATGAGTGCCTTTACTCGATCTTATAAAAAAGTTTTTCAGGCATTTTACCAGACAAGGTTGTTATTAAGAGCACGATGATGAATGTAAGGAGACAGCCCATCAATGGGAGTAGCCAGGGGAGATTCTGGCTCAAAAGGTTCCAGGGAGATGATGGCTGCTGCTCCCAGCAGCATTTCTCTATGTTCTCCCAGAACTCAGCTATTTTTCCTCAGACTATTCCAGATTTGTTGGTCGAATAATATCATTCCTCTCCTAAAAAAACACAAGTGCTTCCTTTCTCTGTCATTAGCAAGTCAATGGCTCTCCTATTTTGGAGAACTCCATTGGCTAAAGAGGTGACTTGGATTTGAAGAGACTCTAGGGAGTCTGCCAACCATGCAAAGTCCTCATTCAGTTCTTGGGAGAATTTATAGTAAAGATGGGTGGCTGTACCTATTCCTGCTACCCTTGTGCCAGCTGCTGCCAATATGCCTGATCCAATGAGTACTGGAGTGAGGATCACTCTTTTGCATCTGGGACGTTGGAGTCCAGAAGGAGGAAGAAAGGGTAAGTTGAACCTCCCACTCAGAGTATATGGTTGTGTAATGTGTAAGGAGGATAAGGAAGCAGAATGTGAGAACAGTGGATATTGGGCAGCGAAAAATGGAGCTTCCACAGAGGAAAAGATGCCAGGTTGTCTCTGGAGTGGCTGAGTGACATTATAAGTTGTATTACATAGGGAACTCTTAGGTAGCATGGTGGTATAGAGACATAGGGTGGGGGAGTGTGCAGCAAAGTAGGAGACATTGGAATGAAGTGGTCCTGAAGAATTACATGAGGAAGTGTTAAGGAGGGGGGATAGTTTGGAAGACCCTGGAGAAGGAATAGGGTTTGCTATCAATTAAATGTGCATAAGAGGGACACAGATCCAGCAGTCAAAAATATAGGGTGGATTAGAATTATTGAGGAGTTAAAAGGTTGAAATGAGATATGTGAGCAAAGGGAACAATTTAGGTGTGGGGTTAGTGGTGTTTTTGATGATTTTGGCTATGTTGCATAATGGCTTGTCAACCAGTTGGATGTAGGCCTTAATAATTTTGGAAAGCAGTGTGGAGATTCCTGGGAAAGCTGGGAATGGAACCACCATTTGACCNATAGTAGAGGATAGGAAAGGCAGCAGAATACAACAGACACTAGTATGGCAATATGTAAATCAGTGGATGTGTAACCGATGTGATTCTGCAATCTGTATACGGGGTAAAAATGGGAGTTCATAACCACTTGAATCAAAGTGTGAAATATGATATGTCAAGAACTATGTAATGTTTTGAACAACCAACAATAAAAATTAAAAAAAAATAATAATAATTTTGATTATTCCCACTGGATCTCTACCATGCTCATCTATATGGACCCCAGCCTTGATGGCGGAGTCCCAAAGTGGGTTTTGAGGGTCAAGAATGGTATATTGTATGGGGTTGTATTGGTTATATTTACTGTTGGTGGGGGACAAAGTTTGAGAAAGTAACTGCCTGGTGTAGCTGTGTGAACGTGATGGCAAGACCAAGAGGGAAAATCAGCCTCATGACAGCTACCTTTGAAATCTGGCCTTTGTGTTTGAAGTGAATGTATCTGTGTTGGGCAGTGTATTTTCTTTCCCAATTGAAGGAGTAGCGGAGTATCACCCTGTGATAAAATTTGGGGGCATGGTGGTTTCGCAGGCATCAATTTGGAGAATGACAGGAGTATTGGGTGTGCCATTCCAGCAGGTGAAGTTAAGAAGAGTTTGTGTGCCCTAGGTTTTGTGGACCTGGAATTCCCAATAGCCTAACATTTTGGAGTGCATAGGAAAGCAAAAGAGAATAGAAGTAAGAAAAAGAAATAAGAGATTTCTTCCAGAAGGAAGTTGGAAAGCATGCCTTATAGGTGGAAGGATGAGATCCATGCCTGAAATTGGCCTGGGGAAGACATGACACAAGGGAAATACTCTTGTTCCAAGAAAAGGATACGAACAAAAGACCAGTAATGGTACCAAGAGTGCATGGACTGCAGTTCCTCTGAGAGTCATGCTAATCTGATTGTAGTGGGGTTCTTTACTCTGTAGGAGTACCAGGGACCCAGACCAGAGGAAGGAGGAAGAGGAGGCAGGCCATCAGCAGGGATCAGTTTAGCCTTGCTGAGATGAAACCATAAGGGTCTTCTGGAAAATTTGATGGCTATTGGGGTAGTCAGGAGAACTTGGAATGGTCCTGTCCATTTAGTGGATAAAGAAAAAGGATGAAGATTCTTGAGATACACTCAGTCTTCAGGATGTGGGATAGGCAGGCAGTGGAGAGGAGAGTTGTGTTTGGAGTAGAAACCTGTCCACGTGTTCATGGAGCAGATGCCTGATTAGAGAAAGAGTGGAAAAGTAGTCACCGAGAGGACTCGGGGAAACAGTGGTGGATCCCAGGAGGAAAGGGTGGCCATACATAAGTTCAAAAGGATTAATGAAGGAAGGGGAACATGGACAGAGTGACTCTTAAACACATTAGAGCCAAAGGTAAAAGGAAGTTCAGGGTTGTTTTAATTCTAGGGATAGTTTAGTGAGTTGGGATTTAAGAAGAGAATCAGCTGTGTCTACTTTTCCTAAGGACTGAGGATGATGGGGAATTTGAGGCTTCCAGGAAATGTTAAGGGCAGAGTTCACCTGTTGGAATGAAGGAGGGATCATGGTCAGTCTGAAATGGGCAAGGGAGGCCAAATCTGGGAATATTTTTTTCCAGAAGAACTTTAGTGACAGTGGCTGAATTTTCAGTGGTTGTAGGGAAATCCTCTATCCATCTTGAGAAACTACGGACTGAAGTGAGGAGGTATTTTGTCTGATGCGGGGGAGCATGTGAATGAAATTGAGTTGCCAATCCTCTGCAGGAGTATGGCCTTGGGCTTCATGGGTGGGAAAGCAGGGAGGTTGGGATCCACCTTATGGCGATATCATGGCACATAGGGAGCATTTTTGAGTGACCTCACAGAGTTGGGAGTAGTTCTGTTGAAAGAAAAGGGGCAGGAGGAGGCAAAGGAGAGATCTGAAACCAATGTGAAGGAAGTTGTGTATCTGAATGAGATAGTGAGAAGCTGTTCCTGTGGGAGCACATATATATCATTAATATTTAACCAGCAATCTTCTCTTGTGGCATGTTGTTGTTTGAATGAACTGGGTCCCTCTGGTAGGTAATGAGGAGTAAGAAGGAGGTGGGTGCTGGGTGATTAGAAAGTGCTACTGTTTTGACTCCTCTATCAGCTCTACTGTTTCCTTGTGTAATGGGAGAGGAGTCAGCTTGGTGACTTTTAGAGTGAATGATCCCTAGTTTGGAAGAAAGGTGAGTCATGTTAAGCAGCTCAAGGATTAGTGGCCCATTAACTATGGGAGTGCCTTTGGTTAATAGGAAATCATGGTGTGTGGAAGGGAAGACAGGATTGGCAAGAAAAGGAAGAAAAAAAGATCTGTAGTCTCGGATGCTTTGTTCCACATTGGGCCTTATGGAAGGGAAATGAAGGGTGAGGGAGGCTTGAAATTTTGAGAGGAGATCTCGACCCATTAAGGAATGGGACAATGAAGTACAGTCCCCTCAATGTTGCATAACAGAGGGTTTCTTATGCTTTGGTTGGAAGTTATTTCCTCTACCCTGATTACAGAGGTTTTGGAAGGCTGAGTTGGTCCCCCAAATTCAGGCAAACCTGAAAAAGTTTCTCCTGTATCAATAAGGAAAGAGATTGGTCTACCTTCCACAGTGGCAGTTACCCTGGGCTCCCGGTGGGTGATGATCATTGATGCAGAGAGTCCTGGGCACCCATAATTCTCAGAAGCCAGCCCTGTGAGGTTAGTCAGGGAGGATGGAGAGGGAAGGTTTGGCCCCTAGCTTCATGAGATGGAGTGGAGGGACAATCAACTCCCCAGTGTCCATCCCTTTTGCATTTAGGGCAGGGGCTGGTGGATTAGGGCACTCAGGGGCTCAGTGTCCTTCCTGTTTACACTTGAAGCAAGGTCCAGGAAGTGCTTCGTATTGCCCTTTGTTGGAAGTTGCACCCTTAGGTTTGCCTTGCAGGGCCTGTGCCAAAAGTTGAAATTTGGCTTTATTTCTTTTCTCTTTCTCTATTTTTTATTGTTGTTCTCTATAATTAAAAACCTTAAAGGCAACATTAAGAATGGTTGATTGGGGCATTTGGGGGCCTTCCTCTTACCTCGTAAGTTTTTTTTCCTAATGTTTGGGGCAGATTGGGAAATAAAATGAGTCATCAGGATAATAGTACCATCTGGGGATTGGGAGTCAGCTTTAGGATAGCATTGAAGAGTCTCAGTAAGGCGGGAGAGAAATTAGGCTGGGTTCTCATTAGGTTCTTGGGTAATTTCCCTAAGTTTATCAAAATTAATCACCTTCTGAGTGGCCTTTTTGAAACCTGCCAGGAGACACATAACCATCTGATCTCTTAGTGTGCAGCCATTGGTTTGATAACCCCAGTAGTTAGGCTCTTCTGGAGGGAACTGCGGTAGCTCCAACAGGATGAGCAGATTGGTGCTGTGTCTTATCTGTATGAGCTTGGACGGCGGCTCAAATCCTGCCTTTCCTCCAGGAGGAGGGTAGAAGAGAGAATGATATAGATATCATGCCATGTCAGATGGTAGGACCGGCTAAGGTATTGGAATTCTTTGGTATAGGAATTGGGGTTGGTAATAGGAGCCTAAATGTTTCTCAGTCTGGGAGAAGCCATTGATTGAGAAGGGAACTTGAACACGCACAATACCTTTGGCTCCAGCTACCTCCCTCAATGGTATGAGGGGGGCTGCTGAAGCTGCCGGGCAGGGCCACAGAAGGAGAAGGGGAGGCAGGAGTAGGAGATGTGTTGTTGAGATCAAGAGAAGGAGAAGGGGGTTAAAGGATGGGGCTGGACAGGGAAGACGCGTCCCTATTTAGTGAAGGTGTGTCCCAGTGAGGTGATGAATGATGAGGTTGTGGCTGGGCAAAGGGGACCAAGGGGCACAGGGTGGAGGTCGAGAAAGTGAAGAGTGACCCTGTGGGTCAAAAGAGGGAAAATCACTAGGATTGGAGATGAAACAACTAAGGGAGAGCAGGCAAGGAGGACTTGTGCAGGGGAGCAGGACTGACACAGAGAGGGATGAGAGCAAAGAGAAGAGAAGTCTTGAACACAGGGCATCTCTGCAAACTTGCCGCTGCAGTGACAGAGGTTACACAAGTCCTGTATAATGGTGGGATTGAAAGTCCCATTCTCTGGCCAAGAGGAATCATTATCTATTTCATATTAGGGCCAGGCTGTGCTACAGTAGGAAATCACTCTGCGAGGCCTGAGATCCAGAGTCAAGTGGAGAGGGGCAAGAAGCAGGGAATTTCAAATTGGGCAGAGCCTATGGCTGAGACTTCTCAGGAACCCAAAGAAGGGAAATGGAGGAGGAAGGGGCATCCTCACAACTTCTCTGATTTGCCACATAGAAGCAGACTGCCAGTGAGGGTTGTCACTGTCCCTGACAGGTCTGTGGGCAAAGCAGAGGGAGGCCCTGACCCAGAGCTGGGATTTAATGAGAGAGAGAGAGAGAGAGAGAGAGAGAGAGAGAGAACATTCTCAGCATCACCATAGAAGAGTTCTGAGAATGAGAACCCACCACCAATAGAGGGAAAGCTAGGTCAAGAGTCAAATTCTGTGGTACGAGAGGAGTCCACAATGGTAAGAGGCAGAAATACCTTATTGTGGATACTGGCCAGGGAAGAGGGGGCATAGTCAAGGTGGCTCAGATCCCCATGAAGGGAGAGCCAACAGGCAATGATCCTGGACTCCCTCCCAGGCTTCAGCACCAGAAGGTTAGGGTAGGTGGTGCAAATATCCATGAGAGGCACATCTCTGAGTTCATGCAAAGGTTGATTGACAGAGAATATCTGCCAGGCTGCCCTTCTGCAAGGTGCAGCAGCCTGCTGAGAAAACAAACAAAAATTCTTAACTATATAATTATGTACAATGGAGTAGTTAAAAAATAACCCCTCTGGTCCTGTGATTGTTACTTGGCTCTTTGGTGTGGTTTCAGTAGTTAGGAACTAACTCTTTCTTTTGGGGTGGGCCTAGGAAAGGTCATGCCTGGGTGAGCAGGTGCTGATTTTCAAAAGGGAGTTACTGTGGCCTAGGGACCTAACAGTGACAGCATTGTCTGTTTTGTTGTTCTCTGTTTGGAGATGGCCCACTCTCTCTCTCTCTTGAGAGTGCTTTCTAGTTAGGCCTCACTTTGCTTTTACTTTACTGTCACCTATAATTAAGTTCTCTTGCATGACTTTTGGTGCCTAATTTTAACTTTTCTTTTTTCCAAACACAAGAACCGAGATTTGGAGTCCCGATCCCTGCTTTCCTGTGACAAGAGGAAATTGGCAAAGTGGGGAATCTAGTCTCATTTTAAAGCTCTGTTTTCATTGTCGTATTTCCATAAGTTTTCCATAGCTTGGAAAGACATTCAGTGGGCATCAACTTAACTAGTGACACTAGAAACTTACAGAAGTAGGAGGGATGGGACCATTCTGAGGTTCACTTCAACCTCCCATCGTAGTTCCACTTTATGTTTTGGGGTGTGTCTGGGACTGTTTTAGAGGTGGAATTCTGTCTGGCTGAATCTCTGGATAGAGTCACCCAAGACTATATATACATACATATATATACATATATGGGTAACAGAAATTCTATAAAATAAAACTGGGTAAACAGGAAGTATTGTATACCTTTAAAGGAAGATATTGTCCACCTTTAGACAATCTCTAGTATTTTAGTCAGCTTTGCTGCTATGACTAAAGGATCTGACCAGAACAACTGCAGATGAGGAAATTTTGGGGGGGTGTTTCCGAGGTCTCTATCCACAGATAGCAGCAGGCTCCATTCCTTGGGGTTTGAGGTGAGATGAGGCAGAACACCATGGTGGAAGAGTGCAGCAGAGGGAAGCAGCTCATATGCTGATCAGAAGGCAGAGAGAGAGGTCGCCACTTGCCAGATACAAATATATACTCAAAGCCACATCCCAATTCTGAGAAAAAAAAAAAAACAAAACTTCTTAACTCTATAATTATGTACACCGGAGTAGTTAAAAAATAACCCCTCTGGTCTTGGCTCTTTGGTGATTGTTACTTGGCTCTTTGTGATTATTACTTGGCCCTACCACTTCAGTTACCCCTCAGTTAATCTCTATCAGGGGATTAATTCACTAATTGTGTTAACACTCTGACAACCCAATCATTTCTCCTCCGAACCTTCTTGCATTGTCTCACACATGAGCTTTTGAGGGGGAAGCATCAAATCATAACACCAGTAAATTATTCCTATGTTCCCACAACACAATTTTCCATTGCAAAAGAGTTTCTGGATTGAACCCCTCCTTCTTGGGAGTAATAGCAGCCTTTTGTTCTTCAGGTCAGGGACTTGTAATAACAGACTTTTGTTTTTCAGGTCAGGTTGTGGTCTCATCCTTTCCTCTATTCACAGGTATCCTCACCTGGGACTTGGCTCACTACAGCTTAGAAGAATAAGTCAGAGCAAGTACCTGGGAAGGGTCTATGAGCAAACCTGATTTGCTTGTGTGAATCCCTTTCCATTCTGTACTCTCATTGGAAAAAAAGAAAAAGAAAAAAAAATCATTAATCCTGTGTCCAGTTCTTTCTTTTGATTTGTTCATTGAGAGCTCTTGTTGGCACTGACAAGGAAAAGCAAATAGCTAGAATTGTAAGAAATCAGGGGAACAGGAAAGTATCAAGAAAAAGCCTGCAGGAAAAACAGGAGCTTGAGGCTTTTGGGAGACTTGCTGCAAACCAGAGATGCTGCAAAATTCAGCAGGCACGTGTCACCAGGATCTGGTTACTTTGACGAAGCAGGACATCCCTGCAGATATCAATTTTGGGAGAGGGACTTGGAAGCTGTAAATAACTCACCCCCTGTCTGTGGTGAAAAAAATTTTAAAAACATATTTCAATAGATTTTACTCATTTGGAATTCAGAGCTCCCTGTTCCTAGACAAGGCAGTGTCATTCTCTTGTCACAAGTGATGAATGGGAACATAGGCAGGCCATCCAACCCTCTAGTTGGATTTGTCTTCCACGTCAATCTGCAGGAGCCCCCAAGGCACGACCACCTAAGAGAACTTCTGAGGCTCAGTTCACTGTAGCAGCTGAGTGGTGAGACTTGTGGGAAACACCTGGCAGATGGGCTTTGGGTGCAGGAAGGCAGAGGGAGGGTGTCAAGAAAGGGGATTCCCCCCTAGTTAGCAGCCTCCCAGCACATCCAAAAACTGATCTCCATGAAGAGCCACTTAAATTCTGTTCAATTAAAAAATACTGGAAACCTCTATCTCTCATCCTGCACAAAAATCAACTCAAAGCGGATAAAAGACTTAGGCACTAGAACAGAGATCCTGTGCCTAACACAAGGAAAAGTAGGCCCAAATCTTCATCATGTCAGCTTAGGACCTGACTTCCTTAACAAAATTCCTAAAGCACAAGAAGTAAAATCAAGGATCAATAAATGGGATAATTCAAATTAAATATGTTTCTTCTCAGCAAAGGAAACAATCAGTAATGTGAAGAGAGAGCCTACAGAATTGGGGAAAATCTCAGCTAGAGCACTAATCTCCAGTATATATAAAAAACTTAAAAAACTTAACACCAAAAAAAGCAAATAACCCAATCAATAAACAGGCTAAGGAACTGAATAGATGCTTCACAGAAGAAATATAATTGATCAACAAACATGAAAAAATGTTCATCATCTACAGTAATTAGAGAAATGTAAATCAAAACTACTCTAAGATTTCATCTCACTTTAGTTAGAATGGCAATTATCAAGAATACAAGCAATAATAAGTTTTGGCAAGGATGTGGGGGGAAAGGTACACTCATACATTGCTGGTGGGAGTGCAAACTGGTGCAACCATTATGGAAAGCATTATGGAGATTCCTCAGAAAACTTGGAATGGAACCACCATTTGATCCAGCTATCCCACTCCTCAGTTTATACCCAAAGGACTTAAAGTCAGCATACTACAGTGATGCAGGCACATCAATGTTTACAGCAGCTCAATTCACAACCAACCTAGATGCCCTTCAACAGATGATTGGATAAAGAAAATGTGGTACCTATTTACAAT
Organism: Marmota marmota marmota; assembly: GCF_001458135.2. NCBI lineage: Eukaryota > Metazoa > Chordata > Mammalia > Rodentia > Sciuridae > Marmota > Marmota marmota. The sequence goes on from NW_026000153.1 coordinate 23,726,912, forward strand.
GGAATATTACTCAGCCCTAAATAAGAATGACATTATGACATTTGCAGGTAAATAGATAGAGCTGGAGAATATCATGCTAAGAAAAATAAGCCAAACCCAAAAACTCAATTGCTGAAAGTTTTCTCTGATAAACGGTTGCTGATCCATGGGGAGGAATGGGGAGGAGGGAATAATGAAGGAACTTTGGATTGGGCAAAGGGGAGTGAGGGAAGGGGATGGGGTGTGGATAAGGATGGTGGGATTAGATGGTTATTATTTCCCTATATACATGTATGATTACACTACAGGTTTGACTCTGCACCATGTACAGCCAGGGGAAGGAGAAATTTTGCTCCATTTGTGTACAGTGTTTCAAAATGCATTCTACTGTCATGTATAACTAATTAGAACAAATTAAAAAATTAAAAAAACTAAAAAAACACAATGCTAGAATCTCACAGATCAGGAGCAGAGACAAGAAGGAACTTGAGACAGGAAAGCAAAGGTTCCCAGTGTTCCTGGTATCCCGCTCCCACTACCATTCCCCTAATACTGTTATACTTTTTATTTCAGCAAAGACCAATTCAATTTCTAGCTAGAATGGGTGATGTGGGGCCTGAGAACAGCCCTTGAAGGGTTGTCTGGGTTTGTCTCAAGCAGCCCATCACTGCCTGATTGTCACAAGGCCCCGAGAGGAGGCTGCCAGCTGTCATGGTCCTGAGGATGATGCACCTCGCTCCCTCTTGATTTCCCTTCAGCTTTTATTTCCTACTCAAAGGTGAAGTATTTTGTAGAACATTATGTACAAAATGTTCTCGTTCTGTTAAAAACACAACAAAGCAATTTGTATAGGCACAAAAACTACCTGGTAAGTGGTATATTAATGGTAGTTCCTTCTGCAGCCAGGGACTGGGTTATTGATAGAGAGTCTCACTGTTTATATTATGCATTTTACTCTATATTATTTTTAAAATTATTTTCATAATTAAAAATATATTGTGCAGTAAAACATAAAGGCTAGCTAGATGTAGAGAAATAAATTAAATTTAAAGCCAAAGGAAACTCTGATTTGGATATTTAGGTTAAAATTTCAGAAAATTAAAAAGACCATCTCTGAGTGAGCAGGTTCCCAAAAGTATGTCCAGATCAGAGTTCTGTTTCCAGGTTAGAGATTTGTTGACTTAAATTATTCAGAAGAAATGAGCTCTAACAATTTCTGTGCTATAAAGACTTTAAAAGCATAAATCCCACCTCGTTCTGCTTCATACGAATAGGCCACTTTTGTTATGCACTGGACACAATATAATAAGGCTTATGGGAACTTGGTTAATTGGGAACTGAGAGTGGCAACCCAGACAAACTGCATGTGAGAGTATGGACGAGATGAGAGAGTCTCAGGACATGGCTACATTTTCAAGGCAATTGAGAAAGTTTTAATACCAAAGATCGAATTCCCTTGACTCAGTAAAAATCCTTTAGTCTTTGCAGAACAAACAAGAAAATATTATGTTTGTCTCACTAATGAACAGTTTAAAAAGAAGAGGCTTTTCTCAGCCTAACATACTTCATTAGCTCAAGCCTTCTTAAATTAGAAGATTTGCCGATTTCCAGCGTAATTGCTAATGCAGACATATATTTTATTCTAAGAGACAGCTAACACCATATAAGGTACCTTATTCTAATGACTTAAAGGGACAAAGCTGTTGGAGCATAAAAACCCAAGATCTATAGACAAGATAAATGATGAGCCACGCACAGGTATCAGAGGCCAGGTATAGCTGTGGTGGAATGTTTATTTGTCAAAACATTGACTTCGGAAACATCCGATTGTTTGCTCAACTAGGAAACTCATTTTTGCTGGTGAGGAAACACTGTTTAAGTAGATGGTTTCCAAGATCCTAAAAGTTGACAAAATTGACATTTCAGCCTTACAAAGTTGTCTGCAAGACTAGACTCTATGTTTAAACCTTCATGTCTTTCCAAATTCTCTCCAAATCCATGCACATCAAAAAATAAGAAAAATAGGAGCCAGGTATAGTGGTGCACGCCTGTAATCCCAGCCACTTGGCAGATTGAGACAGGAGGATCACAGGTTCAAGGCCAGCCTCAGCAACTTAGAGAGGCCCTAAGCAACTTAGTTAAACCCTGTCTTAAAGTAAACATAAATAAATAAATAAACAAGGTTGGGGATATAGCTCAGTAGGTGAGCGCCCCTGATTCAATCCCTGGTATCAAAATAAAAATTAAAAATAAAATAAAAATAAAAAAAGAGAAAAGAAAGAAAAGAAAAGAAAAAGAAGATGAAGCCACTTGGCATCATGGTGTGTGGGTGGCATGCAGTGCGAAAGCTTCTTGGAGGTATATAAACAATTGAAATCCGTGCCTTGAAGTGAAACAATCTTTAGTAACGGTCACCTTCAATAGCCGGAAAATTGTGTCCTGAAATTGTAGTTCTAGTGGAAGAAGTTTGATAATAGAATATTTTTTACTGTATATTGGCTACTATAAGCTCTATTTGTCAAAATATTAAAGACAAGAAAAGAGAGAGAGAGAGAGAGATGGAGGGGAAGATCTGATCTGTGACTTACTTCGCAATCAGAATGGAAAGGGAATAGATAGGTCCAAAGATCTGTGGCTTTACATGGTGAGAAATCAACTGCTTATACTGCCCAAATATTAGAAGTTGGACCTGAGAAAAAAGACCTGGAGAAAGTCCCAGCAAAGCCTCTCAGGTGATTAAAATAAATCGAGGCAAAATCTTACTAAGGAAGAGGATGCTCTCACCTTTTCTTCAGATAGCTCCACTGTAATCTCTGTTGGGTTCAGAGAAAGGGCTGGAAGAAATTAAACAACAACAATAACAACAACAAAATGTATCAAATGTGAGAACTATCTTGAAAAGGATTTGGGTGTGGTGGTCAACACAGAACTGGCAGGAAAATATGAATTTGCCTCCTTCTAAGACAAAAGTTTCCCTTTTAACACCTATCAAATAAGGGATAGATGTCAGAGAATACTGGGCAGATGCAATGTTTTCTCATTTATTTTCTTAATGGCACGATGAGATAAAATAATGAAGATTTTTGCAACAGATGACAGGCAAAATTCTCCAAAGACATATTATTCATATAAAAAAGAAACAAAAGGAGAGAGAGAGAGAGAGAGAGAGAGAGAGAGAGAGAGAGAGAAACAGAGACAGAGACAGAGAGACAGAGACAGACTGACTTAACCCTGAAGTAAAAATATCTTTATGTTGTCTGACCCCTGGAAACTGGAAACAGTTTGTTTGTAGCCAGTATTTTCTAAGGAAATCAGGCTGCAAAGCAACACACTGCCCCTAACACCACATGGTTCTCACACCCACACCCAGAGAATCATGGAAAAGGAAGATCCTCTCATAGGACAGAGAACAGGTGCCTCTCCCAGGGAATGAATCAGGACATTCTCCCTGGCTCCCAGCAGGCATTTGCTGCTGAAACAGCAGCTCCAACCCAGGTCAGATGTGTCAAGGGAACAGCAGGGATGGAGAAGACAACATTTTTGCATTCTTCCCAATAAAATTCTCTTTGGGTTTAATTATCTTCTTACACTTAGTATTGTAGAAGAAAAGCTTAGGGAAAATTGATTAATTCTTTTCCTTTACAAATAGTCAGTTTTTCTCTTCTCATATTTTATATATCTTATAATGTTTCTCTTTATTTTGAAAAAAAATAGAAAGTTTTATCAAAATATGGTTGGATATCAGTTCCTCTTCTTTATTTATGTTTTCCTCTTTGAAATTTTTCATTAGATGGAAGATAGCCTTTCTGCAGATTCTGTGACTTTATCTGTTTTCTGTCTCCTTCTGGTTAAGCACAAGCACAAATGCATATACATGATGAGCACATGAACACACACTTGCACAGACGTGAGTACACGAGCACACTCAGGCACACAGGTGAGCATACACACACTCAAACCTGGAGCTGTTTTCTGTTTTTCTCCAAGCTCTAAAGCTCATAGTGCTTTCTTTTTTCTTTCTTTTTTTTTTCAGTCTTCATCTGTTAATATTTTTCCTCTTAAGTTGACAAAAATTTCTTCTAAATAAGATTGCGTTTCCTTCCTGTTCAATGTCATTGATTCTAGCTTTTGAAATGTTAATGATCATATTCTCCAGCAGAAAGCAATCTTTCCTCATTTCTGATTGTTCTCATTTGATAGCCATATCCCATTCTTGAATCTGCTAAAGAATTAGAGGTTTTCGAAAATATTTTTTTCTTTGTGGGATGTATCTATTTAATATGGTAGCATTTATACTGAATCTTCATTCCTCTCACTGTTCCTTGTGTTGTTGATGTTGTTTTACAATTTGTTCTGTACTTGTATAGTTCTCTATTGTCACCTCTGTCTAGTAATGGACTTTGACTTTCCGGAGGATACAATGATTCCTATTGAAAGCATGCCTTCCTACCCACCATATCTGAAGGCTTCCTTTGATTAGGTTTGGGGTTCATTAGACTCTGAAGGGGGCTTTTCACTTCAGCAACACCCTTGTTACTGTCTCCTTCATGCTATCAGGTGAAACCACTTGAAAGCAGATCCTAGTCCTTCACCTCTAACCAGGATTGTGCAATGGCTTTAATAGCTAGTTGTTGGGAATTGTATAGAAATAGGAAGGAAAATGGAATGGGCTCCCTAAGAGAAATTTGTGTGTGTGTGTGTGTGTGTATATATAATCAGCTTGTTAATATCAGTTTGCAGACTAAATACTGATTTGCCCTGTTCTTAATACACAACATGACCCTCTTTCCTAAGCTTCCATAGAATTTTGTTCAACCATTTCCTCAAGAAAGCCAGAAGTTTTGGGAAGGCAGAGATTGCTTCTCATCTTGTGTTGAGTCAAGGAATTTATGTCTGCATTTTGTTTGAAGGACTGGTTGTAACAATGAGTGAATGAACTAAGTCATGAGCCAAGCAATTGGTGGACAAGTTCTCCCCAGAACTCTGTGCTCCACAAGTCCTGCTCTCCCCTGATGATTCTCAGGATGCTTCTTCATGGGCAGTGCTATTGGTATACTCTGCAGCAGTTTTATGCTATGCTGGGAGAGCATCTCAGAGAATGATCGGAGTTTGGTATGGGGAAAATATATGTGTGGTCTCATTTAATCTGTCTTACCATATCTCCCATGTGGTGCTTCTTCTCTATCTTTCCATTTTTCTCTGCCACTCTTCTCTCTGACCATGGGTTCCAGCCCAACTGATAGAAATCATGATAAGTACATACAATTAATTGCTTTATTCTAATTTCTTAAATTTGTGGTTGTGACTTTGGGCAAGTTGTTCACTCTAAGTCGCACTTTCCTTATCTGTAAGAACTGACACTATAGGAATGCCCTATGGGGTGTCCATGAGTTTCCTTGTCCATTCTCTATGTCAATTCCTGCCATGGGTCAGGCACCCAGCAAATTTTCGATTCCAGGTAGTAACCCTACTATCTCTCCCCATCTTCCTTTGTTCTACTGTTCTCTTGTGCAGACCAACCCATGTTATTACTCTTACAACTTTCAGAACGTTTTCTACCACTGCCTGCTGCCATGTGTGGTGAACCCATCACTCCAGGGATATCACAGGATACTGGGACATGAGCCTCCATGTAGTGAGCTGAAAGTTACCAACTGTTTCTCCCCTTTGAGCTGGGGTATGAGAACCAGAATCTTAACCTGGATAATCCGTTAAGATGCAGGGCCCACAGAGGGGAAAAGAACAACTGGAAGTGGGAATTCAGTGCTCAATCAGATGAAACTGTCGCGGGCCAGACATGAGCTGTATGTGTGAGCTGTGAGCATTTTGAGCACAAAAGTGGACGGGGCTGATGTTGCCTCTCTGTCTGGGCGGTGCGCATATGTGTCCTTTTCGCTTGTTCTGCCTTTGATCCCACACAGCACCTGAGGTGGGTGGGACCTTCCAAGATGTCAGTCAAACTGCTGACCACAATATATCTCGAAGCTAGACTCAAGCCCCTGAAACCTGACCCCCCTCACTGGGGTGGCTTCAGAAGGTTCTCCTTTTTTCTGTCTCCCTTGTGGAAACTGGATCAGAAGAGCCATCGCTGAAGAATCCCAAGAAAAAGGTATTTTCCTGACTCAGTGTGGTTATTTCAAGCCAACCTGAATTCACCTGGAGTGACCCTGAATGACTTAGTCACGTGTCGTGGCAGAAAACCATTTTTAATCCAACCTTCCTGCATTTGTATTTGGAGCAAATTAAACATAGGAGTGCAAATGGCTCTTGTATCACATTGGCCCCAAATCAAAGTCTGGTTATTAGCTCTGTGACTTTTGGCTACCTTCCTAAACCCCAAATACCTGCCCTAAAAAGAGGCTCAGTATCTGTGCCTCAGAGAAATACAGGACTGCTAAGGTTTTGAGGTGGAGATCTCTCTCCCTGCATCACCTGTGATATCAAACTCTCTCAGGAGAATTTGTAAGGGACTAAGAGAACATGGGTTTGGCAGCATTTATAAGTCATTGACCAGTTTCTTTAATGTATTTCACTAAATACTGTCATATTTTTTAAAATCTAAGTACAATAATTGTTTCTAAGTTCAAACTGCTGCAGTAGATCCGACTGAGAACATATGGCTTTGACTCAGGGACTGGAGACTTCAGCCAACTTAGTGATAATTTGTTTGGGGTCTACAGGGAAAGAGCTTCCTTTGAAGGTAACATCTGCTTGAAGGGCTTGGTACCCCAGAGAGCACTTTTCCAGGAGGCTGTTAAAGATACAAATGGTTTCTAAACTCCAACATATTTCATGTTTCACTTCAGCAAGTTAGAATCATTTTTCCCCCTGTTCAATAATGCTGGTCACCTAGGCAGGTAAACACTAAATTGAAGATGATTATTCTGATGAATAAACCTGTATCATGAATTCCAACTGATACCTGTATGGATTTTTAGGTTCTCTTTAGAAGGTCCATTCAAAATATAGAAATATAGTTTCTTTACATTAAAAAAAAAATGCTGGTTTCATTCCCATGACAGTTTCATTAAAAGCGAGAATGTTTTCCTCACACATTCCCCTGCAGAACAAGAAACAAATTAAAGCACAAAGTCATTTCAATCCACAAAGGAAATTTCAAAATATATTTCAGAATCCAGGACCTTTTGCACTTCATGTGAGTTAACTATTTTTAGACTAAACATAAGACTTATATTTAGAGGCTGAACTCAGCTGATGTAGCCTTATTTATGATCTGACCCAACTAAGAGATGAAATCGGTGTGATCATGCACTCAAATAAATAAATTTCCAGTTTGTCCATGAATACAAGGTATAGAGGTAGGCAATGACCAAAGATAATATTTGCTTTGAATTTTCAGGCTTACAGACGACTTTCCCTCTTCAACTGTTTTAAATCTGGAAGCACACAGATCAAATTTAAAAAAGAAAAGAAGCCTTTTAATTCAATGGCTAGATTCCCTTAGGAATGATTTGTATCTCCTCCTGATTATTAATGGGAGCTTAGAAGTCATCCTGAAAGCTTCATTCAGATTCCTACTCTCATCACACCAACATTTTTGCCTTGATTGACTTTCACATATATTTTGTGGACTTGGGTGAATTTTATTAACCAGACTCCTGGCAGAATTATGGATATGCTTTTATTCTTTGGGGAAGTTAATGTATGAACTGTTCTAAATGTTATTTTTTAAAAAAAAATGTATTTCTTTCAGAATTTATAATTGTTGTATTTGATTTCTATTTATTTTAATTTACTTCCTCTTATTTATGCTCATTTGCAGCTATTAATTTTATGTATAGCTGATGGACCGTGAGGATTCTAAATTAATCAGTTGAATGGGAGGACCTAATCTCAAACCATACCTAGTCTAAATCAATTTCTTACAAATCTATTCAAACTAAGATATTTCTTGTTCCTGGATTTTCTTTTCCCTTGAAAGTACCTTTTAAAGGGTATGGAGCAGGAAAATGAGCAAACAAAGCATCTGAAAGCATGGGGAAAAACAGTGAGGAGGTAAGAATTTCCTGAAACCACAAGCTCACCTTGTTTATTTTTTATTTATTTGTTTATTTTTTTACATTTTTTATTAGTTTGTAGAGTTGAACAGCTTTAAAACTCAGAATAATAAAACAACATCTACACATTATCACAAAAGATTATTTCTAGATGATTTCCCACTATGGATCTTCAATTACCTGAAAGGCATCTCATTAAAATTTCATTTTCAACCCCTTTTATTTAGCTTCATTTTCCTAAGTGTGTATTTCCCCAGCTTAAGTTAAGGCTTTTTTTTTTTCAATAGTTTGAAGAATCCTGAATTTAACACATTGCATATGCAAAGTGCTTGCTGGTTGGGTGAATTGAGAGCAGTAATGCTTACTACATGGATTTGCTGAAGGGTTTAGTGGTAGGATGCATAGGAGATTCTGGAGCATATATCATGTGCAGTAAAGAGCTGAGTTTTATAAGCATGTTAATTGGAAAATCCCATCATGAAATACTTGAAGATTTAACTTTACAAAAAATATGGACCAGGATCACATAATTAAGTGCTAGAAGGAGGACTTAAGTTATGCCCTCTGATGTATGTAGAGGGATGTTTCTGTACAGGTCTACTGTCAGCTGTTCTTTGTATATATGACTTATGGATTATGAATGTAAAATTCTCTTCTGCAAATCAATGGCAAATGCAAAGAATGACAAACTTGGAAGAGTATCTCATGAGAATACCTCAAAATCATTAACCTAGTGTATCTGTGTCCATTGATGTCCATCCTAAATTAATCTCTTTATTGCTATGTTTTATCCATTTTGATAAGCACTTAACAATTGAATGTGCTCATTCATCACTTCTTTGATAGGACAGCAAGTGGCACAGGGACAGATTCCTAAGTTGGCTCTCCCCTCTGCCTTTTTTCCCTAGAGTGTTTAGCTTATCACTAAGAAAAGCAAGGAAATGATATAGGAAATGCCACAACCTTTATCATAGGATACTTTTTCTCATCCCAATTCTACCCCAAATTCCAGTATAAAGCACATAATGGTTCCTTTTATGTGGCTACTTGACTGGATGGAGAATTGTCTACATATTTGATCAAACATTATTCTGGGTGTGTCTCCCAGGCTGTCTCTGGATGAGATTTACACTTGAATCAGTGGACTGTGTAAAACATATTATACTCCCCTACATGGATGGACAATATCCAATCAATGGAAGACCTGAATCAAACAAAACATGGGAAGAGGCCTTTGGACTCTGATTGGAGGCTATACTACAGGCTTTCCTGGGTTTCTAGCTGGTAGATGGCAGATCATGGGATTCCTTAGCATCCATAAACATGTTTGCCCTCTCCTTTCTAACAAAACCCTGTCTACATATTTATATCTATCTATGTATCTATTCATCTATCTATCTTATTGATTCTGAGTTTCTGGAGATCCCTAGCTAAAGTGCATGTGTGTGTGTGTGTGTGGGGGGGGGTATATGTGTGTGTATGTATGTGTGGCATCACTACTTCTAAAACATATTCAGCATTCTTGTACTTCTCCCCATTGACAATTTTATCTCAGGAAATAGTTTCTTCCTCATCCACCTGGATGTCAGCAACAGCTACCTCACTTGCTTATTTATTTCCTCCCTTGACCCCCTACACGATTTGTCTCCAGAGCAGCCTAGGATATCATTTATAAATGAAATTCACTTCACAGCTTTTCCACTTTAAAATTGCCCAGAGGATTCTGTCACCTTCCCTACCTTTTTGCATGACCCACAGGTTCCCTTATGCCCTCCCCCACATACTGCTCCTGATCTGACTTCATTCCCTGTGAGTCATGGGCTAGCTAGCCATCGACACTCTATCCCAGTGTCTGTTTTTGTTAGATTTTTCTATTTCTGCTATGGGGGTATCAGACTAGAAGCTGTTCCTGGAGTGAATATCTTTCCTATGACATGCATGTCTGGTAGTTTCCTCTCATCAGAGACAAGGTTCTAGACAGTCTCACCCAGCTCTCCAGCCCACTCATCCACTCCACAGTATGCCCTGCTGAGCATATATCACTATTTTCTACTTTTCTAATAAATAAAAGAGTGACCAAATGTGTTGATGTATTAAAATTAATTTGTTTCCTATCTGGCTCACGAGGATATATATTCCCAAGAGAGTAGGAGCCATGTTTTCACCTTCAACCCTATTTCTCCAGGGCCAGGTACAGAGCAATGCTCAGGTCAGAGAAGGCTTTCAAAAACATTTGTCAAATTAACAAATGTCAGACATTTATTTGAACAGTATACATCAAAGCAGTTTGGTACAAATCCACAATTTACATGCTAAGCTTGCCTCACTTATTTACTCATTAGCATACTACTATTAAAATAATTTTGGGAATGAATGTGATCACAACACACAGGCAAATGTAAGCAATATTATTATGCAATAAGGCTGCATTATGTGGTGGTTTTTCATGCTTTAAGATCTTGCCTTTGTCAATGAGAGCTGCTGTATCAAATTGCCATTAAACTGGAAGGCTTATAAATGACATAATTTTTTTCTTACACTTCTGAGGCTGGAAATCCCAAGTTTTAGAGCATCAGTGGGTAGATTTGGTGTCTGATGAGGGCCTACTCTCTGGTTCATACAGAGTCATCTTTTTACAAGGTTCTCAGATGATGGGAGATGCAAGGCAGCTCTCTGGGGCCTTTTATGAGAGTTAGAATCCCATTCATGGGTAAACCAAAATACCATCACATGGGGGTTAGAGTTCAACATATAAACTTTGGAAGGGGACAGAAACATTCAGTCTATGGCAAATATTTTATCATCATCAATAAAATAGAAACAAAAAAGTTAATAATTTTTATGAACAAATCTATGAGTTTTAGTTTTTTAATGTAATGGTGAAGACTTGTTGTCTCAGTCACCTCTGGATGTGTGCATTCAGTGGATTTTCTGTATACAGGACTTTGGGATTAGTAGTGACTCAAGGAAATTTCTGTTCCTTCCTTGGAAAGACTATCTTCTCCTCCAACATTCTTATGGAATTGTCTGAGTACAAGGTCACTGTCCTCAATAGCTTGATAGAAAGAGTTTGGTGCAGTGATAGTTTGACTAATTGTCAGGACTGGGGTCTAGTGTTTTTGATTTAAAATCATAAATGTTTATGGCAATAAATTGTTTTCACATAAAGACAAATGGATGAATTGATTTTTTAAAAATTTTGTTGTAATTTATTTCTGTTGTCTTGGAATGATTTACTCTTAGATAGTCTTGCAATCATATAAGCAAAAGAAAGTTGTATTTCCATACTAACTGGAAAAGGATGTGTATCCTCACTATTGATAACAGGATTAAACTGATTGCAATCTAATGACCATGCATGCCTTTGGTAAAGCTGGATACTGGAACTGTGATGATGAATGGAAATGTTGTTGCTCCTTAATTCACACAGTAGATACCCATCATAGGTAAATGGCCAAAAGGCACCTGCTGCTGCTGACTGCCGCTGATTTTCAGTTTAATCATTCTATGTTTATTATAATTCCAAAGATAATTTTTTATAAGAAGAAAGAAAATTACAAGGAATCTGCAAAATTAAGCCCCCAGATTTTCACTGCCAGCAAATCTTCCTCATCAATCAATCCTACCATTTTCTCACGCACGTCTTTAGGAAGTAGGAGTTATTTTTTAAATATATAAATAACTGAAAAACTCTCTGCCATCTGTAGTATTTTATTGCTTCTTAAGACTTGTCATTACTTTATCTCAGAAGAGACAAACTCGTGGAATGATGTTTTGTTAACACACACTTCCTGCTTGCTTGAGTTTGCACTTGTTAAATTTTAACTGAAATCTATTCCACAGAAAGGGCTAAAAAGAGAAATCTCTCATAGAACCACTGCCAAGGCTAGAAGGAAAGCTACCCTGCTGGTTGGAGCTCCAATAATAAACCTTCTTTTATATGGGCCTTTCAAAGTTATAGGGTCACAAAGTGCCTTGAAATAAATCTCAAAGGGAACAGCAAATTTTGGAATCACACCCAAACCCTTTATGTCCATGACTGTAACAGAGTTAATAAATTGTGGGTTATAAATGAATAACTGCAATGTCGTGCTTGCAAAGCCAGTGGTGAGTATGTTTATCAGATAAAAATGACCAAGAGTTGAGGGGCAATAGACAGGAATTATGAGCAGCAGGGGCTCAGTATTAACAACTTGGGAGTTTAACTTATGCTGCAGAAAACATGGCGAGGGCCTTGAGAGAGAGAGTGTTAGAGATGAATGCATATGGAGGATTTTAACTGGGGAGTAGAAGGAAACAGGAGGCTGAGGTAATTATCATATTCATGAGCTTGTCAACAGTAATTGGCCAGATCCTTTTAAAAATAGAAACTGCAAGATCCTTGACTGTTTGTTTCCTGGGATTATGTCCTAGGCAAAGCCTCAGGGATCCCAACTGCCCCTACTTCACATGAAACAATTAAATTTCATCCTGTTCTTTGTTTCTTCCTCCCCTGAATATTGAAAAGAAACAAAGAATCTACATAGAAGTTTTATCATATTTTGTGTCCAACACTCAAAAGTCTCAGTTGTCTTCCACAGGACTGCTGACAAGGAAGAAATCGGTGAGGGAGGGTGGGGTGGAATTCTCAGCAGGTGTTAGGGCCTGGTTCTCTTTGAAGGGAGACCTTTTCCACCTCTCTTCTAAAAGACCCCCACTCTTTGACTCCTGGCTTTTTTTTTTTAACATTGTATTATAATTTACATAAATGTCATTTTCGCTGCAGTTTTTTCCCTTGCTCACCTCCAAGCATTTGGTTCAGGGATGTATACATTGCTAATTTCCTTTGGTATAACTATTAGTTATTTTGTCCACAGCATATTGGTAAACATTTCTATTTTTTTTGTAATATTTATCCCCAGGATAAGAATTTTCCAAATATGCTTTATTAGTTTCTTCATTTATTAATTTTTTATTAGTCAGAAAAGACTTTCTTATATCTAACTATTAGCATTTATACTTTCTAAAAATCTATATTTATTTGAGGTAATTCTCCAAGGTAATAAAGGATTCTTCTCTGACTTTTGTTCAATTATCAATCACATATATAAGTTTCACATATTGGCATTTACAAAGTTACTTTTATTGTTAGCTCACCATAAAATTTGTTTGGGTAAAGTTTAACTTCTTAAGGCAATTTGGAATTATATTGATAGATCATATTTCTGATCACTTCGTTATGTAACTATTGATTTGCAATTAGGAACAATTTCCTGATTTACCATAGGTACTCTTGACTCAAAGAAAGATTATTAGTCACCTAAATCAATGTTTCCATTTAATACTAAAAATTCTGCCAATATTGTGCCAAATTACAGCATGTTACCTCAAATATTTTTAACACGTCCACTGACTAGTAATCAAAATCATTCTATTCCATCTCTGATATGTTTATATATATTTATATCTTTTGATATAAAGTTCTTCCTGAACTAAAATCAATATGTCCTTAACTTCTCTCTAGTGGCTTTTGTCATAAACTTTGTAGCAAAGAAAAAGAAATATACATACAAGACCTTAAAATTACTTTTAAATATTTCCATTCCCCAGGGAGCTTTCTTCGTTTATCATAGTCTGACCACCAGAAAGAGTAAACATTGGATCTGAAATGGACTTGTTTCTGTTACTGCTGGGACTCTGAAAATAAACCAGTGGGGACCAGAAGGGACGGGACTATTCCTTCTTGTGCAGACATGTTTTCTGTGCTGCTGAGGTTCCCAGTGAGACATTTTCTTTTAATTGCATCACTCCCTTGAATCATTTGAGCTTACAACAAAAATCTTTGTTTTCAATTTATGCATTATGTGAAATGCTACCGTATAGGAGACCCTGTAGATACAAGGAAGAATTAGGTCTGCATAGACCTCGCTATCACAGATCTTACAATTAAATGAGTAGCATGCAACTCGTATGAAAAATAACATAATAGGAGAAGCACAGAGAGCTCTGGCACTCCAGAGGATGGGTGTTTCTACCAGACTGAAGCCCATTATGCTGATTTGGAGAATGAATGGAGGAAGACACAAGGTAGAAGACTCGGGCGCTAGAAATGGTGGTCTCCTCAATGGGTCATGGTAGTCATTACACAGAGGAGAAGTGAGATCATGAAATAAGTATTTATAAGGGAGATTTAGCAGGATTTAGTAAATGGCTAGATGTGGAGCAGTGAAGGGAAGGAAAGTAGCCAAGATGATGTCAGATTTCTGGTTTGGGAACCTGACTTTGGTGAAGTGAAGCTATTCATGTGGATGGCAAGGGAGAAGAACAGACATGATTCAGTTTTGGGTAAAACTGGAGACCACATGCGGAAGGAGAGAGTAATAGAAGGGCCCTCAGATAGATTCGACCAACACTGAAAGATGATCACAAGAAGAGCATTTAATGTTTCCAACACTTTTGCCCAAAATGAAGGAGAAAAATGTCTGTTATCAAGGAACCCAAGAGAGGCAGAGTTTTACACAGAAGCTAAATAAGTCGACAGCATCAGAAATTACACAAAGTATACAAAAAGAAAAGCCTTAATAAATCCATTTAATTCAATGAAAGAAAGTCATTTATGACTTAAGAAAGAAACAATTTTGGTGAAATGAAGTCAGAAGCCAGATTGCAAATTATTTGGGATTAGAAAGAAATCAGGGAGGAAGAGAGTGTGAGTCTGGTTACAGAGATCATATGAGTGGGAGTAGAGAGACATTGGAAAGGAAGGGTATTTTTAAGACAAAGAGGTGGGGCTATTTTTAAGTATTGATGAGATAGACCCTGATGATAAAGAGACACTGGCAGCCTGCAAGGGTAGAACTCTAGTAGATTTCTCTTCCACAGGCTTCTTTCTTCCTTTTGCTTTCTTTCTTGTTTGCTTGCTTCCTTGCTTTCTGTTAATTTTAAACAGCTTTACTGAAGTATGATTTACATATCATGAAATAAATTTTAAGTGCATAATTTAATTATTTTAGTATGTTTATGAAGTGATGCAATCATCTCTGAAATCCAGTTTTAGAGATTTTTCATAATCTCAAAATGTTTTCTTCTGTGTGTTTGCAGTTAGTCCTTGCTCCCTTCCTTAGCAAACACCAATCTGCTTTCGTCTTCAAAAGTGTCCTGGTGCTAGGCAATTTATGTAAATGAAATCATATAATATGTACTGTTTGCATCTGGGTGCCTTCATTTAGCATGTGTTTTTAGGTCTGTCCATGTTCTAGTGTGCATCCTTTCAACTTCTGAATAGTTTTCAATTAAATGCAGATGCTGCATTGTTGCTTATGTGTTTAAGTGTTGATGGACATTTGGATCATTTCCAATTTAGGGCTGTTATGAATAATGCTTCCATGAACGCTCATGTGCACATTTTTATGTAGACATATTTACATTTTTTCTTCAATAGATTCCTGGGAGTAGAATTGCTGGGTTCTATATGGTAAGTTTATGTTTTCTCTTTTAAGAAAATGCTGAGCTATTTTCAAAGTGTTTGTGTAATTTTATATTCCCACCAGCACTGTTCAAATGTTCTTCCTTCTCTGCACCTTTGTCAGCACTTTGCATTGTTGGCTCTTAAAATGGTAACTATTTTAGTAAATGTTCAATGATATTTGGGTTTAATTTGCACTTTCCTAACAACTGACAATATTAAGCATCTATGTGTTTATCATCTGTGATGAAGTGCCTATTAAAATATTTTCATCATTTTAAATTGATTTGTTTTTGTTGTTATTGAAAAATAAGAGTTCTTTGTAATCCTTTTATCAATCATATGATTTGCAAATTTGCAGTTTGTGGCTTGTTTTTCATGCCTTTGAAGCACAAAATTTTATATTTTTTATCCATTTGTATTCTTTTTTATGGCTTATTTCTTTTTGGAGTCATATCTAAAAAGACACAGACATTTTTCTCCACTTTTCTTCTAAAAATGTTATCATTTTAGTGCTTACCTATATTTTTATAATCAACGTTGACTTAATTTTGGGGTATGGTATGAGGCAATTACTTTTTCTCTTTAAAAAGTTTTTGCATAATTTTTAAAACTAATTGCAGTCTTAGATAGTGATTACTGATAAATTTCATAAAAAATGAATCAATGGTTTCCAAGTTCAATGCTTAACAAATTGGAAATTGAGTTTTGAAAAAATGTGAAATAAAATATTGATAAGTCTGAAGAATGCAAATATGTTTTCAAAAATATAAAATATGTATCATAGATATTTTTGAAGTATACAGCAAAAATTTTCAAATAAGTAAATTACCCTTGGATAATGTGGTACCACTCAATTAAGTATAAAAACAAGACATTCCTCTGGAAACCAGCAAGATCAGATCCATAAAGAAAATGAGGCAGCTAAGACCGGAGCATCTGAAGGTAGAGAACTAAAAGGGAGCAGGTATATGGGATCTGCTTGGTACATGCCTGATGGGTGAAGGAGGAAGAGATTGGTCATGCAAACAAATACCAGAGCCAGGAGAGCAAAGTAAAGCTCAGTGATAAATGCAGAAGAAAAGCGATGAAAGAATCCATTGGAGCCAAAACTCAGTATTTAAGATGGAGGTCAAATATTTTTCTGTTGAATAATTTTGATGTAATTTAACCCTGAAATAGGATATGGGAACAAGTTTTTCATGGTTGCCTACTCTGCTTTGATACTGTTTGGGATATTTTCATGTAAATTTCCTTCCTTGGCTTTCAGGAAGTGAATGAAATATCATTTCTACAAAAGTGAAAGGAAAGAAACTTGCCTCAGGCACACAGTACCCAAGTCCAGATTTAAGACCATGTCCTCTTTCCTTGTGTCTACTACTGCCTCAACACTAAACATGAAGAAATATAAGATAGCTGATTTTTAAACTTCTTCCCTAACATCCAGGTTTTGCACATCCCACCCCTAAGAGATTAAAGAATGTCCCATCAAAATATGGCAGGCAGTTCATTCCAGCCCTCTTTCACAGGGCTTTGGTGATAAACAATCATCAAAATGTATGCAGCCTCTAGGTCCCTATAAATTTCTGCTGAGTGAAGATTATTTTAAAAATGGTGCTATGGGTCAAAATATTTTACTTTTTTTTAATCTCTGTTATATCCAAATAAATGATGGCTCCTGATCTAACAGGTTGAGTCCCTGATTAGGTCAACCTCTGAAGAACACAGTACAAAACAATTGACTGGTTGGTCTTATCATTAAATCATCAACATTCAGAATATCTTATGTTCTGAGCATTGGGATAAACATTAAATACACATTGTGTGTAATTTTTACCAGTACATTCCGCCAACTTTAGCTCATATTTAAACAGATGGTCTGTGACTTTTGTATGCATAAGGATCATACTGAAAATTTTAAATGCAGTTTCCTAGTAGATTCAATCACGACCAGTTCTGATTTAGTAGATCAAGGATTGAGGCCTAAATATGCATTCAAAGCAAACAAACAGATTCTAGGTGATTTGATGTATGTAATGACTTGAAATTTTTCTCTATGCTTGGTGTCTTTTTATATGTCAGTGATAGAAGATGCTAAAACTTGAAAGGATTTAAACATTTGCATTATGGTTTCAGTAATCACAATTGGTGTTGATGGAAATCCAGAAAAGAAGATGCTGATATTTATAGCTAAGATTCAGACAAGACAGGTCAGTTCTGACAGCTACTTGATAGTGGAGAAATCCATCTAGTCTGGTTACCTACCAGAGAAAAAAAAGAGTTGGGCAGCTGGCTTGTATCCAATTCAACCTTGAAGAATAAAGAAGCCTGACTCCCTGGAAACATAACTTAGTAATTTGATCTCTTGTCAATGAGAGAAATGACATTTGATCAAAGCAGAATCCATATCTGTAGAATCCTAATAGTCGATTGTCTCTGTTTTAAGATTCTTTGTAGAAAACAAACCAACTGTCTATGGATTTTTAAGAGCTCCCTCTCCAGAGAAAATCATATCAAATACATCTCTCTCTCTCATTCTATAAGGTAAAAACCTTATAGATGAATAAAAATATTCATCACTCTGAGAAATGACCCAAAATTGAAATTAGAGACCTAATTTCAGCCTGGACCAGAGAGCATGTGTCCAAAGTGGGAAGGATAGAGCTGGGGATCTACAAAGAATGTCTCAAGCTCTTTCGACTTCATTTTTGTTTCTTGGTTATTTGTGTTATTGAAATTACTAGTAAGGCTGCCTTCTGAGAAACATGTCTAATTGATTTCATTTGACTAGACAATCTAGTCATTTGTGTTAGAGCACGTTGTCTTCATAGGACTTTGGTTAGCTGGATGGTCTCTGTGGTCAAAGTGCCTCATCACAGAACCAGGTAACAGACCTATTGACCCTTTAGTTAACTACATCACTGCTGCTTGAAAAGATTCTTGAATGAGTCAAAGGAAATCAGTGCCATAGTTGTGAAAAGCAGGTCAAGGATACAATTGATCACTATAAGAAAAGAAACCAAAAATTACAATTTTGATCATCCTGATTTTCATCCACGAAAAATCAAAATTTAAATATTTTGAATACTTGACTTATAAAATATTTACAATTTGTGAAAAAAAGAAGGAAAAGAAGAGAAGGAAAGAAAAGAAAAAGGTAATGATACATATTTTCAACTTTGACAAAAAATATTAGCTCCAAAAAAAGTACTTTATAATTTTCTAGCCCATAAGTGTTGCGCAAAGCCACTCTCGACATAAGGCTCCATACCGATTTATTTACATATATATATATATTCATATATATTTTGTAAAAACCTATATATAAAGGCGCATATAAGTACATTTCACCTTTTTTGTTGTTGTTTGGGAAGCAAGCATACAAATAGTTACTAGGCCATGGGGATTTTTGAAGTCCATTCTTTACTGGATTATCTGGATTATTGTATGAATAAATTTTTTTCTTGTTATGTGTATTAGTTTTTTAAATAAACTTAAATTTGACTATTTTCATAAGTGCCTAGATTATCAAAATATAGAAAGTTAAAAATTGGTTGATCATGTTGGGGAATACATAGAAGAAAAATCTGTCAATCCAGAAAAACCTCTTCACAAATGTTGAAAAAAGGAGTTTTAATATTGAAAAGTATTAATACCTTGCACTCAAAAAAGTGTTGATACTTTGGGGGCTGGGGCTGTAGCTCAGTGGTAAAGTGCTTGCCTCTTAGGTGTGAGGCACTGGGTTTGTTCCTTGTCACCGCATAAAAAATAAAGATACTATGCGTTCATCTACAACTCAATAATTTTCTTTTAAAGAGGTGTTAAAACTTTGCATAGGGAACTTGCTAAAGAGATCACATAAAAGAAAAAAAAAATAGGAGGAAAAAGGGGAAAAAGAAGGAAAGGAAGGAAGGGAGGAAGAGGGGGAGGAGAACGGAAAGAAAAGGTCACCCTTTTCCCAGGATGAACAACAACTAGTAATCAAGAGAAGCTAAGTGCTCTTTGTCACTTTTTTTTTTTTTTATTTACCTGATAGTTGAAGCAGCCATCTGTGTGTGTTAGTTGCCTTTACTAGAGGAGAAAAGGAACTTTTCATATCTCTCTGACAAGCAGGAAGTTTTAGAACTTGGAGTCAGTCACCTTATTAAAATCTCACTCTCCCCACACTCCAAATCAGGGAGATAGGGGCACTAACTTCCTTGACATTTACATTTCAAAGAGATGGCTCCCAGGCACTTTGGAAAAGCATCTCTAGCTGTAAAACTGCAGAGAGGCTTATTTAGCTTTTAAAAAGGTTTACGTACATCTCAAAGGGACACAGAAAGGACTTACAATTATAAATTTTCAAAGGGAAAAGGTCTAAGAAAAGAAGGAATGTCACTTTCCCCTCTTTATCTGGAAATTTTGGAAATATCTTTCTTTTTCCTTTTTTTTAACTGTATTTGTCCTTATAGTGGCATAAGTCTTCTAACAAAAATGAGATTTTGTTAGCATTTAGAATAAAGCATATGTTCCATAAATGAGGTTGTTACTGATTTAATATTTCCTCACAATTCATTTACTATTTCTCTCCAGCTTTCAATCCCACAAGGGCTTATTAATGACTCTCCAGGGAACCGTTTGCCTATGTCAAACATAACTCTGTAACACGTTTTGTTGTTAACAAAAACACTCAGAGAAATCTTGCAAAAAGAATTTCAGACTCCTACCTCTTTCCTTTTCCTAATATATTTTAGAGGTTGCTAAGCAAGAAGAAAGCCGCTGGCCTATGTCCACTTCGTGTTATTCATGAAATAACCCTCTTTTACAAAATGATATATTTCTAGACAAAGGTTCCAGTGGAAGCAATCAGAATTGGTGTGACACAACCGGAGGTTTTTCAAAATGAGCAGAGAGAATATTCCAGTATCAACATTACAAATGGAATCCCCATTATTCTCCTTCTAATGTTGGAATGAATTTGTTTTTTCATTCCTTCCTTTCTGCACTACATGTCTATCATTGTTCTGAGATGCCAGTCAATGGCTTCACAGAGACTCCTAAGAGGATGCTGCTGTTTACAAGTCTACTGTGGTTGTTCTGAGAGCACTGAGCCCTCAAAGTGTGCTTCTGGCAAGAGCAAGATGCTAGAAGGCCTCTCTTCAATGAGAGGTGATATACCGAAGAATAGGTAGAAATTTCCCAAGCTGAATAACACATTTCAGACAAACCAAAGCCATAAAGATTTGAAAAAGGATATGTGTGTGTGTGTGTGTATACCTCTACATAGTGTGTGTGTAGTGTGTGTGTGTGTAGTGTGTGTGTTTGTGTGTGTGTGTTTGTGTGTGTGTGTGCTGGTGCTGTTGATGCTGGTGATTTTAGTTAGAAGTGTTAGGCAGAAGGACAGATTGTGAGTTAATAACTACATTTCATGTTATTCATGAAATAACCCTCTTTTACAAAATGATATATTTCTAGAAAAAGGTTCTAGAAAGGACCTCAGCAACAGCAATTCAGGACATGAGACATGCCTGAAAGCTGAGGCAGCCCTTACAGGTCCTTGGTTCTTGCCATCATGCCAGAAAAATTTCAGATGTGTTGATCAGAGTTGCAGGCATGAGCTTCTTAGAAGGGATGCAAACAGGAAAAAGCACACTCTCAAGGGAGAGTGTGGGTCCTCTGAGACAGTGGAAGGATGGCAGGTCCCTCCTGACCTCCAGGTTTATTGGGGTTTCCAAAGAAGTTTCCAGAGAGTCCCACACAGGTCCAGTTTTTGACTTTTTACTGACACCATAGGAACTGCACAAACTGCCTCAGAGAGAGGATGGTGTGGTGCTCACAGAGTGGAGAGTTAAGGAAATTGAATTTCCCTGTTTGGGTTACTATTTTCTTCCTATTCCTAATTGGTTTATCACCCTTTGAAAAGCTCTCAGCAAACTTTCTTTATTAGGGTTTTGATGTTTTGGTGACAGGGTGATTGAGGGTTGTGACAATTTTGTGATAGAGGGAGGGTTCAGGACATGTGGCAGGGTGTGACATGCTCTTAAAATAATTTTTCGCAAGGGGTTGTCAGCATGCCTGGGAGAGGTTTTGACATACCAAGTCCTATTTTCCAGGCACTTTCCTATCAGATAGGCTTCCTGGGGTTTTCAGTCCTCCTTCATTGTCTGTTCCCTGTGTGGCAATTTATGACTGATGAGCTGCCTAACAACAGCTGTCCATTGCTATGACAAAATACAAAAAAAAAAAAAAAAATCAACATAGAGGAAGAAAGATATATTTTGGCTCAAGGTATCAGAAGTTTCCATGTTCACTTGGGCCCACTGATTCTGGGCCTGCCTGCGGTGGGGGAAATCATCACTGGGGCAGGGCACAAGGCAAATCTGGTACCTTATGGTAGCCACAGTTCAAAGACACACCAAACACACACACACACACACACAGAGAGAGAGAGAGAGAGAGAGAGAGAGAGAGAGAGAGAACGTGACCAGGACAAGATACACCCTTCAAGATCACACCTCCAGTGATTCACTTCCTCCAATCAGGCCCCACTTCCAAAAGTTTTCACCACCTCCCAATAGTGCCACCAGCTGGGGACCAAACCTTCTACGTATAGGTTTTTGGAGAACACTGCAGATCCAAACCATACCAGAACTCTCTCTCTTTTTTTTTTTTTTGGTACTGGGGATTAAACTCAGGGGCACTCAAACACTGAGTCACATCCCCAGCTCTATTTTGTATTTTATTTAGAGACAGGGTCTCAATGAGTTGCTTTGCACCTCACAGTTTCTGAGGCTGGCTTTGTACCCATGATCCTCCTACCTCAGCTTCTCAAGGTGCTGGGATTACAGGTGTATGCCACTGCACCTGGCTAACAGAACCTTTTACTAGAAAATTGAAAATACTTAGATGCATCACTGAACAAAAATCTTTTTCTTTGATGGCTTAACAGAAATAGGAGGTGGCGTTGAGAGAGCTCTGCAGTTCTGACCCAGGGTGAACCAGAATGGCAGGGATTGTTCTGCTAGTGGGAGGACTGGGGAGCTGTATAGGGTTGGTCTTGCCTAAGGTTGCAGGACATTTTGGGGGGATTCAGCTTTCACATTGTGTATTTGGTTATGATCAAGCAGACTGCAGACAATTATTACAACTCACACTATTGAATGATGGTTTTCAGCACTGAGGCTGATGAAACAAAGCCAGTTGTCTTCTCTGGTGCTACTTCAGACCCAAGGCTTCATCAGATGAGTTGAATTTTCACTTCCTCAAAATGCAGCAAGTGAGATGACCACAGAGAAGAGGCCTGCAGGCCAATGACCTTTGACTCTTAATTGACAGATCTTATTTGGAACTCATAGCCTAGTTTTCAATTTTCAGATCTCTTATTTTTTTATGGGAAAATTTTCTATACCTTGTGCATGTTTGCTTTATGTGAATGAATGAGCTACATATGTATATACATAAAATTCTTTTTCCTTTTATTAATATAATCTCTTTCATGTTAAAAATTGGTTACGGTTTTATACTTGTCTGTGAAGTGGAAATGTAATTTTGAAACTCTTCCAGAGAATCAAAGAAAAAGGCATGGCATAACTTTGCCTAGCTGATAAGAAGACACTTTGCAGGGCACAGGATGTCCACAGCGAGAGCATCGATCTTCCTTATGCTCTGTTCAGATGGCCCCATTGGAATGCTCCAATTTATTTTTCAAACCTAATTAGAATACATTCACTTTTGTCCCAGGTACACATTCAGGGAGAAACTCTATCTCCATACAAATGAGATAAATGTCAAATACCAGCACAGTGCACTGAAGATCAGTCACAGATGATGATCAGAGGGAAAATATTCTCCAAGGAAAGTGTGGAACAGAGAAGGGAAAGAACAGTCACTGGCCCCTGCTTGATTTGCTGGAAGTTGTACTGCAGCCTTAGTCATCTTTGGATAGTCACCACCATTCTGTAGGAATTTCTTCCCAAGTTTAGGTAGTTCAGTTTCATAAAATAAAATAACTGGCCCCAGATCGTATAATCAGTAAAATTTTTTTTTTTTTTTTTTTTTTTTTTGTGGAGAGTTGGGATTAGAACTCAAGTTTGGGTCTCAGTGCTTCCTTCAAAACTTACTTTCATTCAAAAATTGTGATTATGATTATTATTAATTTTGGTTCTGGGGATTTAACCCAGGGGAGACTTACCACTGAGCTACACCCCCAAGTCTTTAATTTTTATTTTGAGACAAGTTATTCCTAAGTTGCTTAGAGCCTTGCTAAATTGCTGAGGCTGGCCTTGAACTTGCTCATTCTTCTTCAGTCTCCCCAGTCACTGGAATTACAGGCGAGCATCACCATACCTGGCTTGTCATTCAAATTTTAAAAATTCATTGCCCCTCCCATGAATGCAATGCCACAAAACAAAAAAACAAACCACCTTGGACTCCAAGCCAGAGAAGTACTAGCTGGCCAGGAGGAAACTGATTTTGTTACAGGTCTAATGTGTCACGCCCTAATAGACTCTTAGATTTATGATCATATTTAATTAATAAAATAATCTCACTTGAAGCGAATGTGATATCACCAGTTTTATAAAGGAGAAGAAAATATATACAACTCGGATGATTAAAATCCAATGAATAGTAGACAGTGAAGTAGGGATTCAATGACATCTGCCCAGCTCCAAAGCCACTTCCACAAACCATATAGGTTGGTATTGTTGCTGCCTTCTAATTGAAAAAGCAGAGGCATAGGGAGATGACATTTATAAACCCAGTTTACACAGTTACAAGAGTGTGCACTCGAGGGACTTCAACCCAGTTCTCCAACTTTTCTCTAGTGTTGTGCTCTCTACCTGATCCCGAAAGCCACTTGGATTACAACACTTCACACTTTTATTTAGGATTTTCTGTCTAAAGGCTTTTTCCTGCCGTGCTAGCAGACATAATCTTCAGCATCTTAGAGGTTTAATAAGAAAACCCAAAGCTGTTTTGGAATCTGCAGTGTACTTAGGCATGTATTTATACGCTGGAGAAACTCCAGTGAGAGACTCAGTTGCCTTGATTGATAGATCTAATGGAGGATTCCCTTTAGTTCTGTGCAAATCCCTCTCCTTCTGAGAAATTCTTTCACATTCCTCTAGGAGGAAGTAAGGTTTGCCTTTTCCTCTTCCTCCCAGCTACCCCCTTCCACCTCTATTACAACAGACATTCATCTCACCTTTTTCAAACCCACTCTTTGATTACCACATAGAAACTTGCAGTGTCTGTTAAAATGTGAGTCTTGAAGTACCAAAAACAAAACAAGAAGCTATTTTTGCTTTTTATCCTATTTAGTTCCTTCCATTGGACTCAATATCTGTTTGCTCAATCAGGTACAATGTACAAAAAAGGAAAAGAAAGGAAATGGCTTGTTAACAAAAGAGAATCATCCCTGGTTGATCACCCTGTATTGTCTCATGAGTCACCAAAGGCAAAAGGCATTTAGAAAAGCTTGTGTTAAGCTTGGGGCCCAGCAGTGTTTTCTTGATTCTTCTCTCTCATCACCTTTTCAGGCAGAATTTTCCTAAGAACAGCTTGGAAGCTCAGATGCTTTCCAGGCTGTCATGCTGTCGCTATGATAATTACTGTGCTAATCACCAACACCTTGCAGATTAGTGGAGATTAGTGGTGGGCCTGAGGACTGAGAAGGCAGCCTGGCTCAAAGGCAGCATTTGCAAGAGCCCCCAGAGGACTGGGTGAGTCGGCTGGTAGAGAAGGATTAAAGAAAGTATTTTGAATTATTTCTCAGGGGAACTCAGGGGGATTCATGGAAGCTACTGTGCTCTATGAGTTACTAACAGGGGGTGGGGGTGCTAGAATTGACTCTGTAGTCCTAGAAGTAATGGTTTAAAAGAGAAAACTTGGGACATACTTTCAACAGAAATTGAGGATGATCAGACAAGAAGGAAATATTCCAAATCCCAATTAGTTTGGGATTCTCAGGGTTCAATGAGGCAATTGGGATTTTGGTACTTAGAGCCCTCAAAAAGCCAGTTAGCATTGCAAGTCTTCAAGTCTAAAATCAAATACCTAGCATTGCTTAGCCTTATTTGACTGCAGAATCTCATCCTCATTTCACAGGCTGTGTTTAGCAGGGGAATATGGGAAATTCAGACCTAAAGGCAACATTTTAAGGAGAGAAGTTAAATTGCCTTTCTTTGAAAATCTATTTGGTTTAAACTATGTTTGTTAGGAATTTATATATACATTCCTCATTTAACCTCCCCAATTTGGTGAAATAGAAAATACTGTTTTCTTCATACAGAGGTGGGAAGGGAAATTCAAAGAACTTAAGTGGCATTCTCAAGTTCGGCAGAGTTGTGATTTGAATCCAAGCCTGGAAGGGTACATCCCTACTGTGACAGCGAGGATATATCTCTTTACAAGGAAATCTAGGTCTCTGATGAGCTTGAAGGCAGCACAGGAACTACAAGATCATGCCTATGTCCTGTCAGTTTGGTGATGAGGAATGTAGGAAATTGAAGGTAGTTTTAGCAGTTGCTGTATTCATTTTATTTTTCTGCTGTTTTATTTTTTTTTCAGGTGCATGTAATTATACACAACAGTGGAATTTGTTGTTACTTATTGGTATGTGCACATAACATACTTTGATCTACTTCAAATGAGATAGAAGATTAAACTGAAGATTGGGCAAGGGATCTAGAACCCTGGAATCCTATTTTAGATCACTCTGCCTTTCAGCTGCTGGCAGGAAATATTTGCACAGAAGAAAGTGAACAACTGATGAAAATGCCAAGTTAAAGACCCTTAGGATGAGGTTGGACTTCAGGTGAAGTTCTGATTGCCTGGTTAGTATCAAGAGGAGATCTGCACATGGTGGCTCATGCCTGTAATCCTAAGTACTTGGGAGGCTGAGGCAGGAGAATTCCAAGACCAGCCTTGGCAATTTAGAGAATATCTGTCTCAAAATATAATTGAAAAAGGGTGGTAGTTCAGGGGTAGTGGGCCCTGAGTTAAATTCTTAGTGCTATTCAAAAACAAAACAAACAAACAAACAAACAAACAAAACACTGAATTTTTCCTTAAGGTCCAGATGAAATAAGGTCAATCTTTCACCCCAAGCACTGTATGATAAAGCACTATGGTTTTGATCCAACTTATCACTGTGGGAGAGGAAGGAAGGGTCCCTGAGATCCCTTCTCTCCCATGCCACTCCACTGGGTTAAAAATGTAGCATCCAAGGATGACATTCTATCCCATGGGGCCTTTAGATCAGAACCAGATTAAATTCTGGCCCCAGTGATGCTGGCTCCTTAAAATGTCCCTGCTCTTGGTTGTATGACTATCTTCTAATTTCTTTGGGAGATAGTGAACAGAAGATGAGAGGTACATTTTTGTAAACACTAAGTTTCCAGAAAGCAGTGTCAGCTAAACTGTAAAAGATTGCAAGTACTTAGTCTGACAAATTACAAGGTCAAGTAAACAGAAGATTATTTGGTTTTTTTGTGTGTGTGTTAAAATGCAGTTAGGGGTACTTTATCTTCTCCACTGATCACAACTAAGTGTTAGGTGGAAACCATCTAACAACTCTCTCAGGGTAAGATATTGTGTGTGGAGGTATGTAAGCCTTTCTTCCCAAGTCTCTTGGTGTAGAACTGGGACAGTCAGAATATCTGAATCCAAACAGGTTGGAACAGAAAAGTTCCAAGAGAACTCTCCTACGGTTTGAGCACCAGTTCCCTAAGGGATGGAGATAGAGGAAAATCCCCCCTTTTATTATTTCATTCTACTTTTTTCCCAGCCTATTCTCAAGGTAAATCTCTGTCCCCAAAGTCCTCTTCAGAGGAGGAAGTGGTAGCAGCTGCTGTTCAGAAACTTAAAATTGGAAGAAAAAATCCTTCTTGACAAAAATAAGGTGAAAAACCTTCTTCCTGGCCCTAGCAGTGCTGGGAGAATCCCTCCTATGTTCTGTTTCTCTCTGTCCTTCCTGTTACTTTGTCCCAGAAGTCAAAAAAATTTCAGGACAATGTGACAGAGCAGGTGTATAGATAGGGACCAATATTGTTTGGAAACAATGAAAATTATAAATTAGTAACAAGAGAACTAGAAAATCTATCAAATATTCAGAAGATAGACAATGAATTTCTAAATCTAGTACTATTTATGGAGAAAAAAAAAGTGTAGAAAGGAAAAAAAATAAAACTTTTTCTACTCACCGATGCCACAGTCATCTTAATAGAAAAAATGCAGAAAATCCAAAGGAAAAAAAGTCTCCTGGAACTAATATGTGAGTTTAGCAAGGATATAAGATATAAAAATCAATGTCATAGAGCAAGTAATATTGTGCAATGAATAAACAGAGGTCACAATTCAAAGCAAGGAAGCAAACAAAACCATAATTAGCCCCTTTAAGAAATGAAATGCTTCAACTTTTTAAAAATAGAAAATAGTGTATATTTTATATATAACTTTACATTTTTATTCATTTTATTTATATTTGTTGATGATGTAATAAAACAAAAGAAATGAAAGTGGGCCGTGTGCTGGCCAATCACTTTAGAAATAAAGCACAGGG
This sequence comes from Marmota marmota marmota, assembly GCF_001458135.2. NCBI lineage: Eukaryota > Metazoa > Chordata > Mammalia > Rodentia > Sciuridae > Marmota > Marmota marmota. Next base: position 23,754,897 of record NW_026000153.1, read on the forward strand.
TTTGTATGCTGTAAACTATGAAACACTAGTGAAAGAAATCATAGCGAGATAAACTACAGTTGTGGATTAGCTAACTTGATCTAGTTAACGTATTACTTGTCCATGGATTGGTCAGTAGGTTTAATATGATTTAATCACAATATTAGCAGACTGTTTTTCTCCATTGAAGGATATGAAAAATAACATCGCCCAAGAAAATGGGAATGACAGCCCCCAGGGAGAGTATGATCCAGGAGGGAGGAGGGGAAGGCAAACACTGAGCCCTGAACTCTGGTCTTTCATGTGTTCCCAGTAACATTGAGCCCTGGAGCAGAAAGCAAACAAATGGATTCTGGACTCTGGATTTTTATCCCAGTAACAATGAATTTTGAGCTTTTACAGCTGTTTTCCTGAGTTAGATTTTGAACCTATGCAGCTAGTTTCCTGACTGCCGAGCTGGCACATCCTAAATCTTTAATGATTAAGTCACACCAAACAGTCTGCTATGATGAACTCTCATTAAGACTAAAAGCAGACCCCTCTTGTAACCCAGTCACCATTCCCTCCCCTGAAAATGTGCCACGTGTCATTCCATCACTGCCTAATGAAGATAGCTTGCTGATCTGAGGTCTGCTCCTGTTTTTGCTTCTTTGTTCTTAACACCCACACATGTTGAAAGTTGATTATAAAACTGATAGGCAAAGGGCTGGGGATGTGGCTCAAGTGGTGGCGCGCTCGCCTGGCATGCTCCTCAGCACCACATACAAACAAAGATATTGTGCCCACTGAAAACTAAAAAATAAATTAAAAAAAACCTGATAGGCAAAAAGAAATAACCTTGAATAGACAAAATATTGGAAATGAAAGCAATTGGAGAGTTTATGCTACCTGATTTTAAGATTTACTATAAAAACTGCTGTAACCAAGAAAGGATGATTTTGGCAAAAAACAAACAAACAAACAACAACAAAAAAAAACCAAACAAACAAACATGAGAGAAATAGATTCAATGGAATAAAGCAGAGAGAGTCTAGAGATAGATATACACGAATATGATCAATAATTTTTGGCAAGAATATAAAGTGAATTTGATGGGGAAAGTTTAATCTTTCTAATAAATGTTTGCTGAAAGAACTAGTTATATACAAGTTAAGTATTAATATTAACCTTTATCTTAAAAGGTCATCTTAAAGATATCACATTAAATCGAATTCTAAAAATAAATGCAAATAGTAAAACTACAGTTTTAAAATGAAATATAAGAGAAAAATCTGTGATCACATAGAAAATCTGCGATTAATTTGGTACCACAAAGAATAAAAATTTTGTTCTGTGAAAAATTCTGTAAGAAAATGAAAAGATAAGCTACAGATTAGAAGAAGTATAAAAATTCTGCATTCAACAAGGATTTTGATCTAGAAATAAATAAAGTGTTCTCAAAGTTCAACAAAACATTCCAGTTAAAAATAGACTAAAAATATGATATGTCAAGAGCATTGTAATGTTTTGAGCAACCAATAAATAAATAAATAAACAAACAAACAAATAAATAAATAATGGACCGAAAGTTTGAAAAAACCCTTCACCTAAAAAGATATAATAAATGGGAAACCAACACCCTAAAAGATGTTTAACATCCTTATTTTTCAGGAAATGTAAATTAAAAAGCACACTAACATACTAATTCTCAATTATTAGGAAAAACTTGATTTATCTGACACTGCCCAGTGGGTGAGAGGATTCAGCAACTGATAATCTCATTCATCATCCATGGGAGTAAAAAATGGTCCAGTCACTTTCTACAATAGTTGGACAGTTCTTATAAAGTTAAACATGTACTTACCTTCAGATTTAAAAATCCCACTCCCAAGTATTTATACTACACGAATAAAAAACTGTTTTTTATGAAAACTGTTTGCATCAGCACGATTCCTACCAGCCAAAAACTAACCAGAAATAACTCAGATGGACTTCAAGGGATGAATGGAAAAACAAAAACTGATGAACCTATACAACAAATATTATTCAAACAAAGAGAAATGAACGCTTGACGCCTGAAAAAAATGTGAATTAATGTTAGTGCATTGTACAAAGCGAACATGGCCAAACTTAAAAAGGCTACATAACATATGATTCTATTTATGTCACATCATGGAAAATGTAAAGCTATGAAGACAGAGGGGGGAATCTCTGTTAATCAGGAGTGGAAGATGAGAGAAGGCTTGGCTTCTAGGCAGGGGCAGCAGGAGGATTATTTTTATGGTAATCGAGAACTTATGCCCACCTCGTGCCCACCCTGTGCGAATGTTTAGGTGACCTGTGTGAAAACACATAGTATGTGAATCCTAGAAAGTGAAATTTATTGAATGTAAATAAAAAATACAAAATATTTTAAAATCCATACAAATGAACATGACAACAGAATGCTTTGTCATTTGGTATACTGGTAGAGTGATTATATTCTAGCTTCCTTCCTTATGCACTGATCATCTAGGTTAGAAAAGTTTGGGAGACATCTTTTGCTCTTCTGATTTATCAGAAAAAATAAAGGAGGTTTAAAGAGTTTGGAATAAATTAAAATTGGAGAGGGTGAAAAAAAATGAAAACCAGTAATAAATAATTGACTCGAAAAAGATGGGGGTAGCAGGAAAAGAAAAGGAGCCAGATTGGAGGATTACAAAAGGTGTATTATTCTTGTTCACTTATATTTGTGTAATACTTTATCTTATCAGCACATATACATCACTGTTTTTGGTGTTCACTACATCCCTAGAAGCCCACCTCAGTTCATTACTGCAAAGGTGATACAAAATCTAACTATCTAAAATTTCTATGAGGAATATACTACTTTACCTGACTTTTCATGACTTCTCTTAGATTATGTATAAATACTCTTTTTTTTTCTAAATCAAACTTGTGAAGGAGGGTAATTGAAATATTGTGTTACCTGATGTAAGAGAAATTAACAGCATCCATTGTTAAATAAAAGCTAATTAGTTTCATTCATAGTCTGTTTCCTGGTTACTAGCCTCACAGTTTCTCCCAATTATTTGGTCTGTGTGTAATTATATTTTAAAATAATTTATTCATTTGTTCACCAAACAGCAACAGTTGATTTTAAATTGACTAAATATACTCTAGGCATGAGCTTATAAGCTGTAGTTCAAAGAAGAAATAATCCTTTCAATAAATAAGGTCTAGTTTAATTAATACAATTGAACTAAAGTGTAGTTAGTGATCTTTCTGTCACCCAAATTTAATAGCTAGAGTCACTGGGGCAAAATGTTTGTACTCACTGACATTCCATAAGTCAGTCCAGTCAGTTGAACACACATTCAGATGATTTTTATTATCTTTAAAACAATTACTGAATCAAATGTCTCTGAACAGGGATATGCAAATATTGATATTCATTTAAATACCATGAGTGATTGTTAAGTTCAGTAGTGAAGCATTTAATTAAAATAAAACTGATTTTAAAAATCACAGGGAAATGAATTGTAATCTCTGTTGGACTGACATGAGCTAAGCAATAATAGTTTACTTTCCAACAATTACCCATGGATTGAGACTTTACTTTCCAGTAATTGCCCATGGATTGGCCCCTGGTTTTCCTGGAGAACAATGCATATTGGCTTATATATAGAACAATATCTACCTAGAAGGGCTATTCTGGGAATTAAATGTCTTTAACATAGTTCCTGGGAAAAAATAAGTATATAATAAATGTCAGCATTATTATTACTTTTATGAATATTAATACCAGCCGGGTGCAGTGGTGGCACAAGCCTTTAATCCCAGTGGCTCAGGAAGCTGATGCAGAAGGATTGCAAGTTCAAAGCCAGCCTCAGCAATGGCGCAACTCAGTGAGATCCTGTCTCTAATTAAAATACAAAATAAGGCTGGGGATTTGGTTCAGTGATTGAGTGCCTCTGAGTTCAATCCCTGGTATGCCCCCCCCCCAAATCATATCAGCATTAACTAGACTACTAAGAGAAAAATGAGATTAGTGCAAATAAGTAAAGGGGTTAAAACAAAATAGCTAACAACTGGATGTTACTGAAATATGCCAATTTGAGACAGAGATAAGAAGTTCACCTTCCAGCAGACATTTTTCCAACTAGGCCTTGAAGCAAATGACTGATTTAAACTGATATCTTGGCAAAGGAACCACAAATTAGGGAGTAAAAAGGCATTAAAATGATAGATAGTCCCAAATTGGGTGTTAGATTTAGTTTCGAAGCCTAATTGGTCTGAGGTCAAGAAGCAGAAAAAGTAAGAGATGCCAGGAAGTCTAGACATAATTCATTGTCAATAGGGTCCATTTGAAAATGCTGTATTTCAAGCAGTTATATGTTTTAGGGCCCAGTCAGGAGACAGAAAACACACAAGTAATTTAACCAGGCAGATATTAATATAAATTATCAACTCATAAAGTTTCTCCACAGTAGTTAGTTGTACGGCAGCATGTGTGCCAACAATCCAGTGGCATTGCACCCCAGATAGGGTTCCAGGCTTTTTACAAAGGCCTTGCTGCCTCGCAAGAATGAAAGAATTCTTTAAAAGACCCTAGAGCTGAAAGAGAGAAAAGAGAAAGGGTCAGATACAGGAAGGGAGTCTCCTCCCTAAAGCTGAGTTTCAGACATTGTAAGCAAAGGTGTGGGGCCATGGGGTGGTGAAGAATTTGGCTGGGTTGCCCTAGTTTAGACCTGGTCCACAGGCTGCGGCAATAATGGAGAACAGGAAAACATGTTTGGATTGAGGAGAATGAAACTTTCTGTTGTGATTGACAACCAGGGAAGGTAAGAGAACATGCATGGATCCATAGACCAGCTCTAGGAATTTTGAAGTCTTTTTCTGGAATGATTGTGGATATCCTGGGTCAAGGGCTGGTGTTCCTCTCCAAATGCCTTTGTGTCAACTATCCAAGAGAAATGATACTGGGTCTAGCTCAAACCATGTTGCCTCCCAAACAAAGACCATGAGGAACACTCCTAGGTTAAAATATTTAAGTCTACCCAAAGTTTCTCCATTGCTCCCATGCTTTCCCCCGCCCCTATTATGAATCAGGAGGGAGGGGAAGGGAAGGGTTAGGGAGGTAGGAAAGATGGTGAAATGAGATGGACATCATTACCCTAGGAACATGTATGAAGACCTGACTGGTGTGACTCTCCTTTGTGTACAACCAGAGAAATGAAAAATTGTGCTCCATATTTGTACTATGAATTGAAATGCATTCTGCTCTCATGTATAACAAATTAGAAAAAATAAATAAGTAAATAAATTTTAATACATTTAGGTCTCTTAGTTGTTGAGAAAAAGAACACATACTCTAAGGAATTGGAGCATCTCACAAGAGGAAACTGTTATTAAAAGGCACTTTGAAGGTTTGGGGGTAACAGTCAGTTTGAACATAGTCTTGATAATTATGATCAGAATTTATAAGTCATGCAAATCAGTCAAACAGACAACAGACTTATTTTTAGAACATAATCCATGTCAGTTATCGTTAGACCTCTTTGGCTGTGGTCTTATCTAAAACATGGCCATGAATTAGCAGTTTTTAAAGAGTTTCACAGTAATATCTGGTTGTGGATGTGATGCAATTGATTTGTGTGAAAAATCCTAGTACAGTTTTGTGATTTCTCTTTTACCTTGCCCCATAACCTCACGTATTTCAGTCAGCTTTCTTGTCACTGTGATCAAAGGGCCTGACAGGCATGATTAGAGGAGTAAAAGTTTATTTGGCTGATATTTTCAAAGGTCCCAGTTCATCAGTGGTTGACTCCATAACTCTGGACCTGAGATGAGGCAGAACATCCTAGCATAAGGGTGTGGCAGAGGAAAGCAACTCAAGACACAGAAACAAGGAAGGAGAATGTGTCATTCATCAGATACAAAATACATACCCCAAAGGCATGCCTCTCATGACCAACCACCTCCCGCCACAATCAGTTGTTGAAAAAAAAGAACATATACTCTAAGGAACTGGAGCATCTCCCAGGAGAGAACTGTCATCAAAGGGAACTTTAAAGATTTGGGAATAACAGTCTGAACATGGTCTTGGTAATTATGATCAGAATTTATAGGTCAATTGCCTGCCTATAATTACCACCTAGTTAATACATATCAATGGATTAAGCCATGATTAAATTACACCTCTTATAACTTTAGCACCTTGCCTCTGACCATTCTTGCATTGTCCCACACATGAACTTTTGCCGGACACTACAATATCCAAACCATAGCATCACGGTAGGACCATTATTAGAAAAGTTTGTAATGTTGCAGATACTTACAATCTTGGATTGTCAGCTGAAAGGGTCTTGAAGACAACTTAGTTTCCTTGAAAGTTGGTAACTATTGTCTCTTGTAACTATAGCACAAGTCTTTGCCAATAAATACAGATAAATAAAGGAATGACTTATACTGGGTGTGACATTTTACATTTTGAGAATTATATAATTGGATTTACATAGAGAAGTGAAATTGGATTTGTGTCAAAAAAATCTTCCATTCCCTTAACTAGTATTTATTATTATTGTTATTATTATTATTATTGTTGTTGTTATTATTGTTATTGTTATTATTATTATTATTATTATTAGTGCTGGAAATTAGATCCAGGCCCTTATACAGTTAATCACATGTCCTATTGGTAAGATACACCCTCAGCCCCCTTTTCTTAAAGTTCATTAAAACTTGTTTCTGAAGTAGCTTTACCTTTCTCTGATAATAGATGTTTAAAATTCAATGCCTTGATTTAAGATGACAGCATTTGATATCACTCTATTTTTATATTTTCTTATCTAAAGATTTAGATTAACTGTCTGTTGTAATTTTTCATTTAATATCAATAAAATGTCTTTTTCATTGATCTTCCATTGAGAATGAGCGCAGATTAATTCTGCAGGTCTCACTAGATTTATAGCTGGGAGGGAAAGCATGGATTGAATTGAATTTATTTAAATTTACACTGATTGAAACTGAATCTGCAAGTCTTTACTAAAAACAGCTTGCCTGACAGGGAAATAAGTACAGTGCATATTAGAGTTTTCTATGAAATTTTAATTCCCTTTTAGTGCTTTTTATGTCACAGAAATATATTGAAGTAGAAAAAATTTATCATCCACTTTTGCACATTTAATGACTAAAAGAAATAAAGGTAGATCCAATTCATGAAGTATATATTTTGCATGATAATCAGCTCCATTGCTTAAGACCATGTATCAGTGGATGATCTAGAATTATGTTAATAAGGAGAATTTCTCAGTAGGTACACAGTGGATACGAAAGTTCCCATACTGCATTCATGGACACGGCACTACTATCTATCATTTATTTACATATCCAGTGTGAATGTGAATGTAATAGAAGTGAAATAGCCACAGAGACTGTCCCACCACATAGATACCCTATAGTATTTGCAGATACTCTCTACATATTTGAAAAATAAAGGAGTGCATATTATTTTTTTTTAGAGTAAAGGACTTACCATGTGTGCAGCACACTGTATTTGGAACTGGGGTTAAGTGGATAAGTCAGACATAACTTGTGATCTTGTTACACTGAAACAAAGAAACTCATAAATTGGTCATTCTATTTCTTTCTAATGATAATGATGACAGCAGAAGTAGTGTGACACAGATGCTAAACTTTAATTTAGGCTATGGAGGCAGATAAAGGGGAAAATCTGTGACCTTATGCTTGGAAGATGAATAGCACATACCACATAAGGAGTGGAAATGTACTTACTATCACAAAGGCTTTGGTACTTTGGACAGTCTTGGTATTTGATACCAGTGGGTAATATAGCACAAGTAAAAAATGGCAAGAGTCAATGCTGTAGTTTGACTCTGGAATATTCTCCAAAGCCCTGGTCCTTAGATTGACTTCTAGAAGGAATCCTTGAAGAGGTGAGGCCTAATGGAAGTTTTGGTGGGGTGTTCTTTGCTTCCATCCACCACGTGGTGAGCAGCTTCACTCTACCACAAACTCACCTCCATAATATGCTACCTCATCAGTGGTCCAAACATAAAGGGTCTACTCAAACATGGACTGAAACCTCCAAAACTGTGAACCAAAATTAACCTTTCATCAATATAAGCTTATTACTTCAGGTACTTTGTTACAGTAATGGAAAGCCAACACAGATGAGATTTGGAAAGGTGGTAGCTAGATTGTGGAGCAACTGGAAACAATGATTTGGGGATTTGGAATTTGGACTTTTAGACTGTGATCTATGATCACTTTGTGTAAAAAATAAGGTTGGAAAAACAAGGTAATACATAGTCTAGTCAAGGTATCATTGTGACTAATTTAGGGCAGTCATGGTTGGAAAAAAGAGGAGATGGAGTTAAGAAATGATTGCCATTTTTTTCTTCTGACAAAGGAGAAGAAGTGGAAGCAGAAGACACTGAGGACGTTTCCAGAATTTTTCTTTCTATAATTATGTGGAAGATGAAAAACTGGAGAAACATAGTCACACTTCCCCAGCTCTTACCTTCAAATCTCAGAACCATGCCTGGGACTTTGGCTTCCTCTAGTGAATTCGAACATCATGCCAGAACTCTACAAAGGAAACAGGGAATGGAAATGGAACAATTTATGATGAATATTAATGATCCTTCATTGAACCCAACTTTATTTCTTTTAATCACAAAATGTTCAAGCATAAATTATAATTTCTTTCTGCATCAAGACACATCTCTGATCAATAAGCTAACTGCTGGAATGTCTTATTGATATATGGAGATGCTCAGTGTAACAATTAATCTTTATAAAATCATCATAATTGGCACATCACTTTCACATTTGTTGGCTACTGTCATCTTCAAAATAAGGCTCTATGTGTACTGTCACCTCTCTGTGACAGTGCAGGAAGACTGGGTCTCACTTCTTTGAACACCCACTCTGGAACTTATTTTTCCTTCACGATCTGTAATGTTCACATTTGAGGAGGCAGCCCTCAGAATTCCAGCGAACGTCCTTCCTTTTATATGTTTCCTCACAAAACACCAGGGTTATAAATCTTAGGGTGATTCATTTGGCTTTTTTCAGTTCTGCATTATTTGTTATTTATAACTTTCAATTCTGCGAGGCTGAGCAACATGCCTTTACACTTGATTAACTAGCTATGCCTCAAAAATAATAGTGTAAGCTTCTGGGTGTCTGAGCAGGGCTGTGGAGAGAGCTCCAAAAATCTCTGAAGAAAGAGGGGAAACAGGCGCTGCTATTTTACTGAGTGTATTTTAAGGGCTATTTAACATTAAGCTACTGCTCTGAAGATTATGAATAATAAGTAGATTACTCATCTTGGAAAAAATAAGTCTATAATTCTATAAAACTGGCTGAGTTAATGCACTAGAAACCTATTAAGCCAAAATCCTCATTGCACCTAAATGTTGTTATTTCAATGAGCAATTCATATAATAATTACTGTTTTTAGTTATCTTCCTCCATCCCCCTTGGTATAGACATTTTAGGTCAGTCTGAAAGAAAAGGTCTCATCTATGTTCTCCAGGCATTGATAATTGATTAACTGAAGAGAATAGAAGGCAGGCAGACGAGTGACAAAACCAAATACAATTAAATAATCCCTGGACCCTCTCTGAATGTCTAGATTCTTTGATCCCAGGAAAATCACTTCTGAGGTTGAGCTTTCTTAGGCTAATTTATCAAGGTTCTTTGCTCATTTTATTTTCTTGCTGATTTTATTTATTCACTTAGGTTTCTATAAAGAAATGTCAAAAGCATAATTCAGGGTATTAAATAGCACAATTGGACTTATCAACAAAGCCCAAAGGATAGAAGATTAGTTCTAACTGGTAGGAAATAGGTCTCAACAGAGATTTGGCACAGAAGTGACATCCAAGCAGGAATTAGAAAGGCAAGTTCTAAGTGTGAGTATAGACCAGGCTGAAGCAACAATGTATACAAATGTCCATGTCTTTGCAAAATGCAAAACTGGGAAGGTGACTGCCCGACTTGCCATGCTAACAGTTGAAGAGTAGCAATGACAACCTTGTCCGTTGCCTTTTATTCAGTAGCCCTCATCCCTGTCCCTGTTCTACAGACTGAGTATGGGTGGTAGCTATTTCCCACACCATCTCTGAGCTCCGTTGCCCTCCTTGTTTTACAGTGGGTTTTGTAGTAGTGTGAAAGAAGAGTTCTGATACCTGTCCCCCATCTTCTTTTGGACTTTGGTAGTGGGCCCCTACCTCTACCTATGACCTCCCTCTTGCCAGGATCTCCAGCTGCCTCTTTGCAGAGCTATATCTCTTGACAACTTGGGGAACATCCCCTATCTCCTCTTGCCCCCTCAGGTCTGGGAATGAAAGGTTGCTAGCCCTCAAGTTCTCCTATCTATTCTTGGTTCTCCTAGCCTGGCTCCATCAGCAAAATTGTCACTTCGTTAGACTTTCTTCAGTTCATCTTTTGATTGCGCCATCTGTTTCCTTCCAGGATGTTTCCAGGATACAACTTTTTTTTTCCCTAAGCTTCACACTGTAACAGATTTTCCTCATACAAAACTAATTTTGTGCTTGAATGAGTCACTGAAACCTTCTGACGACCCCACAGAATAGCCCATGAATGATGTTGGTTTTCAAAGTATCTTCATTAAGAATGTGACATAATAAGTCAATGTCCCATTCCCATGTAGGGTTAACAACTTTATAAATTTATAGAGACCTTCCAAAGGTCTACTGAGTGTGGAGGTTCCACACTACCTAGCAAGGATTCATATATATGCAGTTGTGGGGGAAAAAAAAAGCCATTTGAGTTTCAGAAAAACAAGATTACTCTTTAAAAATGCTTTTGTCATATTCTTAGAAGAGTAATGTCATATTTCAAGTAGCATGTATTCTCTCTTTCTGTGTTCATCATTGTATATCTATCATTATCTCTTGCACCATTTGTCATCAATGACTATCAGGTACTGGACCATGCTCTCTTTTCTGTTTTTTTGTTTAGAACTACCCAGCAATGCTGCTTCTCCAGGTCTTCAGACTTCAGTAGCTGCCCAACAACTGCAGAACAAAGGGGAAGGTCATCAGAATGGTCAACAAGGTATCCTGTGATCTGCTCCCTGCCTTTCCCTCAAATGTTTGCACATGAAATTTTGCCTTTCACTCTCCCTCATGTCTGAATCAATCTTCTACCTTCATCAGCTGCTAGAGTAAAGTTTGATAATTCTTTAAGTCACAGCTGAAGCAGTTTTGTGAGAAGACTCCTGACATTTTTATGTCTGCACACCTTCTATTTGCTTTAGTTACAATTTACTGAGACCCCCCATCACAGGATGTTCCAGATTACATGTGTTTACTTCTCCATCTGTTTTATTCTTTCATTATTGCACTTCTAGTGTTAAGCATAATGTCTAGCATCCAAGTGGTGTCAACAAGTGTATTGAAATTGACTGTAAGAGACACCAATGGACCTATGATTCAGTTTGGATTGTGCACAGAAAATTCGATATTGTATAAACTCCTCCAGCCCAAGTCCATATCCATTGCTCTGACATCTATCAAATCTATATAAGCATTTACATAGAAAAATGCTCTTAGAACCTTATCATTTGAGGGCAAATAATGGTTGACTAAATTTCAAATAAGGGAACCAAGCCAGTAATGGATAACATGAATGGATTAAGTCAAAGAAAGATTAATTTACTTCTGAAAAGAGCTTTTCTATTTCTTTATGCCAGGATAATTTTCTCATATTATCAATAATACAGTGAAGCAATGGAGAAATTAATTTAGATCAGTTTTCTCCTGATTTTAAACAAAAATGTAACATAAGCCCTTTGAATTTATTCAACTATAGCATAATCCAGAAGTTTTGGTAAGACTCAATGGCTTAATTGAAAGTAAATGAAACAATTATATGTCTAAATTCTGTCACACAAAATGAGACTTAACATTACTGAAGGAATCAGATATTTCAATTCTGATATGACTTTAAACATGGTAGTACTTGGGCTGAGAATGTAGCTCAGTGGTAGAGCACTTTGCCCAGCATGCAGGAGGTCCCATGTTCAATCCTGAAGACTGAAATAAACATACAAAGAATCCATGGTGGCCATTGATTTTCAGGACAATCAGTAAGAATTTTACAACTATTAAGAAGTTGCCTTTTGTTGATTTTGCACAAGATTAAATCAGATTCCACTTTGTGCCCAGGTGGTCAAAGTAAAGAGAGAGGAGGAATCTAAAAAGCAGATTTAAGCTTTGTTAAGTATTTTAAAAAATACCATCCATGGTAGTTGCAAGAATGGCTTTTCCTCCCCATCTTACTCCTAGTAACCAAGAGTAGGCTAATGAAGCTGAGCATGTGCATTTTATCATTTTCCAAGTTAGTTAGGTTTTTATAGAAAAAGGCTGTTTTCTAATAACACTTTCATACCCTTCTTTTATCCTCATAGATATGCATTATTGGATAATATACTTTTAAAGACTTTACACTTTATAGCCTAATCTACAAAGGATTTGAGGAATGTTTTAAAGTGAAACACATATAAATCAGAACAATTAAAATTTAAAGGAAAATAAAAAAACAATTATGAAGAAGATAAAGGCACATGAAATGGTTTTCTACGATGATTTAGTTACACCCTTCAAGCACTACCTTTGCCCTAGGGTTCATTCACCAGCAAAAGCAGAGAAGAAATAGACATTAGGTTATAGGATTCTAATTCTTGGTTTCCCCTTAGAGAATAATTTTGGCTCAGTTGAAGAGTCCCTGGCACTGAATACAGTGGTGACATTGGGGAGGTGTCCTCTACTCTACAAGGCAGCACCCACTGTATGAATTTCAGTATGAAGAAGGTAGAGATATTTCCAAACATCTTTCTCTACAAGGTGAGGTGATTGCATTCAAGAATAATATAAAATACAAAATATGACAGAGTTGTATGTATTTTATTCTAAGCATGTTTCTTTATGATGATTTAAACTAAAACACATAAGTTCCATTCTTTAAGCTCCATCAGCTATTGAAAGTAAAGGCCTCATTCTTAAATCTCATCTGGGTCATATTTCCTGTTCCCAGTAAGTTTTGCTGGTGAAGTACATTTCTCAGGGCTGCAATCTGTCATCTGCCCAGTAGAAACTGCCATCGATGCCATCTGCTTAAGAGAAATGATGCTACCCACCCTTGGCTGCGTGCGCTATGGCCAAATATGACTCAAACTGAGAATCGTCACTGGAGCAGCCCCTGATGAATGGAAAGACTCCCTTCCTCTAAAAAACCATTCTCAGAAGCTGAAGGAACCCCAATGTCTTCCTGAAACATCTCTCAGATGTTAATCTTGCACTGGGTTAGATTCAAATCGTGTCTCTGGTACTTGCTTTAATTGTGACCTTTGGTAAATTAATCTCAATCTTTGTTTCTGCACTTGAAAAAATGTAGTGTTCTTTTCCTAATTGTTTGTCATCAGAACTAGATGAGCTATAGGCCACAAAACACCAGGGTGGTGTCTGATGTCAGTTCCTGTTTCCTTTCCTTCTTACCATACCCTGGAGTTGAAGTTTCATGACCACGTACCTTGCGACATGAGCTGTCTCTTATTGACTTTATTCAAATAACTGCAGTTTCTGTTGTATCGCTTTGGACTCTCTGTTGCTTTCATTATCAATTTTGACTGTCAGGTTTCATTTATATTCTCCTCTTGTTGATCAATTTTATATTGGTAGATTTTTGAATTATCAGTATTCCTTTTTTTTTTTTTTAAAATTAATGTGTTATTTTCACCAGCTTCTTTTTCATGGGAGAAATGGCTGAGGAAAGCACATCCCCCTTGCGTCTCAATAGTGCTTTTATTCTGGTAATCGACCCCATTCCATTCTTCAGTCAAATAAACTCAGTTTGGGAGATTGATATTGCTTCTCTTTGGGTTTATACATTTACCCTGAAGTCATCTTCTTGACTTCTCAGAAAATTAGGAAAGCATACATTACTTTTAGTAAAATCATGGTGGACAGTAGTGTAGAGTAACTTTTGCATGCTTTCAATATGTCCATCCACCGTCACCCATCATGGGTTGGGTAAATGACCAGAAACAGGTTCATAGGTCTTTTAAGGTAACTTATGTGACAGTACTTTTGATAAATGAAAAAGTGCTAAAGTTTTCTGATTATTTCCAGAACTATAATCACCAATGGTTACTTTAGTTCCTGAGAAAGCAAATATCAAAGATAAGGTACTTTGAAAAATTGTGATCTTGCATTTTACTCTTTTCAAAATGAGGGTCATATTTATTATATCTGAAGGAGTCTGAGTTGAAAGGAATCTTCTCAAAATCACTTTTGTTCAATTCAGCTAATTGCTGATGCTTAGTTTTACAGAGAAAAAGGAACAAAACCAATCATTGGAATTTCTGAAGGTCCTTCCAACTGCATATTGTTTAGCTACAACTTCAGTAAGAAGAATAATAAGTGTTTTTATTCTTATTTTCCAAAGGTTAGGTCATGATTTAAATTTATATATACCTTCATTTAGTTACAAATTATTAAGAACAGCAGCAATCAAGAACCTGTTTGAGGGCCTGGGGATGTGGCTCAAGTGGTAGCGTGCTCACGTGGCATGTGCGCAGCGCTGGGTTCGATCCTCAGCACCACATACAAAAAATAAAGATGTTGTGTCCACCAAAAACTAAAGAATAAAAAATATTAAAAAACTCTCTCTCTCTCTCTATAAAAAAAAGAAGAACCTGTTTAAGAGGAATAGAGCTTGCATCTGCTCTTGTTTTTTTTTTTCTTCCAACTTTTATTCTATTCAATAAATAATTATTGGATGGTGCTGTCCACCCTTAGGGAGTGTATCCATTTCGATTCGGTTTCCCACATGCCAATCATTGCTAGACACATCTAGAAGCCTCTTAATATTTGGTGTATTTTAATCCAATCAAGTTGACAATTCAAATTAACCATTACATGGGTTACAACGTAGTAAGGTGCATGATATATCCAGGTTTTTTCTAGTGTCTAGGAACTAGACATATTTAGGTTTCATTAGGGAACACCTTCAAAAAAAGACAAGGAAAATGGTGTTTTACCAACTCTCTGGTCAGTTAACACATAAAATTAACTATCACAAGAGCTAAGCTAAAGAGAGAAGGACTTGCTATTCCTTAAAGGGTGTGTGCATCTAAATTACCAGTTTCCTGCAGCACTGAAGACTGTGGCTATCTAGAACCTTTCTCAGAAGCAAGGAAGGTTTCCATTCATGAGCAGTATTACCCCTAGTTCCCAATGCATTGGCATTGTTCATTTGCATAGTACAGTCATTTTTTCAAGACAATGACTTTATGTTTGGAAATTAGAGATTGGTTGGGCTAGAGTGGAGCTAGGAGAAGTTTTATAGGCATATATTCTAACTCTCTTAAGTTCAAGACACAAACAGGGCAAGTGTGACAGGGCAAGATTGTAGGGAGGAGTAGGGTAGAGGGTAGAAATAACTTTTACAATAAAAGTGCCAAATGTAACCATGACCTACTCAGTCAGAATTTCTAGGCACAGTATTAGATGTTTTCTATGTTGATGGAGTTCCAACGATACTAGAACATAAATCCAAATTTGGAAAGTTAAACTAGAGTATAGAAGCTGCACTTAGGGGTAGACAGAACTGTGACCATCCACAGAGCAGGCCCAGCGGCCTGCTGAGGGGCAGAGCCGCCCCCCACCCCCCGCACCTGCCAGGTAGGCGGAACGGTGACCACCGGCAGAAAAGGCCCAGTGGCCCGTGGCGGGACAGAGCTTCCAATCACTCCTGCAAGGTAGGCGGGCCTGCGACCCACCAGCAGAAGAGGAGCAGCGGCCTGCTGAGAGGCAGAGCCGCCCCCTCCCCCTGCGCAGCAAGGTAGACAGAACTGGGACCATCCACAGAGCAGGCCCAGCGGCCTGCTGAGGG
>NW_026000153.1:23773268-23795350 GCF_001458135.2 Marmota marmota marmota
GAGGGGAGGGGAGGGGAGGGGGGATAGTAGAGGATAGGAAAGGCAGCAGAACACAACAGACACTAGTATGGCAATATGTAAATCAATGGATGTGTAACTGATGTGATTCTGCAATCTGTATATGGGGTAAAAATGGGAAGCTCATAACCCACTTGAATCAAGTGTGAAAATAATGATATATCAAAGAACTATGTAATGTTTTGAAAAGCCACAATGAAAAAAAAAAATCTAGGAAATTAAAAAAAAAAAAAAAGAAGCTGCACTTAGGGATACTGACTGAAACAATTAGTCTACTAGAGAAAGACAACAATAACAGTGGTAGCCAGAGCAGCACCAGGGTCTGAATGTGTCCCCCCAAGTTCATGCGTTGGAAATTTATTCCCAATGCAACAGTCCTGAGAAGTGGAAATTTTAAGAGCTCATTAGGTCATAAGGGCTCTGCCCTCAGAAATGGGCTAATGCCATTATGACAGGAGTAGATTACTGGTAGAAGAGTGGGTTAAGGCCTTTTGCCCTTCATCCCTCATGGTTTCTTGTCCCTCTCACTTTCCACCTTGCCATGTGCCTGCACCTTGATATTGGTCATCTTAGACTCTAAATCTGTAACAAGTAAATTCCTTTTCTTTTTAAATATACCAGTCAGTGGTATTCTATGAAAGCAACACAGGGCAGAGGGGTGAGAGGGAAGGGAGGAGGCAGGGGGTTAGCAAGGATGGTGGAATGTGATGGACATCATTATCCAAAGTACATGTATGAAGACACGAATTGGTGTCAACATACTTTATATACAGAGATATGAAAAATTGTGCTATATACATGTAATAAGAATTGTAATGCATTCCTCTGTCATTTATTTAAAAATCAATTAAAAAAATAAAAAAGAAAGCAACATAAACTGTACTAAGAGAAGCAGCAACAGCAACCATCACCAAAGATAGCCCCAGCATAGACTAAACTGATAATGGCAAGAATACTGTCTGATCTCAGGCTAGGAGTGTAAAGTGGACTAATAGGGGAAGAAAAGTGAGAAGTGAGGGGTTGCCTAAAAAAATCCTGCATAATCATTACATGTTGAGTGAGAGACTGGGATATTTTGATTGATTCAGTGATGAATCATTGGTCTCTGTGATTCCCTCACTGAATAATTTATTGAAGTATAAACTAGAGAGGAATAGATACCGTGAAAGAAACATAATCCCAGAAGCTTTGTCACTGCAGAATACTTGTTTGCCTCCCCCAAATTTTCATCTGGATCTACTATGGAAGAAGCAGCAGGAATGTGGACAAATGTGGTCTCTGGTGGCACTGGTCCATTTTGTCACAGGCTATAAGGTTGTAATCACTTCTCTCCAGCCCCCTTGGGTGGTTAGCTCTCCATGACCCTGACACATGCAATCAACCACACTGCTTGCTAAACTGAACAAATCATTAGATTCATTTCCAAGTAGCATTTTAAATACTGACTCAGGCAGTCAGTGTTCTAATTAGATAAAATATGTCAGTTAAAAAATTTGTCCCCCATCAGGGCTCAGCACACTGTTCAGAACATAGCATGTGCACAATAAGTGTTGGTTGAAGTGGAACATTCACAAAATATCATCAGAATGAATGAAAATCTGAGCATAAGTGATAGACTTCTTTGGTCATCATGGGAGTTAAAACCAAGATGTTAAAAGGAAAGTAAGAGCCAGAGGAATTTACATAGGAATAGGGTCACCTGGTATAAAATTAAAAATTCTCTACTACCCAAATCCATTTTCCACATACACATAGTTTGATTTAAATAAGAATAATACATTTGACAGTTGGATATACAGGCCATTATTTTTGTTGTTGTTGTTATTATTATTATTATTATTATTATTCCTAATAGCAGATGAGGAAACATTTTTGGAAAGTATTTTCAGCAATAATTGAAAGAAATTTAAACTTTCAGAGTGGCAATATAGAAACATGGGATAATTCAAGAAAGCAAACAGGAATATTTATTTGCATTAGTACTAGCATATGCTATGACCCAGACATCCAACTCCTGAGAGTTATAACCAAAAGAAAATTCAAAACATCTCATAGGAGAGAAGTTTGTGGTAGTTGACAGTTGAAAGCAGTCTGTGTGAATAGTTAAAATGTAGTGGGTAATCAGTACAAACCACTCTCTCTCTTAGGTAAGCTTTCTAGAAGAGCTTGAGACTTCAAATCTCTTGCAATGAGGTATGGACTGTGTGTTCCCAGGGGAAACCCATTGAAAGTGAGAGAAGCATGACAATTTAAAAGAAGAATCGAGCAAATGTGTTTTAAGAGAAGTTGAGGCTTAGCCTCATTCCAGGGGAGTTTGAAATATAGATGATACCGCAGTCTGTCTGAACCACAGGTGGGGGACTGGGTTGCTCTACCTGCACATTGGTCCATGAGGACCTGCCCCATTGGTAAGAAAATGACATAATCTTTTATATCCTCAGAGTAAAATGCCTGCCATCAGTCAAGAACACTGATCTGGACAAGTGTAGACATGTGAGAATTTCACGGCCAAAAATCTTATTTAAGAAGGTATGAGATGGATACATTTGCCCAGTTAAGGACAAATAACAAGGGATACAAACAACATTTACCACCCCCAAATTACAGGAAATAGATTAGTTGTTCATATGGTAATATGTATGGATTTTAAACATATTGTGCTGAGTAAATAAAAGTAAAAATAAAATTGTTTGTATGCATAGCATCATTCTCAAAAAGTAAAAAAAAGCACATACACCAAATAATATGTAATTTATAATAAACAAACATGAACATTATGCTTTTAACAACATTCAAAATAGTTAAAATCTCTCTTGGAAAAAGTTCTGACCAATCAGAGTAAAATACTATCACCTGCTATAAGAAAACCCATGACCAAAGGGGGTTTCTATAGAACAATGGTGATAACTAGGACAAACTGTGAAGTATAAAGATGTGAATTAGCACTTGAGTTTCAAAAAGGAAATAAGAAATAGGGAGGGAGTTCTTTCTTTCTTCCTCCTCTACAAAAGTTAAAGCAATTTTGAATGACCTTTCATTTACTGGATGGATTTCTCTGCTCTTTCATTCCTTGCTAATGAATTTTAAAACTTTTTAACATAAAAGTGTCTCTGTAGGTCCCTCCAGGGAACATCCTTCTCTATAAAATAAAGAAGCACTTGGAAAAGTGAACAATGACTACCTTACCACATATCTATGCTCTTATCATTTCAAAATGTTTGAGGTTTGCATTGAATGGTAAGGACTTTGGGGTTTTAGTCAGTTTTTTCCCACTGATGTGACTAAAAGAACTTACAAAAACAATTTTAGATGAAATTTATTTGGTATTCATGGTTTCAAAGATCTTAGTTCATAGACAGTCAACTCCATTGCTCTGGGCCCCAGGTGAGGCAGAACATCATAATAGAAGACTTTGATGGAGGAAAGATCTCAGGACATGGACAAGGAGAGAGAGAGCTCTGCTCACCATAGACAAGATATAAACCCCAATGGCCCATCTCCTCCAGCCACAATCTGCCTGCTGATATTTACCATCCAGTCAATTCCTATCAGTGGATTAATGAATGCACTGAGAAGGTGAAAGATCCCATGGCCCAATTATTTCATCTCTAAACTTTCTTGCATTATCTCACACCTGGGCTTTATGGGAACACTTCACATCTAAAACATAATATTCTACCCATGGCTTCCAAAAGCTTATGCCCATCTCACAATGTAAGATTTGTCCATTTCCAAGAGTCCCCATTGTCTCAACAGTATCATCACTATGAAAATTCCAAGTCCAAAATCCCCACTGAGACTCAAGCCAAATTCTCAGCATGAGACCCTGTAAAAAATCAAAAGCAAGTTACATATATCCAATATATAATGGCCCAAAATACACATTTTTATTCTAAAAAGAAATAGGGGCATAGAAAGAAGAAATGGGACCAAAGAAAGACTAAAATCCAGCTGGGGAAACACACTCTATAGCTCCATGTCCAGCATCTGGGACACTGGGCATCATGGTGTTCTCTCCAAAAGATGTGTGCAGCTCTTCCCCTTTGGCTTTACTTGTTGCAGCCCACATGGCCTCTGTCTTGGCTAGTCTATGCTCGATTTTTGGAGCTTTCCTTCTTAAATATTCCATAGTACTGACATCTCTTAATTTCAGGAGTCTCCATTACAGGTTTAGCTTCCTGCTCACATCTCCACACATCATCCTTCAGAGGCAGCCTACAGATATTTTGACCCTGATGCACTTTACCTGACCTCCCAGGCCTTCCTTTGAAATCTCAGTGGAAGCCTCCATGACTACCTAACTCTAGCATCCTGCATTCCTGTAGAACCAGCATCATGCGATTGATACCAATGTCCACTACCATTGCAAGGGGTAGCCAAGACTTTTGGGACCTTGGCTGCAACAGCTTCTGAGTGCATGGGTGGCTGGGCATGGTGAAACAACTTCCTAGGCCCCCCTGAGAAAGCAGTGTTACGCATTGATTTCTGCTCAAAGGAATTTTCACTTTACATCCTTGAGACTGAGATGGGTGGGGTCCTGACAATTTCCAAGATGTTTTCAAGTCATTGTTCCTATTGTTTCTGAGTAAAGTATTTAGCATTTCTTTAGTGGCTTTAATATCTTTAACAACCACACTTTCCTTACTCCCACTTTTACTTGCAGTTTTCTGGCTAAATTGAAACTTTTTCAAATCTTATATCTCTGCTTTCTGCTCCTGATTATCACAATAAATTTGGCTAAAAGCTGCCAGCAATACTCATGCCACCCCTGAAGGCTGTATTGCCTTGAAATTTCTTTTGCTAGATAAAGTAGTCCATCATATTTAAAATTAGGCTTACAGAAAGTGTGAGGAAACAGCCAAAATATAGACAAATTCTTATCTAGAATGTAACATGAGTGGCATATAATTCAATTTTCAAGTTTTCTCTGAAACCTTATGAGCCTGATCTTTATTATCCACAGTTCTATCAGCATTCTGACCTTCTAAACTCCCATCCCCAAATTGTTCTTTTAATTATACTTAACAACAATCTAAAACTTTTCCAGTTTGCATCGTTACACATTTCAAAAGTCCTCTCACAAATTCCAGAAAGCTTCAGAACCACATGGTCAAGTTACTCACAGCAAAATTCCCATTTCTTTGTACCAATTTCTGTTTTAGTCAGTTTTTTCATTGCTGTGACCAAAAGACCTGACAAAAACAATTTTAGAGGAAAAAAAAATTTATTTGGAGCTCATGATTCCAGAGGTCTTAGTTCACAGAAACCTGCCTCCTTTGCTCTGGGCCTGAAGTGAGGCAGAATATCACAGTGGAAGAGTTTGGTGGAGTAAAGTACCTCAGAGCATGGTACTATGAAGCCAAAGGTGAGAACTCTCACTCACCAGGGACAAAATATAAACCTCAAAGACACAACCTCAATGAGTCACCTTCTCCAACCACATGCAAAGTTATTGCCCAGTTAATTCCAGTCAGTGGATTAATGCACTGATTAGGTTAAGACTATCATAACCCCATCAGTTCAACTCTAAATTGTCCTGCATTGTCTCACACATTGCCGCAGTCTGGCTGCAGCAAAATAACTGGGGGGTGACGAACAACTTGTGTAGATTGATACAGCAGGAGTAGGAGCCATTTATTGCAGGACAGGAGCAGTATTTATACATTCCACACAGCTTATCTAATTAGCATAAACTAGATACATCAGTCAACCAATAAGGAATCTCCACACTTAATGCCACTCCCTCTGGCATTTTGCCAGGCGCCATCCAGACTTGTTTACAGACTCTAACATTTCTCTGGCAAAATGCCAGGCGCCATCCTGACTTGTTTACAGACTCTAACAACACATGAGCTTTTGGGGGACACCTCAGATCTAAACCATAACATTTGGTAATGACATTTTAAATATTCAATATGAGATAAGGCTTATCAGGATTAAGGGCAAAGGACACTGCTGCAAATGACTTAATCTACCTCATCCTTTTTATAAGACTGAATACACAAGTGGACAATGACCAGTCCATTCATACAAATGGAAATCTGATTGACAACCTTCAGCAACCTGCCCACAAAATCAACCTGCCCCCTTATTTATAATAAACAACTCAGGAAGCCAGTCTGCTAATGAGTCAGACTTGGAGCAAACCAAATTTCTATCCCTAGGACTTATATAGGAACCCAGTAGTAACTTCTGTAACAATGAGCTGAAAAGAGCCACATTGTGGTTAATAACTAATGGCTTCCTTAATTTTTTTTTGGTGGTGGCAGGGTGGGGGGGGGAGGGTCCCAGGGATGCAACTCAGCAGCACTCAACCACTGAGCCACATCCCCAGCCCTATTTTGTATTTTTTTTTTTAAATTTTTTATTTAAAGACAGGGTCTCACTGAATTGATTAGCACTTTGCCATTGCTATAGCTGGCTTTGAACTCATTCCTCTCCTGTCTCAGCCTCCTGAGCCACTGGGATTGCAGGTGTGCACCACCCTGCCTGGCTGGCTTCCTTAATTTTGGCCTTTGCTTCCAACATAGGGCCAGTCAGTCAAAACAAAATAAGCTTAACCAAGCACAAGGGTTAAGTTTTGCTTAACCTTATAGTCAGCCACCTATTGCTTGCTCATTCCCACAACCTCCAATCAGGGCACACATGGGCCCTTCCCTTTTCCCACTATAACCCTTCATTCCTCTGCCTGACTCTGGCTCCACCAAAACACCAATGATGGTGGATGGCTCTCTGGGATCAATTTCTGCCTCTTTTCTCTCATTCTCCTTATATTTTTCCTTCTACTTGTCCCTCCTTTGTTTTTTTTCAATTGGTTGTAATAGGGTATTTTGTTAACAGACCAAGAAAACCCTTTCTATCAATAAGCAGAAACACCCATTTATACTGTTATACTTTTTCCTTCTGTGCATCAGAATCTTGTAGCATCAAAGAGCTTCTGTCTTCTGGATATATCTAAACATTATATTTTCATTATCAGATATTATGAAGAAATTTACAGAACTTAATATTTTATCTTGTTGTTATCTAACCTTGAGTGAAAATGTTAATTTTTTTTCAACAGATGCTGTAAGTATAATAATAATACTTAATTCGGGTTAGGCTGGAGGACATTAGTGTAGCACCAGCATAAATTATTATAATTGTAAAATCACTAATCAGAATATTGTAAGGACTATGAAATTTTTCGCACTAATTAACTCCATTATCTTTTCAAGAACTTATTCCAAGAAAAATGATCTCAAAGGAATAAAAATGTTTGGGGGATTGATATGTTAATTAATTTAATATTTATAACAGTAATAAAAATGTAGAAAAGCCAAAGTAAGAAAAGGGGAATGATTACCTGTTACATTAGATTTGGAATTTTGTATAGTTCATAAAATAGAGTAAATGGTAAGCTAAAAAAAGGGAAAAACCTAATTGAATAGAACATCATTAAACTATTAAAAGAAATGAGTAGAAAAATGACAAACCCATTTGCTACATGGAACATATTTAGAAAAACATGTTAGGTTATTAATTTTAGCAAAAATGTGTGCATTAACTATGATTACAATTATAAAAATATCACATACTTGTGAATAAAATTGCTTGATTTTTTTTACAATGGAAGGATTATAAAAAACTTTTTAAAAAGCTTACTTTGTCAATCTTGTGCTTATGATGTTAATAAATAATGAGAAAAATGAAGAGAACATTTGGCTTTACTTATATTGTAATAGTAAAAACCATCTGATTTATGAGTTTAATTGTGTGAAAATAAGCTTTTGAATCTATTAAATCTTTCTAAAGTTAAAACCATTTTTTCATGACTTATTATTGGGTTCATAAACTAAAAGTTAGTGAATACATTTGGCAGGCATTTGATCCATGTAGTATTGGCACATTCTTTAATGCCGTGTTTCTTGTTTTAAATTCTTTGGAATAAGGATCTTGTTGACAGTGATGGATTTCACATCATTTATTTTTCACTAAATATGAACTTCAACTACTGTTGTTTGGGCCAAATATCTTCCATTCCTTCATTGGTGAGGACTTTATTATGAAATGAATGTTTCCCATTTATTAACTATTCCTAGAAATGCAGCATTCTGAGTTGTCTCCAGGTCTTCTTTAAATGCTGTCCGTATCACTTAGTTGTTGAAATTAAAGACTAATGTATTCAGGATTGAATGTGTTCCCACAGCCTGTAATATTGTTAATTAGTGCCTAAATTTGACAGGATATAATAAAAACTATGCATACTCTTTTCTATACAAAATGACCTACATATATTTGGATATTGCAAGCCATTTGTTCAATTCATAAAATAGATGCTTACATAGTGGCAAGAAAGCATTTACCATATTTAGGCTAACAAGGATCAAAAGTTTTTGTGAAGGTAGTTTAATGCGTTCTCTCAGTTGTTTTCTAACAGTTCATCAATTTGCAGTTTTTACTGGCATCAGAAAGGCCTCTGATCCTTAGCAGTAAAGCTAGTGATCTATGGGAAAGAAATTGACCAACTCTAGCCTACTTGGCAGACACTTGGGTAATTTTTGTCAGCCTTGTGATGATCAGCTCAATCAAAAATGGAGAGGGTATCCCTAGTCCAACTCAGAGGAGAACTTGCTAAATCACCCATTACCTAAACAAAATACAAAAAAAAAATCATTTTTTAATAATATTTGAACATGTCTGTGTGGGCACTATCCTCATATCTTCTTATTTTGAGTTTTGGGCCCTGAAACTTTCAACTTCATTCCTGAACACATGTAGTATTCTTCTTAACTGTATCAATGGATTAGAAATATATTTACATCATTCATCACACATACATATATTAAAAAGATAATGTAAAGATTTTTATGACCCTAAGCAGATACTCCAAACCCATCTACCTATGTTAATGAAGATACTCTTAGTGTGATGTGTTCTTGATTTAATCTATTACACACAATTTCACCTGTTATGTTTATATAAGTTTGACCTTTTCAAACTGCATTCACTTTTCTTTTTTTTTTTTTTTTCAGTTATAACTGAATAGTACTGTGGCAATGCAATACCTTGAGGCTTCTAATGAATTTGGTTGTCTTTCATTCTCCCCAACGCTCATAAAACCCAATCAGTCTCTTAGGATCCAACGTCACTTTGCCCAACACAATCAAGAACATACAAAATCTACAGGAAATCTCATTTCATTCAAATTTACTAAAGGACTAGATATAAAACGCAGAGCAGTTTGGAACAAAGGCAGGTGGGAAAAGACAGAAGTTGCTTGTTTCCTGTCAGAGGTTGAATAGGAAGCGGATTTAGAAGGTGTGTCTTCCCTACTGAGGAGTGAGTATGAGAGTGATTCTGAAAGTATAAAATGAATTTCTGAATCTCCTCCCAAGGTAGGAAGCTTTCCAATGTCCTCTGAAGCATAGGAGCCAAGACACTTCCTGGCAGATGTTTATAGATGCTGATGCCACCAATATCCTACTCATGCAGGGGTTTGGGGTGAAGCACAATACAGTCTCAAGTCATCCTCTGGTGTCAGAGACTTTGGACATTAGACCAACTCCCACTGGAGTCCAGAGAGACTGTCTAGTCTCTCATTCATTCACCTGGTAATGACAACAGCAGCGGTCACGCATATTGAAGGATTATAACAAGCAAATCTGCCACTTGCACCGCTACTCCTAAGCCCATTTTGAGGCAGGCATCTATCTTCCCCTAAGACTCAGAAAGCCCATTATGTAGAAGCAGCACCAAGAAGAGGCGAAAGAGGAAACCCTTGAGAAGGGGAAGAAATCAGTGAGGAGCAGATTGTGAATTGGACAGTGATTGGGATAATGACACTCAAATTTAAATAAAAAATTACAGAACCAAAGTGTATCAGATTAGACTAAATTAAGTTTTCAGCTGTTAGTGAAGTAGGTGCTCTAGAGTTAGCATGATTTTACTTGTACAAAGAAAAAAAAAGCCACTAATTCCCAGATTTGTAGACTGAGTTTCCAGTGAAACCTCATACTCTTTAAAAACATTAATATTAATATTCACACAATGCTGATGGGCAGATAATCTATCCTTATTTCCATTTAGAAATAAAAAATCTGAGCCTCACAGGGACTGGAGTTTGGCTTATAAACCATGGGCTTCATATTCCAGTATCACCCTCCATGTCATTTCTCTACTCCACTCTCCAAACATTCACCAAGGACGCTGTGATTAATCATTAGAGAGGACATGTCACCATGTTTCTCTGATACTGGAAAGACTTGTCATATGAATTGCTATTCTCTTCTTACATTTGTAATAATCTTTGCAAATCAAATCCTGGCTGCATGATATCCTAGCTGGGGGGCTTACCCTCAAAAAGAACATAGATGTGACTACCTTGAGTAAATAGAATATTGAAGAAGATTGCTCCAGATGTCCTTGGCAAGATGAGGGGGTTAAATGCCATCAATTTATTAGTAGTGTTAGACAATATTATGTCATAAATTATGAACATCCATTATTATGTAATATTGATAATAGTCTGTATGTTAGAAATTCATTCTTTTAATTTATGTTTATATCTAAATTTAAATTATGTTTTGAAGTAAAATGTATTTTATGCATTTATACTTCTTTATACTAAATATATAAGGTATTTGAAACAATATGAAATATTAAATACTCAATATTTTAAAATATTAATTACTTATATATAGTAATGTGTCACATAATGTTTTGGTCAATGGCAGACCACATATGTGACGGCAGTTTCATAACATTAAAAGTACCTGAAATTCCCTTAGGTTTAGTGACATCATAATGTAAAATATTATTTGTGTTTTTGTGATGCTCATATAAACCAACCATTGCTTACAAGTTCTTTAATAATATAGCACATGCAGTAATATAAACTACTTAATACTTTACAATTATAATAAACTATCTTCCTGGTTTATATATTAACTATTATATATTTTTATCATTATTTATAGTATATTATTTTAATTTACAGAGAAAATCAGCCTCAAGGACGTCCTTCAAGTGAATTTCAGAAGAAGGCTTGCTACCACTGTTACCATCAAGAAGATTCCAGAGGAAGGAATTGTGTTATTGCTCCTGGGATCTTCCAGGGGAATAGAAACAGTGTGGAGGGTGAGGGCAGCAATATTGCTAAACCTGACTCTGTGTGTTTGTATTCTAGTTTTCAATGAAAATATTTAAAATGTAAAAAAAAATAATAATAAAAAATTATTTTGTTCATCCAATATTATTACAATAGTCAAAAAATTAAAATATATAAGGTAAAAAGATTACAGTAAACTGTTTAATTTATTATTGAAAGAAGAAAAGGTTTTCTTATAAATTTTGCAAAGCCTAAAGGTAGTGATTATAAATTCTACACTGGTGTGCAGTGATATCCCAGGTCTTCATATGTACTCGCCTCTCACTGACTCCCCCAGTGCAATTTCCAGTCCTGCAAGTTCCATTTTAGGAAGTGCCCACTAGAGGTGTACCATTGAAAAGAATATTTTGTAGTGTATTCTTACTGAAATACTTACCATTGTGTTCCAATTGCCTGCAGTGTTCTGTGTAATATGCAATACAGGTTTGTAGCCTAGGAACAATACCATATGGCCTAGGTGTGTAGTAGGCTATAATGTAAATTATAGCCTTCTACAATGTTTGCACAGTGACAAAAATCACACAGCAAAGTCTTTCTCAGAATTAAGCTTCCTTGAGTGAAGCAAGACCATACCGTTATATTAAATTTTGTCAATAGACGGCGCTAGAGAGACACTGCAGCTTGAAGACTCTTCTCAGCTTTGTTTGATGTGCTTCCTCCATCTTACTCCTGTTTTCCCTAGAAGACAGCCCCATGCATTTCACACAGTGGCAAACACCCTGACTCTTGTGGCCAGTGGTATTAGTGGTACCTTCCCAGAGAATCTCTGGCAACCCTGTATGTGGTTCCTGCTTGCCATCTGTGGCTTGGGCTACTTCCAAGAAATCCTCATTATCTAGCTGGTCACACTTCAACACATCTGCCTAATAGCCAGACTGGGTGGAACTTCTCCAATTTTATTCCTTTTGGGGGGGGTCCATTCCAAATCCTTGTCAACTCATTAATCTTGCCATTAGGGGTTCTGGTTTTTATCTATTCTCAGTCGTAACTTCCTTCCTGATATTAATTTGGTTCCTTTTTTCCCCCCCTGAAAACCCTAAACAACCCCAGCTGAATGACTGGAAACTTCTCCCAGAAGTTCTCACTTTGTGGCTTATGTCTTAATAATGACATCATTAGGGTATTTATGACACATTTTTTTTGTCCTATGTACATCCATTTCTTTTTTTTCCTAGCTATTTATGTGGATAGGAAAGAAAAATATGTTGCTTCCATACTGGAGAATATAACTTATATTATCCAGTTTTGTTTATGAAATATTTTCTTTTGGTGACTATTATTGACCATACATTGGTGCTGATATCAAGATTGCTGATCAATGGAGTATTAAAGGTAACATGTAGAGTAAAAGGGGTTAATTGTTCTTACTTCTGAAGGCTCTGTTTACCTTTTTAAATGTATAATGTGGTAAAACAAGGTTATAAGAGTCTTTGTCATGAATTATAACACCTTCTCTGGAGACTTGAATGAAGAATAGTAGAATTAGCTGAACAATTACATAAGAAGAATTGAGCTTTCATTTGAGTGCAGTAGTTCAGGCTGGGTTATTCTTTCAAACCAAGCACTAAAAAGGAGGAGGGGCAGGGGGAGGAGGGGGAGGGGAGGTAAAAGGAAGGGGAAGGGGAAGAAACTAGGTGAAGAGGAAGGAGAAGAAGAAGAAGACCACCACCACCACAGCTAGAGGTTGTGAACATTCCATGAGATTTGAATATGATCCAATTAAGCTCAAGGGTATACAGAGAAAATAAAAAATAGTATTTATAAAGTTTTTATTCTGCATGTGATATGTTGATATAGGAATTAGATGTTACTAACTATATCAGTTTTTTTAAAAAAATAAAATAGTTCCTATAAAGGATCTTGGGCTATTGAGTTTCAAGGACTCTTATGGGGTTTAGCTGAGAGTTTTGTGCTTTGAATGTTTGGTTTTCTAGCTAGATGATATTTTTGTCTGCTGTTCCATGTAAACTGAAATTTCAATCTCTGGAAGAGATCACATTCTGCCCAAATCACAAATAAACTTTGATTAAGTTAAGGATTCTGAATCTTTATTAAAAATAAATTTTGGTGTTGGTTGCATATGCCTATAATTCTAGAAGCTCAGTAGGCTCAGACAGAAGGATCGCAAGTTCAAGGCCAGCCTTAGCAATTTAGCCAGATTCTAAGCAACTTAGCAAGCCCCAGTCTCAAAATTATAAATAAATAAATAAATAAACAAATAAATAAATAGGACTGTGGATGTGGGTTCAATCTTGGTACCAGAATAAATACATATAAAACTTTACTAGCCTTAGCTTTGTCTTCCCTAGTGACACACACACACACACACACACACACACATTTATTTGCCCTTTTAAAACCAATGATAGTCTAATTCTAAGCTAATTTTTGATCAGACAGGAATTGATGAGACAATTCTAACAACTTATGATTTGGGGCATGCTTTGTACTTGCAAAGTACATACACTATGTATTTGCAAAAATTTTAGGTGCTTTATTTACTCTACTTTAGCACTTGTAAGTATTTTAAAAGAATATCTACTCTAAAAGTTTTTAAAATGTGTAAAAAATAGACAACAGTATAATGAATCTCATAACTTTGTCTTCGTTGTTAAAATTCCAGCACATTCCTTTTATTCTTTCATAATTATTGTTCTTTCTAAACAAATGAAAGGTACTCTGTGCATCATGATATGTCATTTTTAAATGATTCAATATACAAATAAATGCATTGTTTTACTTCACTATAATAGCATTGTTACAACCAACAAAACTAAAATCATTCTGTGCTACTATCTAATACCTAGACTATTTTCAAATTTTACATCAATATATCTTTACTAGAAATGAGAGGGAATCTAGGCTTCGTCAGTGATTTTGTGGTTAAATATCTTTGTTCAAAGGAAGAGTGCCTACCCATGCATTTATCTGTATTTTTTTACGATGCTGACTTGAAAAGAAGAATACAAGTCCATTGTCTTTATGGTGATATTTTACATGTTCCTCTATCCTTTAAATTTCCTAATCTCTCTGAATTAACTCTAAATACTTTTAGGATGGATTTTAAGTATTATCAGTGAAGATATTGTATAGGTAGTGGTGTGAGTGTCCATGAGCCATGCAATATTTATTACACCAAATGATTAATTTCCTGAAGTTTGGCTTTTGAGAAAAGGTTGATGAAATGGTATCTGATGACCTCTAAATTAAAAGAAAACTAGAAGGCATTTGCTTCTGCTATGTTCTAAAAGCTGGGACATGTGATTTTCTCTATCATAACAAATATTTCACTTTAAATGGGGAACCACATGTTTTCTCAAAAAAAAAAAAAAGAAAAGAAGTAAAAACATAATGTTAAGTAAATGTCATTTTACACAGTCACAGTAGCTGTCTTGTGTTGATTTAGAAAATGAATTCCTTTAGCTCCTTGTTTGTTAGGTTCTAAAAGTTCACAAAGTTTCTTGGGAAATCAGAGTTCTTGGTACCATTTTGAATTAATATATTGCTGAAATAGAAAAGGGAATATAAAATAGATGGAAGCAAAATATTGAAGAATAGAGTAGTCAAAGTGATGGCTAAATCACTCAGAAGTATAACTAAAAAATTTAAAATTCACCATGACAATGCAGAAATAAATACTGCTTGGTAAATATCTTGTAAATCTCCATCCAGTTTTTAAAGTAAAATGTTGTATCTACTAGGTACACAAAGTATAATATAGGGAAAAATGATAATTTAAACAGAAAAAAGCCATGAGTCATTTCATTTCTTCTTTATTTTTATTTGAAAAAAGACAAGGCAATACAATACTGAACTAAATGTAATCTTATGATTACAAAAAACAAGCTTCTAGTTTAAATTTTGAGCTGATGCTAAACCAAAATCCTGGCACATATTTCTAAATGCTTCAAAATTTTTCCATATTTACATAATATAACATTAGAAATTATAGTGTATAAAATATGTCTTTCAGATGTCTGATCATTGCAAGAGAGTCTTTTTAACATGTTTGATTTATTGTCCTTAGTATCATTGCTAACTAAGATTTTTTATATTTAATTACTCAGAATAAGGCTTCCTTTCATGTTCAAAAGAAAAAGAAAACATCCTCACTGTGGATTTACTACTGGACAGATTTATTCTTGTGCCAATTGTCAGAAAAATCTCTGTCAGACCCACTATCCCTGTCTTCTTTTCTTCTTTGCTAAAATTTTTTTTAAAGTCAAAATATGAATGATTATTTCCAAGACTCTGTTTTCTTACCTAAACTATCTTTGGATCATTTGTCTCAAAGCTCCTTTTCTCAAATATTTTACACTCTAGAATTTGGACAAGCCTGATTATGTTATGAATTATCTTTGTGGTTTCATAGCCTTCTATAAGTGGGATGCCCTGCCAATAGCTTCATTTTTAGAATGCGTACTGATTTTCAAAGTTTTGCTGTGATTGTTTTTAAACCAACCCTTTCTTGACTTTCCTGAACTACTGATGCTTGCACTGAACTTTTCCATTACGGCTGGTTGTCATGTTATAACCTGCTAGAAGATTGAAGGGTGGTCAAAGGATATGCTGGCTCACTTCCTTTTCCCCAAAACTTGAGAATATTACTGTATAGGGCACATAATGTGATTAAATGAAGGGACCAGAAAGCAAGATGTTAACTGGGATTATCTAGGTGAACCCCAAGTGGAATAACGTGTTTCTTGTATGACAGAAACAGAAGTAGATTCACTTTGCACATAGGAGAAAGTGATGTGGAGGGTGAGAGGACAATGACATCCTTAATTAGGTTATTGGCTATGTGTATGCTGGATTGTGAGAGATTATAGAAATATTCAACAACAATAACAGAATATAAGATAAATTAGGAAAAGTAAGAGAACAAAGAAATTAAAATACATAGTAATGTCTTTGGCCATAATGGAGTCTAACCAGTGGAATTAGCCCTTTGGCCATCAACAGCTTTGAAACCAGATAAAAATGTGAAATCAGTGTTTGTATAAGTCATTGAACAATAGACTTCTGAAATGTGGTCCATGAGGAAGGGAAAGAAAAGAGGAAATCCTGGAGCCCCTTGCTCCTAAGCCTCAGCAGCAGGTGGACAGTAGGGCACAGCATGGTGGTCTAGTAGAATTAAGGAAAGAGAAATGCAAGTCCAAACCTACTAAGGAGGCTTGGGTTTGGCAGGGGTGAGATTCAGAGAGAGAGGAACTAACTAGTAAAAACCTCCAAAAGTTTGCATAGGGTTCTTCTTGAGTATTTGGTAAAATATTGATCAGAAGTCTGTGAGGCCAAAGAACGGCTGCTCATAGGAGAGGAACTTCTGAGGAGGAATTATACAGCAACAATTGGAGCTACAGGGGCTAGACAGAAATCCAACTCCAAGTACCGGTGTGGTAGGATCTTATTAAGCACCTAATCATTAAGAAGAGACTCCACGGAAGGCCACATGTATGGATACTGTTAAGCTGGCACAGGAATAAAAAATATCCAACTCTTCAACACAAAGTAGAAGATTCTACACCTGCAGATAAGGGAATGTTGCTGCAAAGAAGACACCAAAGTAAAACTGAAGGAGAAGAGCAAAGACCAGAGATTACTATATCAGCAGAAAAGATAAGGAGACAGGAATCCAAAGAAGCCCATGAAAACCTCCCAGGGGATGGAGCTACAGAACCCAGGTGATGGACATGAGAGAGACCTGCGTCTAGGGGCAAAGTCAAGGAAAAGAAAATGTGCTTGAGATCTGGAAGATGGAATCAAGATTTCTCAGCCTCACATAGCAGAGGAGGAAGTGACGGAGCAAAGCGCAGCAGTCTCTACAAGGAACCAGGAAGAGAAAGGAGCAACCTCAAATTCAGACTGCAGGTGTCTGAGGTCCAGAAAGCCAAGCATGCAGCCTAGACGGCAGAGTGAATCTGAGCAGAGAGTCACTTGAGGTGCCAAGAGATGGGCAGCAACCTACAGAAGGATAAGGACACAGTGTACACCAAGAAAATAAGAAGTCGCAAGGACAGTGAAGGTATTTAGCAAAGAAATTTAAGAGGTAAAAATTATAACAAAGTTAGTTTAGTGATAAATTTATAAAAGTGAATTCTGTAAATAATGATATGGGCTTGTTAAAGAGAAGAAAGACTTTTCAGGGCTCTGGTTTGTCTTTAGAACTCTGCAAGCAGTCCGTAAGGGGTGTTGCTAGCCAATTCCTGAGTGGTAACTATTTATAACTGGGGTAGGTGAGCAAAGCATGTTTCCTCCATATTGCAGAATAAAGCCCTGCTTCCTGATGTCGAAAAAAAAAAAGAAAAAGAAAAAAGAAAAGCTTACAAGCATTATTCAAAGTGAACAAGCTCATATAATTATCTGCAACCTGAGGAACAAAGATCTTGGCAATCTGCAAGATAATATCCATAATTCCCAGCATAAAATTTTTTAAAAAATCACTAGGTGAGAGGATGAAAGCAAAGTTAATCCATAACCAGAAAAAAAAATCAATAGAAATACTTTAGAAATGTTGAAATACAGGAACTTGAAACAGCTATTAAAATATGCTTAAGATCTTGAAACATGTATTTAATTAGAGGACAGATAGGGAATTTTAACAGAGAAAAAGAAACTAGACAATGAACTAAATGAAAATTATGGAAATGAAAAATAATATATTTGAAATGAAGCATTCACTTTGAGTCTAGTACCTCAACTTTTCAGTGAAATCCAGGAAAGGACATTCAAACTAAAATAGAGAAAAAAACATTTTTAAAAGTAGACAGTCTAAGGAATCTATGGGACAATGTCAAGGCTGCTAATGTACTAAAGAAGAGAAAGAGGAAAGTGAGCAGAATATATGTTAACAGGAGTTGGTCACAATTTTCCCCAAAGTGATGAAAAGTATTAATCCTAGTATCCAAAAAGCTCAAGAAATTCCAAGCAAATAAACACAGAGCAACACACTACCACATACCCATAGTCAAGTTGCTGAAAGTGAATGATTAAGAAAAATTTCAATGGAATCACAGAAAGAAAGACACACCACATTACATATGGTGGGGAATGGAAAGAAATGAATGACAGCAAACTTGGTATTAGAAGCACAAGAAGTTAGATACCATGACATAAAATGTTGAAGGTACTAAAAGAAGTAAAGACAAACAAATGGACAAACAAAATAACTCACAACTTAAAATTCTGTATCAAGTAAATAAAGTAAGTACATCTTTTAAAGTCGAGTGTGAAACGTGAACAAAAGTGAAAAAGAATTTGTCATTTGCAGAACTATACTGGAAGAATTGGTAAAGGGATTTTGGGCAGATTTAAGAAAAATTACATCAGACAAAACTTCGAAAGGAATGAGGAACACTGAAAATGATAAATATTTGTTTAAAAATAAAAGCACATCTCTCTCTTCTTAATTTCTTTAAAAGCCATTGACTGTTTAAAACAAATATAAAGAGCAAAGCATTGCATTTTGTCCTTTACAACATATTTGCAAGTGAAATGTAAAATAATGATAGTAGAAAGTGTGAGAGTAGGAAAATGACCAAAAAAAGTAATTAAATTGACACAAATAGAAAACCTGATTATGCCCATATTTATTAAAGAAATTGATTGTGTGATTGAAAAAGATTTTACAAAGAAAACTATGGACTCAAAAACTCTTCAAAAGATAGAATCTGTTGAATTAATACTAATTTAAATAAATTTTTTTTCAGAAAATAGCCAGGCACAGATTACTACATAAAAACTAGTGATGAAGAATTAGAAATGAAATTCATAGCATTCTCATCTATAACATCATTAACTGTATATATTACATAGGAATAAATTAAATTAAATTTGTGCAATATCTATGCCTTAAAAAGTGTAAATAATTGTTAGACTAAATTGAAGATCACCAAAAAATAGTAAAAGAAGCATGTCATTCTCATGGATTGGCAGACTTGTTGGAGTATTCGAAGTATTCCCAAATTGACATATATAGTCAATATAATCACATTCAAAATTCCAAAAGGTTTATAATTAGTAGTAAATATCGTCTGATTTTACCATGTATATGGAAATGTAAATGACCTAGAAATACACAAGTCATTTTTAAAATAAATGAAAAAAATGGAGAATTTATACTGCAAGATCTTAAGAATTACAATGATACAGTACTCAGTATAGTCAGATTATAGAACAGAGAAGTGCCTAAAATACACTCATATCTAATAAAAAAATTAAAATGCCTAGTGCCAAAGCAAAGTTATCAGTTAAAAAAATTATTCAACAATGATGCTGTAAAAATAGGACATTGCTACAGGGAAAATGGCAAAATGGATTTCATTAATTTAAAATATTTCATCAGAAGAGCTGAATAAATATTAAATAAGCAAGTTATAGCTACTTCTGTATTAATAGTCTGAGGGAAAATACTCGTAATACATTGAGCTGACAAAACACTTTTGTCCAGAATCTGACAGAAAATTCTATGAGTTGTTAGTAAAAAAGATAAATCATCCAGTTAATAGGTGGACAAATATACTTCATCAAGTACCTCACAGAATAAGATTAATGAATTGTCAATAGCATTAATCATGAGGGAAATGAAAATTGAAAGCACAATAGGATACCATGACACAACCACTAGAGGGCGTACAATTATTAAGATTCTTTAACAAGATGAGCACTGCCAAGTATTGGTAGGGAGGTGGAGTAACTGGAATGCTTGGGTGCAACAGGATGCAACCACTTTGGAAATCAGTATCGAGGTTTCTGGTAAAGTTAGATACTTCTCATACGACAAAGAACTTCCATTCTCCAAAGACTTGTGCACAAATGCTTTTATCAGCTTTATGTACACTGTACAAAAAGTAAAAATCAACAACTAAATGTGAATGAGGAAATGAAAATCTATATTGTATTCTTGCCATGGAATATTATACAGCTCTAATCAAGCAAACCCCTACTATTCAAAATAACAGTAATGGATCTTAAAAACTGTATCTAAGTCAAAATCTTGTGAGAAAATACTGTATAATGTCATGTACATAAAATTCTAGAAAATGTTATTCATTATTATGAGAAGAGGTAATAGAAATAACTGTATGAGGAAATATAAAAAGCACTGAGACTGGCCTTATATTTTTGAAGTCACAGCATGAGAAATGATGCAAGTCTCTGGGACAAATATTTCTCGAAAGGATCAAACTATTTTTCAAAACACTGGGTGATTTTCTTTTAATCTCAGTAGTTGGAAGCCACTTACTTGACATGAGGCAAGTTTGGTAAAATGTTTTGCAATTTGAATGACAGTCTAAAGGCACAAGGAACAATGTACTGCTTTACATATGCCATTCAACCTTCATATACCTGGAAAACCCTGTGGGTCTGAAACCTAGTTCTCTTTGTAAAAAGATAAAGCATTCTTTTCATTATTTATTATGCCCTACATTTTTCATGAGTGATTATGCTGAGATTCACAGAGTGTTGGCTACCATTTTAGAAATCATCTCATCAGTGTACATGGCTCACCTTGCACTTAAGTTGCTGATACAGCACAGCTTCCTCGGAAGTATTTATAGCAATGCCATTCTACATTAATTCAACAAAAGTGGAAACTTCTGACCAGTTCTTTCTCAAGTGAATTATGCCAAAACATCAATTTTGCATTTGTGTGTATATATACATGTTCATTTTGCATTCCTCTTGTTTAATTTCTCCAACATATTATGCATTACAATT
Organism: Marmota marmota marmota; assembly: GCF_001458135.2. Classification (NCBI taxonomy): domain Eukaryota; kingdom Metazoa; phylum Chordata; class Mammalia; order Rodentia; family Sciuridae; genus Marmota; species Marmota marmota. The sequence continues at coordinate 23,794,153 of NW_026000153.1, forward strand.
ACTCTAAAACATCCTTGCAGTAGGTTGTATTTCAAGGTCATTAAGGAAACATATTTATATGTTTTAATCAAAAGAGATCATGAACCTGATAGAGTTAAGACCCTCTTTTGAAAAATGCTCCATATTCATTCAGCATCAAATTCAGCATGATATTGAGAAATAGGGGAGCACTGGCCAGGCAGATGATGGAAGAGGCAGTGCCCCTGGCTTTTGGGCTGTAAACAACACCAACATAGCACACAGAGGGACATCAGAGAGACTACAAGGCAATCCATAGGAGGGAATTAACTATAATAAACGGTAGGACACACTTGTCTCAGCCACGCTCCTTCACTCACAGTACACATGCCACACTCTTCCTCCTGAACTATGCCTCCTCTTATCAGACAAAGCTCTGTAAACCTCCATAGCCGCTTAAAATGATTTTACAGCCTTTACAGTACCTAGAAGAAGCTATCAGTATATTCTGAGTTTCAAACCCCTATTGCTATGGTTTGGATGTGAGGTGTCCCCCAGAAGCTCACATGTGAGACAATGCAAGAAGGTTTGGAGGAGAAATGATGGGGTTATAGCCTTAACTGAATCAGTGAATTAATGCCTGATGGGATTAACATGAGTGGTAACTGGAGGCAGGTGGGGTATGGCTGGAGGAAGTGGTTTTGGGGGGCGTGGCTATGGAATATAGGTTTTGTATCTGGTGAGTGGAGTGTCTCTCTCTGCTTCTGATCATCAGGTGAGCTGCTTCCTTCAGCCACTCTCTTCTGCCATGATGTTCAATCTCACCTCAAGCCCCAAGAAATGGAGCTGGCTGTCTCTGAGACTTCTGAAACTGTGAGCCCTCAAATAAAGTTTTTCTCCTCTACAACTGTGCTGGTCAGGTCTTTCAGTCCCAGCAGAGAAAAAGCTGACGAAAACACCCATGTTTTTATGTGCATCTATAATGATATCTCCTCCACAGATTACTTAGTCAGTGGATATGTTCTTCATTGGTATTTAATATTTTCAGCACAATAATTTGGTCTGATGTAAACTGAGATTTTTGTTAAGCATTTAAATGCAGATCAACTTCAGTAGCTGATAAGTTATTGTCTTACATTCTTACATATGACATCTCTTCAACAAAATTGCTCTAGTATGTTGATTAGGGGAAAAAATAAGTTATATATATATATATATATATATATATATATATATATAT
>NW_026000153.1:23795738-23868356 GCF_001458135.2 Marmota marmota marmota
CTCTTATCAAATGCCAAAATTTTACAGATATCACATATTCTCTTAATGTTAGCCATGAAAGAATTTTTAAATAAATATTGAATGGATCAGTTGTTTTTGAATTTAAAACTGTCTTCTATTTCCCCCTCCCCATGGATGACTACCAAAGCCTAGTCATTGGGAAGTGAAATGATAACTTGGATTTCATATGTAGAGCATCATATTGCAAGCATTATTCAAATTAGTTTTATGTTTGCTCCTAGAGATGTGATTCTTTCAAGCAGTAAATCACTGATAAATACTTAGTGGTTAGCTAGATAAGTTGGCCTAATCATTAAGTATTTTTATTGGTTTCTAAATCAACTTTATTGACTTGTTTAGGGTTCTATTCTTAAAATACCTTTGGTCTTCTCTTTCCTTAACTTTCCTGATGTGTTTGTTGAGATAAGTCTTAGGGCTCTTTGCCAGGCAGGTAGACCTCAGCAATATACATACTTCTGAAAATAAATCTCACTTTGAACTTAATTTCTATGGCTTAAATCAGGTCTAAACCTGAGTGTATTGAAATGAATGGCTTCACTGCCAGGACCTAAACTACACATCCAGCCACAAATGTTCCCCCTGGGGTAACCAGCAGTGAGGCTGTTGACTGTGATAGAAAGGCCCCTGGACCCAGGTGATGGAAAGAGCCCATCTATTCCAAGGAGAGGGAGCTCATGCCTCAATTGGTTTAGATTCACTGTCTGATCTTTTGCAAATCACTCAACCCTCTGTTCTTCCCTCTCAGCAGCAAAATCAGATTATAGAGTCTTGGTGAGGACTGCATGATTTTTATATGCAAATCAGTAAACACAGTAGTGACTCAGTGTAGCATAGCTTTAATGTTATTATTGGAAGCAACACTTAAGAGCCACAAAACAGTCTGACACTTGTTAGCTGTGAACTGTTCTTCAAGTTAGCACCAGGACCCAAAACTTCCCATCTATAGATATCCTCTACCAGCTATATTAAGCACATATTCCATTATGGCTCACACATACCTCTACTTCCTTGCTTCAAATTTTTTCTTTTCTTTTTCTTTTTGTGCAATGCAGATCTTTGCCTTTGCTCTGCCCTGGTTCCACCTCACCTTTGCCAGCAGGTACACTTGAGAAATATCGCCCTCACCTGTGCCTAGTTCAGCTCCTGGGTAGCTGCTCTGAAGTCTTCCCTGATTTCCTTACAATATGTATCAGTCTCCTATTAATTTTCAATGTTCTATGCTTATATATTGCTTCTTGTACTTATATCTGGCCCTTAATTACAATGATCTACTTTTTTTTTATCACTTCTTTGTGATGACCTTAAGATAAAGGTTGACTTTATTTATCTCAGTTTGGATATCACTAGACATTCATCAAATGCTGTTTTCTTTGTTAAATTTTTTAATACTTCATAACCACATGCAGGCAAACAAATGAAAACCTAGAGTATATTTTGCTGTATTAGAAAGCAAGCAATGAAGATCAGGATTTTAAATAATAGCTACAGGCATTTGATAATGGCAGAGGGGACTAGGGAAGAGGAAGTACAGGCTGAACACTGCCAGTGTTTATGGCCAAGGAGGGGTTATATAATGTGATGAAATGAGAAGAGGCAGAGCCTTAGGGGACAATCATCCTCTCCTGGCTGAATGCTCAGCCACGCAAGGAGTGAGCTCCCCGCACTAGTGAGCCTGGCAGGAGTCCCAGCTGCAAAGGACAGAGGCATACCCAGGCGCTGGGGATCTGGGCTGAACAAGACCAGGCTCAGTTGGTCAAGGCTTGCACACAGCCCCTCTTGCGACAGCTAATGGCAGAGCTCAATTCATAAAACTGCCTGTCAAATTCCCTACTATGTACTGCTTGAACTACCTGAAGCTTCTTCAAAGGAAACCACACATATTTTACTTATCTAGCATAGGCCATGCCAAAGCAGCTGCATCACTTTGTGTGTGTGTGTGTGTGTGTGTATGTTTCCATGTTGAAAATTGTTCCCATTTTAAGGCACCCATTTATTCAGCAGATTCTCTGAGGTTAAGGACTATTCTTAGAGTCCTATGTGAAATTAAAGGAATCAAAATTTAAATGCAGACTTTTTTTTCTAGTTTCTTAAGCCATTGTTCTTCTTATTCTAGTAGGCTTCTTTGACATTGCCTGAAAAGCCATCCTCAAAGGCAAATTAAATTACAACTACTCACTTCTTGGAAAACTCAAATGGCTCCCCAGAGCTCTCAAGAAAAGTCCAGACTTCTTTGATTTGGAAAAAGTACTGCATGAGAATGTCAGCTATTAAGATTACAAACAGAAATAAGTGTTGGTGAGAATGTGGGGAAAATGTACACTCATACACTGCTGGTGGGACTGCAAATTGGTGGAGCCAATATAGAAAGCATGTATGGAGAGTAGTTCGAAAACTGGGAATGGAACCACCTTTCAACCCAGCTATCCCACTCCTCAGTCTATACTCAAAGGACTTAAAATCAGCATTACTACAGGGACACAGCCACATCAATGTTTATAACAGCACGATTCACAATAGCTAACCTGTGGAACCAAACTAGATGCCCTTCAGTAGATGAATGGATAAAGAAACTGTGGTACATATACACAATGGAATATTACTCAGCATTAAAAGAGAATAAAATCATGGAACTTTCAGGTAAATGGATGGAGTTGGAGATAATAATGCTAAGTGAAGTTAGCCAAACCCCCAAACCAAATGCCAAAGGTTTTCTCTGATTTAAGGATACTGATTCATAATGTGGTTGGGAAAGGGAGGCATGGGAATGATTAGATGAACTCTAAATAGGGCATAGGGGAAGGAGGGAAAGGGAGGGGGCATGGGGATAGGAAAGATGGTGGAATGAGATTGGCATTACCCTAAGTACATGCATGTAGACATGAATGGTGTGACTCTACTTTGCATACAACCAGAGACATGAAAAATTATGCTCTAGATGTGAAATATGAATTGTAATGCATTCTGCTGTTATATATAAAAAATTAAAATTAAAAAAATGCAAAAATAAAATAAAATACTGCATGATCAATGCTTAGTTGACTAAACAGCCCTAACCTCTTGTCATCAAAAACCACTCCTTCTCCAGCTGCCTGCATTCTGTTTATTGTTCTGGAAAAAAAGCAAAACAAAACATCACCATCTTTGCTTGGATCTGATTTGGAATGCTCTCCCAATCTAGAACAGGTAAGAATTTAATTCACTATTACAGCCAGTTGGAAAAAAACAATAACAAATTTTTATGTCTCCTTAATCCCAGGTATATAGAAAGCCAGTCTCCTTTTGAACACTTCTCAGTGTAATTTTAGTGGTTATTTCTGTATATTCTCTCCAGGGTAGACTGGAGGCAGTCTGATAATAAGGAAAGTTGTTTTTCAGTGTTAAATTTTATGGTCCCTGGCACATAGTGGATTACAACAAATGCTTGTTGAATTTATTAATCAGGATTTACTTTTTTTTATTCTGGTACAACATAAATCAGTTTATTAATTAAATATATTATGTTTATTCATATTTCGAGAGATGATTATGCAAAAGTGTACTTACCTTGTCAAAATGTGTGCATGATAACTATTACACTTCCAGGTGCTAACTAGTAATAAAAGAATGGAAATCATACAAAAAATATGATAAGCTGAAGTCAGCCATGTGAGAGCCACACTGCCCTATCACCTGGCCAATGACTTCATTTGAGAAGATAGTGAATTCTCCCATTCTCTATTTTATTTACACACACCTTCCAATGAGGTGTGTGCTACCTGGGAGAGAATCAAAGAATGGCTCAAAATCATATAAAACACAAAGGCAGAAGGAAATTACTTAATTTGTTTCCTCCACATCTTAAAGAAACTTTTTCATTTTGATTGCTTCAAATGAATGTGATAGAAGAAAATAATTCAAGGTTGTCAGAGAAAAGGAATAATAAAATCAAGTTGGTAAAAATTACCCAAAATATGTTTTCATGATGTTTTGTTTCTTCCTTCATCATGACTAAAGTTCAGGAGTATTTTTCTTTCTATTTCACTACTATGAGTTAATTTGACTCGAAATTTTTTTTCTTCAGATTTTTTTTGTGTGTGTGCTCATCAATCATGACTCATTTTTACTTCCTTATCAACATGGAAAAGTATGTTAAATGTTTTAGTCAGTTTTTTTTTTTCTGCTGTGACAAAAGACCCAGCCAGAACAATTGTACAGGAGGAAAAGTTTATTTGGGGACTCATGGTTTCCACGGTCTCAGTCCACAGAGAGGTGGCCTAGACATGAGGTGAAGCAGAACAACATGGCAGAAGAGTATCATGGAGGGAAGCAGCTCACATGATGATCAGCAAGCAGAGAGACAGACTAAGCTCAGCTCACCAAATATATACCTCAGCAGCACACCTCCAGTGATTCACCTCCAGCAACAGTCACAACTCAGTTACCACTCAATTAATCCCACAAGGGGGATTAATCCCCTGATTTGGTCAAGGCTTTCGCAATCCAATCATTTTCCTCTAAACCTTCTTGAATTGTCTCACATATTAGCTTTGGAGGGACATGTCACATCCAAACCATAACATACATGAATTTGAATGTCTTATAATGAATCCTGACACAATGTTTTTTTATAACTCTTCCTTCCATATTGCCAAGAATTATATGGTTATGTGATAACTTTGTTCCATAGCCGCAGAATCATAACTGTAGAATCAGAAGATATTTCACTTAGAGAATATCTAGGTCAATCAGCTAATTTCACAGGTGAGGATGCTAAAAACCTAGTTGGTACATGTGTTGCTCAAGGTTACAAAATTAATTAAGAATACCCTAAGGGGTCTGGGGATATAGCTCCATTGGTAGAGCGCTTGCCTTGAATGCATTCAAGGCCCTGGGTTCAATTCCCAGCACCACACACACACACACACACACACACACACACACACAAAATAAAAAATAAAATAAAATAAAAATAAAAGAATACCTTAAGGACCAAAACATTAATATCCTAATTCCTAAAGTTGCTCTCAGACCATTCCAGCTTTTCATTCTAGTTCACATAGTCATTTGATGGAACTATTCTCATCTCCCAAGTTCTAGATGCTTCTCCTGGAGTGAGGCCTGATAAGACTTCAGAATAAAATTGGGATTTAGCATCAGAAGCAGTTTGAGTTTAAAGCCCAATTCTCCCATTTATAAAGAGTGACTTGCCACTTTACCTATCTCAGACACAATTTCATTGTCTGTAAAATGAAAATTGTGATACTTACACCACGGGACCATACTGAGACAAAAGAAAAAAAAATGATGGAATAAATATAAATAGCTTAGTTCACAAGAAAAATAATATGATCAAGAAATGGCTTTTCCCTTGTCATTCCTCTCTGGGACAAGGACGTTTGAATTACTATATCCAAATATATATTACCACGGGTTTCTTTGAAAATCTCAGGTTCATTTCATTCATTTTTGTCCCAGAAACCTAAGCCAAATGAGTTTTTTATTTTTATTCTACTTTACAAAGAAATGTGTTTGTCTGTAGATGTTTTCTGAGAACACAGAAGTGTCTAACAATTTTTAAATTTCTCCTTAAACAAGCCTATTCTCCTTGAGAAAAAAAATGTGAGTTTCATATAAAACCTGTGAATATATATTTCTACACTAGTATCTATCACTATTCCCCTTTGTCCCTTAGACCCCCTCTAAATCTCTCTCACTGTTACTCCATCTCTCTCTGAGTATATGTGTGTATAGATGTGTATGTGTGTGTGTGTGTGTGTGTGTGTGTGTGTGTGTTTATCTAGCCATTTCACCACAGTGGAAATGTACTATATAATCTAATGAAGCTTGCCTTGTTTCATTTAACAATAAATCACAGATAATTTATTAGGTTGCATTCCCTGAAAAAACAGAATCTTAGAGAAAGACTTATGTGTGATACATAATTGGTAAATGTGATTTGAGGGCTATGGGAAAGAAATCTGTGGAAGTAAGAGTTATTGTTAAACATCCACTGGTGACTGATGCCTTAATCCTCTTTCAGCTATGAGAAAAGGCTGTGAAATGGACTGAGTTGTCCTATGGAAAGGAGAAACAATTGATGCTGTGCCTCCTATCTCCTTTTTGTCCCTTACTGTCAATTAACAGCCCTACATCTCAGAGCACAACCGAAGGACAATATCTACAGCAATCCATGCCTCAGTGTCAGCAAAGAATCACTTAAACATATGGCAGGACACACATGGTCCCAGAGGAGGCCTGGGTAGATCCGAATGAAGCCCACCAAACAATCATGGTGGGAAGATAGACAGCTGAGGCTGAGAATTTGAAATGGTATGGAAGAGGGTTCTGGTACAGTTTATCCCTTGGTCATTCAGATCTGCTCTTGCTTTCCATGTTAGTTGTTTTTCTTTCAACACTTTGACACCAAACGTGTAGGTTGTCCTTTTTTTTTTTTTTTCACAACAATCAGTTATGCATCTTTCCAGATACCAAGTGGGTCTCCAACAGTTCAATTCAATTCTAACATGAACTACCTAGTTGTGTTAACATTTCTACAAACATACCTTTTCTGGTGTGATGATTTAACAGAATGGCACACAAAATTCCAGTAAAACTTATTTTACTATTATCTTATTATTAATGTAACTCTAAGGAGTGCCATGCACAATGGTCAGATGATTTCCAAAATGGTGGTCAACATTTTATGAAGACATTCATGAGAGATATAGTATAAAATATTTATATTTCTCAAAGCTGTTGCAAATGATACTATATGTATTGATATATTTTAATTTCTTATTGCTGATGTGAAGATATCCAACTGGGTTTTATAAATTAATCTTTCATCTTGAAGTATCTAAATTTGCTAGTATATTTCTTCAGAGTTTATGCCAGATGGTCTCTATAGACTAGAGAGTGTTTGGAAATAAAGGCAGCTTTAACTCTTTCTTTTCATTCTAATGCTATTTTTATTTAATTTTTTTACTTGACTATTGCAATGGATGAAATCTGAAATGCAATGTGGGATACATGGTGAGATTAAACCATCTCATGTTATTTCTGAAAATAGTTAATTTCACTATTAAGAATGAGGTTAATCATATATTTTTTGTTTGTGACATTTATTAAGATCAAAAATTTCATTAAGTGTAGTTCTTATTTTATTGGGATGATCACATTATTTTTTATAGTTGTTACATGGTGAATATATTGAATTTTTAAAAATAGTAATCTTGTCTATTTCTGTTATCATCGTAATGATGATCTCCATAAACTAAGGGAATAATCTAAAACATTTTAACCTTTTAAAATTTTATGTATAAATTTGTGGATTGCTAGTATTATATGCCTTTTAAATATTTATTAAGATTTATCAGTGAGAACAAGGAGAATGAAGGTCAACAAAAAATAAAAAAAAACGTGAACATTAGAGACTAATTGGACCTAACAGAAACATGTATAACACTCTACCCAACAATAGCCTAACACACATTTTTCTCAACTGGAAATTCTTCAAGATAGGCCATATGTTAGGTCACAAAGCAAGTCCCAATAAGTTTAATATATTGAAATACACAAAGTATTGTTTCTTACTACACTGGAATAAAACTAGATACCAACAGCAAAAGGAAAATAGAAAGTTGCCCCCGCCCCATATTTGGAAATTAAACACACACTTAAGCAAAGAATGAAAATGAAAACATAAGGAAAATAATAAACAAAAATGAAAAGTGAAATCATGAAACATCAAAATAAACGAAAATGCAGTTGGACCCTTACCTTTTCCCACATACAAAAATTAATTAAATGAATTAAATGAATCAAAATGAATTAAAGATCTGAATTGAAGAGTTAGATTTTTACAAGGATAAAGCACTGGGAGAAAGCTTCATGACTTCAGATTTGACAGGCAAGAAAACTGGAAAACTGTACTACATCAAATTTAAAACTTTTATGCATTTCAGGACACTATCAACAGAGTGAAACAGCCACCCACACAATAGAAAAAAAAATTAAATCATATTATCTGGCAAGAGGTTAATATTCCAAGAATATGAGGAACTTTTACAACTCAACTGTAACAACTCAGTAACTGGAAATGAGCAAAGGCTGTGAACAGACATTTCTCTAAAGAATGTATACATATGGCAGTTTAGCAGTTGAAAAGACTCAGCATTATGATGTATTAGGGAAATATAAGTTACACACCCAAAGGTATACCACTTCACATGAATTAAGATGACTATAATTTTAAAAAATGAAAGAAAAAAAATGAATAAAGCTCAATTCCTACTAAACAAAAAGAAAGACAAAAGGAAAATAAATATTGGTGAAGATATGGAGAACTTGGAACTCTTGTGCCTTCCTCATTGGAATGTAAAATGGTGCAGCTGCCATGGAAAACAGTATGGTGATTTCTCAAACAATTGAAGATGGAATTACCATATAATCCAGCAATTCTGCTTCTGGGAAGATACTCAAAAGAACTCGAAGCTGGGTTTCAGAGAGATGTTTGTATACTGATATTTATAGAAGAATTATTCACAATAACCCTGTTATGTTTGGGATATTCAGTGTCCCCCCAGAACTCATGACTCAGTGATGAGAGCTGTAAGCTAACCAGTAGATAAATCCATTTGATGGATTAATAATTTGAAAGGACTATTTTACTGCTTTGAAAGGATACCTGAAAGCAGATAGGGTGTGGCTGGAGGAAGCAGGTCACGGGGGCATGCCTGTGGGTTTATATTTTGTCCCTGGAGCCTCACTTTCTCTGCTTCCTGTCTGTTGTGAGCTGAGGTGCTTTCCTCTCCCACACCCTCTGACAGCAAACTTCTCCCATAGCCTCAGGTCCAGAGCAATGAAGTCTACCGCCCTTGGACTGAGCCTCTGAAACCATGACACAAAATAAGTTTTTCCTCCTCTTTGTTGTTTTTGTCAGGTATTTTGATCACAGGGAGATAAGCTGACTGATGCAGCACCCCTCTACATAAAAGTAAAAGCAAAAACTACCCATTCACAGATGGATAAACAAAGTGATACATGCTTACAATGTAATGTTATTCAACCTTAAAAAAGGAAAGCTATTCTGATACATACTACACAGGGTGAGCTTTTACAGAATTGTGTAAGGGAAATAAGAAAGTCACAACATTACACATACTGTATGATTCTGTTTATATAAGGTGGCATAATCAAACTCACAGAGGCAGAAAGAGGAATGGTGGTTGCCTGAGACTGAGATATGGGTTTTAGGAATTAGTATTTTGTAGGTTTGGAGTTTGAATTGGAAATATGATGAAAGATCTAGAAAAGGATGATGGTGATCACTTATCAACAATGTGATTGTGCCTAATACTACTGAACAGTATGCCTAAAAATGCTTCAATAATGAATTTTATGTTATGTACATTTACTGCAAATTTAAAAAATAAATTACTAGTGAAGACTTTGGGGCCTAGGAAGTTTTCCTTAAAATAAGGTCTTTCTATTATATTTTGTGTATTTTGTGTATTCTATTGTATTTTGTGTATTGCAGGTTGTGTATTTCTTCCTAGATGAGCTTTGATCATTTCTTTCAAGATCTTGTAACTCTTAATTTGTATATTTTATATGAACAATGACTTGAATGAATTTTATAAGGCTTATTTTCTAATTACTTTATTTTCAAAGAAAATGTTATTTAACTCATGTTCCCATTGTTGAGTTGTTTCTTATTTTTTCACAACTGAATATTCCTGTTAATATTTAATTGAAAATATTACATTATTAATCAATTGCTGTGAAGCCAATTACCTTCATGCTCAGTGGCTTAAAATAGTAAATACTTACATTACTGTAATTCAAAAATCAAATGGCAGTTTAGTTTGGTGCTTATTTCTGAAGAGCTCTGATAAAATAGAGTCTAATTGTTAATCAGGGCTGCAGTCTTTTCCGAAGGCTCAGCTGGTGAATGATCCACTTTCAAGATCACTCAGATGGATTTGGGTAGTCTGAATTCCTGGATGGCTCTTGAACAAAAGATTCCAGTTACTCATCATGTGGTCTTTTACAAAAGCTGTTTAAATATTCTCATAACATGGCAGCTGGCTTCCCCCAAGAGTGAGTGATTCGAAAGAGAATCAGAACTCACTCCAGATGGAAATCACAGTCTTCATATAGGAAAATATTGGCAATCATACCCCACACCATCTGCTGTATTCTATTCACTAGAAGCCTGTCACTGAGTCCAAACCATACTCCAGGGGAAGAAAATTAAGCTCTACCTTTTGAGATATGAAGTATGGAATAATTTGTGAACATATTTTATAATTCACACACACATTGATGAAAAACATTTTTTTTCTGGTTTATCTCTTATTCCGACTGTTTATGCATACAATTTGCTACATAAAACTTGTTATTTTTCCTGGAACCAAACTGATCACTTCTCTTATAATTTTTAACTTTCATTGGCATTTTAAAATATCGCCTTACAGAATATCCTCTCATTGTTTCTATTTGTCATATTTTTTTAACTATAAAATGTTTAGCTAATTGGTTAATGTTAAAATTAACAATGCATCAGGCATTTTGGTTATTAGTGGATAGACACTGACACAGAAATACTGTACAGGTGTTAAATAAAATGATATAAAGCAAAACTGAGATAACATAAGATGTATCTAATAAAATTATTTGTAATTCAATAGAAAGTAGAAAATAGATAAAACATAAAAATCAAGTTTAGATATACTGATGTTACCAAGAAAATGTAGATTCTATGCTGCTAAACACCAGAAGACACACACACACACACACAATGCAATATGTAAATATAATAACTTTTTCCATATACATATATAGACATACACACACTCATATAATAACCACAAATATACATATATATCCATACACACTCTCATATAATAAACATAAATACACACATATATACATGCATATTAATACATCCAAATAAAAATTACCATAGGAAAAAATTGCAAACATGTACATCATTATATTACACCAATATATTAGCATTGACCACCTGTACTCAACGAAATTATAAACAACAGGTTGTTTTTCTTGTTAAAATGTATTTATGGTTTTTTTATTATTTTATTAAAATGTGCAGGTTTGCTTTATGAGACGAAAATACTTCAGATGAAAACAGGAATACAATATTTTAAATGGTTGAGCAACAAAAAGAATAGGAGGAAAACAGAAAGCCCTGCTCATCGTTTCTCTTTGCAGGGATCTTCAGGATGCTTTCGGTTTGTGAAGACTAAAATGCACTCCTGGGAGGGAAAGCATGAAAGCAATGGAATGCTCTCCTGAAGGCACCTTGGGCAGTCTCAGGAATTTATAAGGGTTTCAGGAATTGACAGAATTCTAGAATATTAAGAATTTAAGAATTGAGGATTGATTTTCCGAGCTCAGATTCTCCATTCTTCCCACTTCATAGCAAATTGACTGTCTTCTTCATTCTTCATTCTTCATACTTCGCTGTTATTGTTGTTGTTGGGAATTGCACCTAGGGGCTCAATATCACTGAGCTACATCCATTTTAGTTCCTATTTTGAGACAAGATCTCACTGAATTGCCCAGACTGGCTTTAAACTTGTGATCTTTCTGCTTCAGCCTCCTGAGTAGCTGAGATTACAGGCATGTGCCACCACACCCAGTTTCATACTTCTTTTTGAATAGGCAATTGTCATATTTCCCTGTCTTACCTCATTTCCAGTACTTCCCCCAGACCCTCATTTACATATTTAGAGAAAACTAGAACAATATAGTATCAAGTAGCACACAGTGTACAGACAGGCCTCTGCTTCCTTTTGAAGGAAGGGCATTGGTGGCTTCCCAAATTCCTTTTGTTTCATACACAATTTTGTTCTTCCTGGACTATCATTCTGCCACTAAAACCAACCTTTTCTCTCCATTGGAATTTGAAACATATATATCCTGAAGGACTACTATATATTTTATCCTCTGAAGAGTTTTTATTCCCACTGATTTTGTCCAGTATATAAGATACTATGTACCAAAGTGTTCTACCTGGAAAGAAGATGGAAAAATGCAGAACATTTAAAGAAATAATAGCTATACTACAGGACTGGATATATTGGTGCACACCTGTAATTCCAGCAGCTCAGGAGGCTGAGGAAGGAGGATCACAATTCAAGCCAAATTCTGCAATTTAGTGAGGCCCTAAGCAATTTAGCAAGACCCTTTTCAAAATAAAAAATTAAAAAGGCTGGGGATGTGGGGATGTGGGGATGTGGGGTTATGAGGATGTGGTTAAGCACTCCTGGGTTCAATTGCTAGTATCGAAAACCAAAACAAAACAAAAACAAAACAGAATAGACATATCTTCTTGAGCAGAGCATTGTGAGCAGCTCAGTATCTTGCCCTACCTTAATTTCTGGAATGATAGACTGTATTGAAGTATTACTTTCAGTTTTATCCCTATTATTAAAACTCCTTCATCTATATTCTATTCCAATCCAGGTAGGCATATTTTATGAGATTTCTTCCTTTAAGGAAAATGTATTATAGGAAAAAGCACAGAAAAGACTTTTCTATCTACAGAGCTTGGAAGATAAGAAATTTATTTAGGAAAAAAACTGCATGATAAATAAGACCAGTATTTTCCATGCCCCAAATTGGAAGGGGATTAGAAAGGTTTTGATCTCTGAGAAAGATTGAACTTTGTTTTGCTTCTAGTCCTTTTCCAAAGGACTAGTACAACAGCCCACCCAACAGAAGGAGTCTAGGTCCATATACACAATAAGAACCCAAAGGGCTAAAAAAACTCCAGAACTTGTATAGCTGTCAAATGGTGTGTCTGTAGGCCAGTGGGTTGGACACAACCTCCAATTTTCTTTATCCAAGAGCAAGAGGATAATGTTTTCTACTCCAAAATGACAATGTAGCAAATAATCAGAAATATTGCATCCTAAAAATGTCTCAAGGGTAGGTAATGAATTCTGTGTAATGAACGGTGTGGCCCTGCAGAGAAGGAACAATGTTTTGCCAGTCTTAGAGTCAGTACCATATACAAGTGACATAGAGGTTCCTCTACCTTAATATCTTGGCATGTTAGCCTTGTGGAACTCAGATTCAATTGAGATGGCTCAGCACATGGCAAGACACTGAGTTTTTACCATCCAGTTAATGGAGAAGGAGTTAAAATGGAGACTAAGAGGAAATCCAGATAGCAGAGAAAGTTAAACTTCTCCAAATGAGCTTCTGGGCTGAGATTCTAATCTAATATATATTATGTCTATTAATTTAGTATCTAAGGAGAAGCCCTTTAAGGTTTATTTATCTGGGCTTAAGGAAAATTAATCTGGTAAGAGTCAAGGGATGTCTAGATGGAAATTAGTAAAATACTTAAGGATGGCTGGGCCATAAGGCCAGATGTTTAATAAATCCACCAGAAGAAATATTGGATCAAAGTAAGATCACTTACCTGAGAATGTTGACTCTGGTGTGAGCAATTCTTTGGACTGCAGGTCTTAACAGTAAAATACTTGACAAAAAAAAAATTCATAATCTATGATAATGAAATCATGTGATTGATGGTAAAAACTTCAACCAAGAATCTACCTTATTATGTTTCTGCTTTGAATCATGTGCATTTCAAATGCTATGAAAGTTTGAAGTAATTCAAGCTCTTAATAATAGTAATTTATATTTGCCATAATGTGTGATGGGGCCCCTGGGATGAAAAATGTTATCTTAGAGTCCTTCAGAAATTCTGGAAATTTAAAACGGTATTGCTCTGGGGGAAGAGTGAGCTTGTACCTGTGTGTGTGTGTGTAAGGACTGAATGTTTGTTAGTGGAAAAACTAATTTATTAAATTTGTTCCCATAAGTGTTATTCTCAAGATAACAACAATTTAACAGTGCACTGGTACTAAGATTTGAAAAAAAGTTATTATTTTATTTTTAGTTCTAGTGTTTTATATTTTAACTGGGTCATTGTAGTTATTAAATAGGTTCACTGACATTTATTATTTTAAAATGCCTTAATATTTTAAATTTCTTCAAATCTTATCAATTCTGTATGTTTGAAGTAGTTGTATTTTCATTATAAGGAAAAATAAATATAAATATCTCCATTATAATTTAACCAAATTTATGGGGTTTTTGTTTTGTTTCCTCATTTTATTTTTTAGCTTCTTACCCTCTAAATTGGTGCTTGGAAAACAGACTAATAAGAAGAAAAGCATAAATACAATGTAGGAAGTTTGTAAGAGAAAGAAAGGAACTTAGTACAGGGAAATAATCAGGCTCAAGAAATATTGTTTCACTCTTTTATCATGATGGGAAAATGACTCTAAATTATTTTTCTCATTTTCCTTGTGGGAAAATTGCATCACCAAAACTTTATGTCATGTGTACCTGATCTACTAGCAAATGACAAAGCTGAGTACTAGAAACTGGGCTCTAAAGTACTTGACCACCCTATCTCGAAGGAAAATGAGAATACTACATAAATCATTTAAAATCTACAGAAAAAAATGGGAAAATCTCATGTCTGGTGAGTTGGTGTGAATTTAGGATATCTGAAAACAAAAGAAAATTCTAAAAGCTTGCCATTAAGAGTACATCACAAAAGTTGATTAAAATTATACTAATGACAAATGTCCAGAGTATAGCACCAGATGCCAAAGGATAGTGTCATTGTATTCTTTAAAATACTGAAGGTGGAAAAAAGAGATGAAGGTATAATTTTATATCTGTAGAAATGTATTTCGTATCTGATGATATAACAAAGCTATTTTAGGAAGTAAAAAAATACCAAGTCATATTTTAAATATGAATAATCAAATCTCACAAAGTTTATGATTATCTAAAATGCATTTAACTTAGAAACAAAAGAAATACAAAGCATATCTATACATTGTATCTATAAATACCCCAAAACTATTCTGTTAGCTCATATCATTTTGGAGGATATTTTTGTCCCTGTGACAAAATACCCGGGAATAAGCCTCTTAAAAGGAGAAAAAACTTTTTTTTTTTTTTGGCTCATGGTTGCAGAGGTTTCAGTCTATGGTCATTTGTCCTGTTGCTTTGGGACTGTGGCACAGAGCACATGGTGGAGCAAAGCTGTTCACATGGTGGTGTATAAGAAGTGAAGAGGAGAGAGAGGACTGGGCTGGTGTCCCAACCCTTTCAAGGGCATATCCCCAATGTCTTTTTTTCCTTCAATCAACCCCATCTTCTAAAGTTTCCAGAACCTTCCAATACAGCCATCATGCTGGTGCCCAAGTCTAGCAAATGGCCTTTGGGAGACCTTTCAAATTCAAAATAACAGAGAGAATGAATGAATAGATATGAGAACCTGTTGTATTATTTATTGGGGGTTGATATGGACAGTAAGGAGTTGAGAAATCAGAGTAAATAAATCGAAGCATCAGTCCAAAATCAAGTAACAAAAATATATAGACATAATTTGTAACCAGGGAAATGCTAAATAATCACTGTTAAACATACAAATGAACTGAGTCATGCCTAGAATATGTTAGTTAATTAGGCTTTATTAATAGTCTCTTAAACAGCTAGGTACATTTTTTTTTTCATGCAGAAGTTCAAAGGTAATAGCCTAGTTTGTGACTCTAGTATATACTATTAAGATCCCAGATTCCTTGTGCCTTATTGCTCTACATGCATGGCCTCCATTATAAATCAAATCATGCTTCATCTAAAATGAATGTTTCAGCCTCCATCATTACATCCACATGCTGTCACTCAGAAGGACAAAAGAGACCACATAAATATATCACGTTCTACAAACTACCTTATGCCACTTCCTATTCATTTGTTGGCAGGTTTATATACATGGTCACATCTAGTTTTGAGGGAAAAAGTTTTCTTGCAGCCTATGCATTTAAAAAATTCCAATACCAAGGGAGAAAGGTAAAATTGATACTGGAAAATTATTTAGAATATCTGCTTTAAATCTTTTAAAAAGGGAATCATTACTTTCATTTTGTGGAAAAATGAGGACTGAAAGAAACAGAAGTTATTTCCCAAGGTCACACTGCTTATAAATGGTAGATCTAAAAGTATACCAATGAATGTCTTCTTCTAAAGTTTATGCTCCAAGAAGTTTCACAAAACTGTAGAATTCTACCATGGGAATCATCCAGCTCCCTGTAGAAAATTGGGGCTGGAATGAAATCATGTGGATGGAATCCAAGGCCACCTTAAAAGCCCTGTGGCTATGGGAAATTAACATCATTAGGCCTCAGTTTTCTCATCTGTACAATGGAATTTCTAAAGATTCCATCTCACTTTACCAGTAAATAGGTTGATTTGTATGAAGATTGTGGCCACAGGAAAAAAAAATGATAGATAAATGTCAAATATTTTTTTAAAAAATTTTCTCCTTTACAGATGAGGTGATTGAGGTCTGCAAGGAGAAAAGTACTTGCCTATAATCACTTAAACCATTAACTGAGAACTTGAACCAGATCATCTTCCTGGTAGAGAAAGGGATAAATAATGAGTCTCTAACCTAAATAAGAGAGAAAGAAGGAAACTTGAGGCAGTTGGGAAATTGCCTCAAATAATAAACTTGAACACTAGAGGGATGAGGGAGAAAGAAGGATGAAAGCAATTAAATAAGATTTGGGACATAAGTAGACATGGGGAACTGGATCAAGGACATAAGATGAATTATCTCAAATTATGGAATAAGTTCGGTTTGACACTAGTTGCTTTTGAGATGCTCTAGACATCCCAGGACATTTCTCCAATAAATGTTTATGCTTGGACCTGATGTTCATGATATGGACTAAGCATCAGAATATAGCTGGTATCTGTATTCATACTGTGTATAAGGGAAAATGTAGAGAGATATAGGAGCCAGCTTGAAAATGCAGATGAGGGTCATTTTGAGAAATGGTTGCAAGAAGGAGAATGTGAATGTGATAGAAAGAGAGGTTAGCATCAGACTCTTAATCTACTACCAAGCTGTGTCATGAATATGCTACTTACGTAGTCCAAGAAATAGTTTTCTCATTTGAAATACACAGATTGCAATTGCCACAAGGATTTATTCTGAGAATTAAACATGATCATTCAAACAAAGGCCTAGATCTATGGACTGGAAACTTGTAAGTACATTGTTTATGGAAGCATTTGTCATGGGATGAAAATTGGGAGATAATAACATCCTTGAATCCAAGGGAGGAGAACATTGTAAGAAAAAAATGAAAATCAAGAGTTTCATGTAAGATAATGGGTTAAGCATGTCATTTTGTTTTGTTAAATAAATTCTGTTAAATGTATTTAGGAAGGAGCTTTTCAGTAAATTTGAGGCATTATGGGGTGAATGGGTGATAAAGTGGTGGATAAAGGATAACAGACAGGTCTTTTAATCATCTAGGCTATAAAGGAAATGAGATAGAGGTCAATTGGTAAGTAATATGGGGTCCTTAAAAAGCTTTTAAATTTTCTGTTGGTTTGTTTATTGTTTATATATTTTAACAATATGCATGTCCAGAGAGAAAAAGGTCAGCAAAAGGGGTGAAAGTGAAGATACTGATGATAATAACTGATGTGTGTGAAGGTGGAAACATCTCTTGTTAAGGGGTTAATGCAGAGTGGGCTTTTACATGACACAGGATATGCATATATTCTAGAGATACATATAAAAGTATAAATGCCTATTTCTCCAAATACCACATTAGATAGCAGAAATTTTCAGAAAACAGGATAAAGAAACAGGATTTCAGCAGTGTAATTGGATCAGCTATATAAGAAGATTTAAGTTGTTTTGAAAAGTAGTGGGGCAATTGAAAAGTGTTTCTGAGGCTACTTATTAAAGTAATTAGTGATTAACATGTAAATCTCAAATTGCCTCTAGTTTAGGCAGAACACTGAGTAAAGATCTTTATACTTACTTGGTAATTCCAGAAAATATCAGGATTCGGAAAGGAATAATAGCTGAAAGGTTAAATTATAACAAAACGAAACTATTTCCTGAAAATATAATAATATTGTTTCATATGCATCAAAAAGCTTAGTCTAAAGGTTACCTCTGAACAAAGTATTTGAAAACAAGATCCCATTTTCTAATTGAATATATATGTATGTATAAGGAATGAAATAAATGAAATAATAAATGTAAAGTATAAATGTAAATTCTGGAAAAAAGAGATATCTCAACATGATGGGTTCTGAATACAAGAGTTGCAGCTGTAACAATGGAAGCACATTTCCTTAGACACATATAATGCATTTTCAAGAAATGAACTATTACTTAGGGAGAGGGAGTCCCAGGATTTTCCAGAAGTACAATAGTTATACTAAAGTGCTGATTCCAATTATGGCTGTTTTGCATGCTTTTGCTGGTATCAACACTGTTTTATTGGAAAATCATTGCTTAAGATTTTGATAAGAAAAGTGAGTTGGAGGGGCTTGAGCACCAATATTATAGAAAATAAGAGAAACTGTGCACTTGTTCTTGTGAAAGGCCATGCTGATGACAATGATCACAATGGCCACCCTGATAACCTAAGATAATATTCTCCTCTCAAGATTTGTAATTTACTTATACGAGCAAAATCCATTTTGCTGCATAAAAGTAAACATTCCCAGGTTTAGGTTTTAATACTTTGCCATTTGGGGGAGGAGGGAGTATTCTTTGTCTACCACAGTACTTTACCTACATTATCTCAGAATCCAATTCTTCAGGATGACTATGATTCATGATCAAAACATTAAGTCATATCTTCTAGGTGCAAATTTATGTTTTAGAGAGACAACATGAAACCTAGTTCACCTCCAACCTCAGGTCTCTCCGTTAAACGCTAAAACATCTATTCATAGTCTGAAGTAGTATTTAATGATTTCATTTAATAGATATAAAAACAAAAATGGAAAAAATAATACATGAAACAGGGCACCATTCTAACAAGAATAAAATTTGAATTGGACAAGCTAGAAGAGAAAAAAAAGAGTAATTCTAATTAATGAGTCAATTCAAAGAAACAGGATGTATTCTTCTGAAAACAGAACAAAACAAAAAAACAGGCAGCTGATTTTCATGGAAAGAAATATTTATTAAAATAAATTCTTGACTTCAAATAGGTTCACATATATTTCTAAAAGTAGATGATACTAGTGTTAAACTATGGAGTTTCCTAGTGCCATTTTTCATTTTATTAATGGGATCTGAGTTTGTTTTATTTTAAGAAGGTTTTCTCTAGCGTGGTACTTATTGAAATTCCTGAGCACAAATGTGCATGTGTTAAAACTTATTTTCCTCCACCAAATTGGACTGAATCTCATTAGGGAAGTACTGCTTCATCGAGAACAGTTTCCACAGTCTTGGATAACCTGGTGCACCTTGGAGATGCCAGGACCAAATTGGGTGCAAATGAGTGCAGAAAACATTCTCACACTGTGTTTCTTCATTTGAAAATCTGCCAAAAGGTTTCCATTTGGATCACACACAATCAAAAGCAAATGCTACCCAGCAAAATCAATTCCAAACCAATATGAGAGAAACAAGAAACATTTGGAAATGAATACACAGGTCTAAAATATTTTGTGAATTTTAAATACAATAATCATGTTATTCTGTCTACCTAAGTACATTTTTCTTTTATCTTTTAAGATACACATACTATTTTCTTTCTTCTCACAAACATTCCAAACTGGGTTGGCCAGGCTACTCAGTCTTATGTTGCTTTCTGCTTAGTACTCACATTTTAGCTAACCAAGAAAGTAATGAGACACTTGTTCCTTATAACTGGTTAAGAAACACAGCTCTCATGTTTGAAATTATTGAAATAGTTTGACATTCCTGAAAGAAAAACATATAATGCACCACTCCATTTATATGAAATTCTAGAAAAACTATAACAAAACGATAAAGTCAGTTATTGCCAAGGGCCAGAACTTTGCAAGGTGAAAGTAACTGCAGAAGGTTAGTGGAAAATTTTTAGGGATATCAAATTATTCTATATCCTGCATGTACTGGAAGTTGCATTGTACTGTGTATTTGTCAAAACTCATTGCATTTTACATTGGTAAATTTTATTTTATCCAAGTGACAAACAAAACAAAACAAAATAAAACAGAAGGGTAGCAATAAGCACTAAGCACTTGATAGCTCTGTGAATTTTAGAATGTCTCCAGTCCTTGGCCACAGAATAAATATACCTGTTACAGCCTCCTATGGAGGCACTAAGTGAAGCTTTAGTGTTTAGCCTAACTGGTTGAATCTTGAGTCAAAGCATGACTGTCAGAGGTGTGTTTCTAATGCCAGAGGAGAAAACAAAACTAGGGTATGAATGGATCAGATAAGGAACAAAATGATTTGGACATATTATAGGCTTGGAAACCCAATATGGGGCATCAAAAATATTATACTTTTTTTCAGTATACTCTAATTCCAAGTTGTACTAGATACTGAGATTATTATTATATTTTTTACCCAGAACCAAATTTCATCTTAGGTGAGCTGATGAACACAAGTAAGGAGGACTAATCAGTGTTAACATCTCTGATATGTATTAACTAGTAGTTACCTATACGTGACCCAAGTAATTCTTAATTTTTCATTTTATGAACGGTTTATTGGGAATCACAAGATGTGAGGTTGAGAGGAATTTGAAAAGATGTAATATTACCATTGATGGAAGCAAGACACACCTGTATAGAGTAAACTCAGCTCTGGGTTGACAGTTTCTAATTATCTAATCAGCCATAGCAGCCATACTGACTGGGCCCACCCAGATCAGATACAGTCCATATTTGCATACACCTTTGAATGGGTTGCTAACACTCTCACCCTCAGCATATCAACCATTGTCTGGGTTATCTCATAGCCTTCGGATTTATCCATATGGTTCTACTCCTGCCTACTTACAGTTAATAGATATTAAGGACGTAAATCCTTCTATCTTGCCATTCAGAGGGAGGACTTTGAGAACATAGAAGCTTCTCTCATTTATCCTTCTTTTTGTTTTTGTTTTTTTTTCCAATTACTGATGTGATACTGAAAACCTTTGGATGGGTCTCATTGGAGTAGTAAATATTAGAGGAAAATGTATAGGCAATGATTGAGTGCTGAAGAGGGGACCCTTCTAATTGGTGTTTGGAATATCCTTTTTGAGGAAACTACTATTGCCTTTATTATTAAATTCTAAAGAATCAACCACAATAATTTCCAGTAAGAGGAAATTTTGGAAGGAATCAGTAGGAACAAACATGAAAAAGTTGACAGAATTATGGCAAATACTGTCAGAACCTAGTGAACTGAGACAGAGTGGCAGGAGAAATCAAGGAGTTAACAGGGATCAGACCAAGTGGCCCTGGATAACAAAAGTAAAAAAAAAAAAATGCTTTTATTACATTTAAGTTGGGGCCCAATGTAATATTTCAAGTAGGTGAGTAAAATTATTTTTTGTTTAACTCCTTGAGAAACAAACTGTAAGTAGGCAGGAGTAGAACCATATGAATCAACCTGAAGGCTATGAGATAACCCAGGCAATGGTTGATATGCTGAGGGTGAGAGTGTTAGCAACAGATTCAAAGGATGTATGCAAATATGGACTGTATCTGATCTGGTTGGGTCCAGTCAGCATGGCTGCTATGGCTGATTAGATAATTAGAAACTGTCAACCCAGAGCTGAGTTTACTCTATACAGGTGTGTCTTGCTTCCAGAACTTGAAATCTCCGCTCACTCCATGGGGGGACTACACTGCTCTCTGTCTTTAGAGCACAGTTACTGACTTCCCTGGAAGTCTTCAATCTTCACCTTCATCATTCTGGTTGCCAATATCATGGAGCATTTATTTTTCCCTTTGCAATATATGTATATGTATATATAATTGATCCAAGAAAAAAACTGGGTTTGGTCCACTATTCAAAAATTAAAAAACTTCTGATTCTTCATTTTTGGGTCTTTTGCCATTTCTACTTGTGTTGTATGGCATTTTAAGCTCTCCATCAGTTCCCTGAAAACTCAATATGAAACTGTTATGGTTTTGATGTGGGGTCCCCCAAAAGCTCACTGGTGAGACAATGCAAGAAGGTTTGGAGGAGAAATGATCAGGTTATAGCCTTAAAATAATCAGTAATTAATTCCCCCCCTGGGATTAATTAAGTGGTAACAGGAGGCAGGTGGGGTGTGGCTGGAGGAGGTGTGGCTATGGGGTATATATTTGGTATCTGGAGAATGGAGTCTCTTGCTCTGCTTCCTAATTGTCATGTAAGCTGTTTTCCTCTGAGTACTATTCAGCCATGATGTTCAACCTCACCTGAAGTCCCCTGTGGAATGGAGCTAGCTGTATATAGGCTGAGACCTCTGAAACTGTGAGTCCCCAAATAAACTTTTCCTCCTAAAATGGTCCTGGTCAGATATTTTAGTCACAGTAGCAAAAATGCTAACTAAAACAGAAACCATATTATGATTTAAGCTCTAATAATATCCTCCCAATCAATTAGTCAAGATATATTTATTGTGCAGCTATTTTCCACTGGGGAATTTATTAAAGCATACCTGTAATTAATTTTTTTCTAGCAGTTGTAATGGGTAAAATGCTGTCTGAAATCCTAAGATCTTCATAATTGACTTCCCTGTATGTAAACTCTTATAATTTCACCAAAGGATTGCAAAGAACATCAAGTATGTTAATGCAAATCTAAGTCCCATTTGGTTCTGAAACTTCATATATTTTAGGAATTTTTTTTAAAGTACAATTATTCTCCTGCTTCTCTCTCTCCTTTCTTTTATTCACTCAGTCACTCATTTAACAAATAGGTTTCAAATACTTACTGTGGACCAAAACCTAAGCCTGGCATTCATCTTTCTCTTTATTCTGATGCCATTGGAGATTTACCTAATATTTCAATACTCTTACCCTCTCATCATTAAATTGATAAATATTAGTACCAACCTAGTTGGATTTCTGTGGGTTAAAAGTTAATAGCTATAAAGGACTTATATAATGCCTGGTGCAGGTAAACACATTCTGTGTTTATCATAACTACTTATATTATTTTAATTAGATCATACTTTTGGGCAATGAGTACTTTATAGAGGGGACCTGAGAAACAAGAGAGAATGAATTTAAGACTGCATCATTTTTCTTGAGTCTATAAGTTTTGAAAAATTTTAAACAAAGATACAATTACATACTTGGCTTTAGGGAAATGTCAAGTGAACTTCAAAACTTTAATTAATTGTTTAATTTGTTGACTTATGTATTTTTATTTTTACACTGTAGAATGTGGCTCACTTAGCCTGAGAAAACTTGCTGTATAATTAAAAATGCCACTGAGATAGGCTCCCTTTGAAACCCTTACCTTAAGAAATATACCTTCCTAGGTTAAAAATTCAAATTATTCAATTGTTGCTAGAACATTTGTATAAGGAATTGAAAATTTCATGGAAATTGCTGCAGTCACTGAATCAGACTCATTGGAATACTACTTGTAATTAGGAACCTTTTATGAAGGTGAGTGTTTGCCTATTGGGGTTTACACAGTGACAGTTCAGATGTATCACTGTTCAGAGAATGAGTAAAATAATAGCATATCATAGAGAGGGAATCTTAAAAACTTGCAGTATTTCAGTCTGCAAAATAATTGCAATGTTTCTATTTTGCAGATGGGCAATTGACCTTATAAATTGCCTGAATTTTTGACAGAGGAAAAATTATATATATACTTTCAAATTCTCACCAGCAAGTATCTTCAAATGAGTTAAGACTATTCATTTAACAGTCTTAACTTCAAATGAGTTAAGACTATTAATCATTTCTTTGTGATTAGCCAATCAGTTTGTATTACTGCATAATCTTCTTTCACCATTAAATGGTGAATCTGTTATTTTCAATAAAAGAGAAAAGGAAATGGAAAACTTCTTGTTGACTTGTTAATTAGAAACAGTAACAACAGTCTCACTTGCAACACTCTTCAGTTTAAAAATGACCTGTGGAAGAAATGGAATTACTAAAGCAAGTCTCTTTGAGTTTCTGGTTTCCCAGTAGCCATGGCTCATGAAGCATCTTCTCTCTCCCAAGTCTAATTATAAACACTCTGTGGTGAGAGGAGTACTATTACTTCTTACATAGTAATACTAAGATACTCTTTCATTTTGGTATACTCAATGAACTAAAGCATTGAGCACACTAACAGTTTTCCATTAAAATGACAACTTTTTCATGATAACATCTATGACTTTGAGCATGTTTCTTAATCTTTGTTAGTGTCTCTTCTTTGGAGTTGCAAAATGAAGGGAAAAGGTCTTACTTCATAGATGGCAATGGTAATTGTGGAAGGTGATGGCTCAGTTTGAGGCACATAGCAATAATGGATAACATTCATTTTGGAATTAATTAATGTAATCCTTCAAATTAATGCCTCAAATATAATATGTGATTTAAGCTTCTTAACAACTTTATGTAGTAAGTGCTGTTTGTCCCTCTAGCATGCATCGTTCTCCTCCATTCCCAGCCTGACTTTGTTTCAATTTTTTTGTGTGTTTCAGGTAAAGACAAACCCATCCCTGATCTAGGTGTAGAGGATGAGGATGGTTCACTAAAGCAGTGTGGTGATCCTACCTCCTTCATGATGGTTCCTTTAAGAAAGAGCCTGTGATCTAACCCTGGCATATAGAAGTGTTTCTGTGAACTTGCATGTGGTAGTGACTTCTGAGAAAAAAAAAAAATCTTTCTCTTCATGAGATTTGGATGCCATGGTATATTTCATTTCTCTAGATTCTGACTGGTCTGAATATAATATCAGGGATGGCAGCCTTCCTGGGTCTAAGAATGAAGAAAAAGAAAGGGTCAGAGCCAAGAGAATAGAAAATGGGAACCACATCCCTGGTTACTCTGCCAGGAGCCTGTCTTCTCTGTGTTATGAGATAAATCATTTTGTTATTAATAAAGCCAATGTAGGTGGAGAAAATATTCCTACTGTAAAACTAATATTCAATATGGTGAGACTAGTTTTCTTAAATTTGCATGGCCAGTGTAAGAATCCAGTCTACTTTCCAGCCATGTTCTCAAGCACTATGTTGTGTTGCCACCCAGTGACTGAGTTAAGTTGACGTTAAGGTCATCTTTATCGTCTCCCTCAACATCATCAACATATTCATAAGCAAATGCTTTTTATGATTTCCAAAGCTGCTTCAATGCTAGCCTCTTTTCCCCTATCATAGTAGGCCCCATTGACTTATCCTCATAATTTAGACAAACCATATGTTTCAATCTCCCACGGTCTTGCATAAAAATCATAAATGGAGTATTTATCACCTACATGGCATTATTTACTTTTTGCTAGTCTTGGTTTTCTCATCTTCAAGTTCAAGATGACTTTAACTTCCTGGTAAAGTGTTGGAAGGATGGCCTCGAGAATGTACATAAATCACCTCACTCAGTTGCTGACCAGTTTCCTCATTCCTGGTTGACTGGTGTTAATACTTGAATCTCTCCATATTTGCAGACCTACTGTTTATAATGCTCTCTGCCAAGAGAATTTGTTTTTTTTTTTTTTTTTTTTTTTTTGTGTGTGTGTGTATGTGTGTCCTGGGGGCGGTGGTTACTGGGGATTGAACTCAGGGGCACTCAACCACTCAACCATATACCTAGCCCTATTTTGTATTTTATTTTAAAGACAGGGTCTCACTGAGTTGCTTAGCACTTGTTTTTTTCTGAGGCTGGCTTTGAACTCCTGCCTCAGCCTCCTGAGCTGCTGGGATTAGAGGCTCAAATATCTCCTCTAATTCTTTATTCCATTGGCCATTTCTAGGATTTCTTAGGTTTCTATCCACCCTCTCTGCTTTTTTTGTTTTTCATCAGTGCCTAAAATAATTAAGTCTCTCTTGCTGAGTTCAATATATAGAAAAAATTTCAATATTGATAAATCTCCAAGATTCTGTCAGCATCCTTTCTTGGTCTTGAGATTAATGCATGGATGCTGTGATACCTAATTCTATACCTAAGTTTTTTTCTGCTGGAAATTTTAATTTCACTGAGATCCCTGGTACAATACAGAGTGTGGAATATATAAATATTTAAGAAGATCTTTATTAAAATTGCCTGAAATATCTGGGAAAGTAATAATTCCTATAATATTTACTGATCTATAGACAAGATTTGACCTTCTTGTTATACTTCTACCACTGTACTTATCACACAAAAGTGTTACATAACTTTTGTCTCCCCTCACTGTATTGCATGCAAAGTTTGCTTAACTGAAGATCTTTGTTCCTATACCTGCTCTGCAACCCAGTAGCTAATTTTGGTTCAGTCAGTAAGATTTGAGACACAGCATTCTCTTCATAAAAATGTTGATAATCAGGATTAACACCTCCCTGAGATATAGGTAGAATAATGAGATTGTGTCTGACAATGAAGAACTGCTTAATAAATACTGATATATTAGTTAATAAGTTAATATTTTATTATTCAGGAGATTATATACATCTTATATCTTATTATATGTATATATATGTATGTATGTATGCGTGTATGTGTGTGCATGAGTGCGTGCATGTGTGTGAGCATGTGAGTATGCACACATGTGTCTATGAGTGTGTGCATGCATGTGTGAATGCATGTGCATGCATGCCTGCATATATATGCATGTATATGTATACACACAGAGTTTAGAGAGAGACAGACAGACAGACAGAGGGGTGCTCTGGTGTGGATATGAGATATCTCCTGAATACTCAAATGTAAAAGAGTTCAAATATGTTCAGGGGTGAAATGATTAGATTGTGAAAGTTGTGACATAATCAGTAGATTAATAATTTGAAAGATATAATATACTGGGTGGTGACTATGTATATATGGGGCAAGGCTGGAGGGAGTAGGGCACTTGAGATGTGCCTTTGGGATTTACATTTGATCCCTGGAACCTCAGTCTTTCTCTCTCTGCTGCTCAACTGCCATAAACTCAGCAGCTTTTTTTCTTCACACCCCCACAGCATGATGCTTTGCCTCACTTGGGCCCAGAGCTGTGGAGTTGGTTGATCATGGACTGAACCTTTGAAATCATGAACCAAAATAAACCTTTCCTCTTCTAAATTGTTCTCCAGTATTTTGGTCAAAGCAACAAAAATTTGACTAACAAAGGGGATTATGAAGAATTGGCTCACATGATTATGAAGGCTGATAAATCCCAACTTCAACATCCTCATTCGGAATACCTAAGAACCAGGAGAGCCAATGATATAAGTTTTAGTCTAAAGATAAGAGACCAATGTCCCTGCTTGAAGACCATTAGTCAGAGAGAACAAATTCTTTTTTGTTATTCTTCTAGTTATATTTCCAACTCATCCACATTAGGGAGGGCAGTGTGCTTTACTAGGTCTACTAATGTAAATATTAATCTCATATAGAAACAGCTGTGCAGGCATGTCCTGAATAGTATTTTACCATACATCTGAGCTTGCCACATTGACACACAAAATTAGCCATCACAACTGATAGTATTTTTATTCTTATTTTTAACATATATCACTTTAGTCTATGTGTCCAAAGAGCTCCTAAAAAGTTACAGATGTCTAGTGACAAATGTTGAGCTTAGAAATTTCCCTACTTCTCAGTTCGGTGCTTCTCAGGTGATTACCTCATACAAACAGGCAAAGTCTACAGGATCTGCTATTTGCTCACAAATTCATCTGGTTGTAATGCCTGACCCGGGTTGTTCCCACCTGCCTGGTGGAAACAAAGACTTCGCTATCAATTTGCTGAACTTCACACTTTCTTTCTGGGCTTAAAGTCTCCTATTGTGCAACTAATTTCCAGTCACCAAGAGTAGTTTATAATTACCCTTGGAATTCTTTTACAGTTATTTTAAATTTGGAGTCATAGGGTTTCTTTATTCAATATTTAAGACTTAAGCTCTTTTCTTTAGATGCAAGGATGTTTAGATTCACCTCAGGATAAACTACAAGATACCAAAAAATTACAAGTTAGCAAATATCCACATAGTATTTTAAAATTTAGTAAGAGATTCATGTATACAAGATATTTCTTATAAGAGTAGAAGTTCAAAAATAAATTTAAAAACTTTTAAATGCGAGCTATTATATTGAATAGCCAAATTTTAGGAAATCAGCAGTTTATGGCAATCTTGACTCCACATGACTGCTCCCCTTTGCATACCTGAGATTCTTAATTTCTTCCTATTTTATGATACTTACTACATTTTATTTTAGTTATTTCTCTCATTTCATAAAGTGTGAGTATTTTAAACAAGGATGTGGTCTAGCTGGTGTTTGATCTGTGTCCTGGAATGTCTTCCATATTCAGTAATATGTGCCCAGACAATGATAAATTTATCAAATCACATCTTCTTTCCTCATTGCATTGTCTTATAGTATTTTAAGGTGCAATAATATATTTCATAAAGTATTTGGCTAATCTTCATATATTATGACATAACAGAAAATTTTGGATTTGCAAAAATGTAGGCAAATTAATTCCTGGATGCTATCCCTTATTAAAGGTATTCCTTATATGCCTATAGAATTAAATTTTCATTTATGCATTAAAGTTCATATAGTACTTAGGCCAAATTCCAACAAATTTTGATTTCTAGGGTTGAATATACAAGACTGAATGATTGAACACCATCCTTAATGTTAGATATTAAGTCTGTTGGAAGAAAAAGATAAACATCATATAATCATATCAGGTGATCTGGAGAAATCTAGAAAGGAATGTGAAGGAT
The DNA here is from genome assembly GCF_001458135.2 of Marmota marmota marmota. Classification (NCBI taxonomy): domain Eukaryota; kingdom Metazoa; phylum Chordata; class Mammalia; order Rodentia; family Sciuridae; genus Marmota; species Marmota marmota. The sequence goes on from NW_026000153.1 coordinate 23,824,441, forward strand.
CTGATCTAGACTTGATGACTTCCATGGCAGTTTCCACAGTGACACCATAGCTGAACTAAATGATACATAAGGATTAACCAGCCAAAATATGGGTGTGGGAAGAAGACCAGGCACACACACTATGATCTTATTTTAGGATGCAATATTGAATCATATGACATCTCTATATATCTATATCAAGATATTCAATACCAGTGATGCTATCTTGTTCAACCTATTAATAAAACCTGAAATAGAATATGTATGTTTAGAACTCAGAGCATAGGACAATGTGGTCATAGTGCTCAATGAGATACAAAACAGGGCTCTTCTATTCGGAACAAAAGAAGTGGGATCATTAAGTCCCCAAACTATTCAAAATATTTGTGAAGACTTCTACTCTAGAATTGGTCTAAAAGCCAGGCTTTAAAATCAAACCCCAAACAGAAGGAGGATAAGGAGAAGAAAGGGGAAGATATTATCATAAAAAGAAAAAAAAAATAAAGAAAATACTCAGTTGTAGTAATATTCATTTTCTCTGTTGAGGAGGACAAAATGTCCAAATAGAGACATTTTTTGCCTTTTTTCTTCCATGGGGGAAGAACACTTATTGTTCCAAAATTAATTTTTAAATTATTGTTAAAAATAACAGATAGTTTGTCACTACAGAATTCCTTTCAGAAGCTCAGCAGAATAATTTGAGAAAGCATTAGTCATCAGATACACTTTAAATTGACCCCAGAAATCCAACAGAAGTAAACAAATATACAAGGGCTAAGCAAGGAACACCTTTTACTAATCTAACCCAAGTGATTGGGTTACTCCCAACCCAAACTACAACTTTTTATACATCTGAATGATAGTATCAGTTCTAAATGGATCTTTATCCACATTTGAAACACCCCATCCTTTTCTCTTGGGTACTGGCAGATACCTATATCTGTGTTGAGAAGATAGAAAACAGAAATTTCTTCATGTCCATAGTAACATCGACAGATTCTTTCGTTGATAAACATCCCCTTTATGGGTGGTTAAAGGTAGGGTTGGCAAATATTACTGAGAATGAATCCATTCAATTAATTTGTCCAAGTCCTCATTAGACAATATTCTCTAGGTTCTGCTACTTTCTGGAGTTGGAGTACAAGGTGCTCCTGAAATGTGTTAGTTCTCTTCCTCTCAGGGTAAGACCTCCAAGGGAAGACGGGAAATGAGGCTTTAGCATCTGGGAAATGGGGGATGGCAGAGACACCCAGAAAAGGCTCTTCCTGGGCTGGAGGACTCAGCTGAGGTCCAAGACACTTGAAGCCAGTAGATCACCTACTTCTCCACCCATTGCAGGATTTGTTGCTTAATGACATCAGATAGTTATATATACTGACTTATATGAATGTCCAACAACAGTATTTTTAATTCAAAAAAGTGAAAAGAGAAAAACACTAACACAATAACCAATACCTAAATAGTTCTCTTGGATCATTTTAAATGACAAGTTTTAAAATAGAAGTTTATATTGTATTGAAAAATTCAAGTGGAAAGAAAAAACTTCCCTTCCACCCCCTCCTTTATTTGAATCAAAATTTATTATTTTGACTTTTATGTAGCTTCCTTAAATAGCAATAAAAAGGTTCTATTTGTATTTAATATATACATGCACACATGTAAACATACTCAATCTTTAATTCCTTTCTCCTGGGAGGCTATTTATTTATAGTAATATATCACATGGTGCATATTTTATGAATTTTTATGCCTTAAAATGTAGTTTGGGGTCTTAAATATATATTTAAAATATAGGGTTGTGGCTTAGTGGTAGAGTGATTGCCTAGCATGTGTGGGGCACTGGGGTTTGATTCTCAGCACCACATATAAATAAATAAATAAAGGTTCATAAAAACTAAAAAATATATTTTAAAAATATATATTTTTGGGCATTTATCCATATTACCATATATAAATTTAATAAGCCAGCTACTATTCCATTGGATGAAATACAATCTAATTTTATAACCAGTTTCTAACACTTAATGAAACTTTTTTGGGGTTTGGCACATACTTTAAGGTTACAGTCATATGTAAACTCTTCCATATTTTATTCGTGCATTATAATTATATATAATAGTGTGATTCATTATTAAGTAAATGCTTGAACGTGAAATTTTGAAAATATATATAGTATTTTTATTTTTGAAAGATATTAGCAAACTGTTGTGCAGAGAGGCTTTATAATTTTATGTCTAATGATAGTACCTAAGTTTTACTTTCTCTACATTGACTCAGACATTTTCTATTGTCATATTATAAAATTTAGCACCAGTGATAATTATAGTATACTTTGTCAGTGTATATTACAGATCGTTATGATGAGTTCTATGAGAAAGTAAAGCTTACACTAAAAAAATTCAATATTAAAAATGCTCATAGGAGGAAGTGATAGTTACCTAAAGAGTCAAATAGAACACATTTTTTGTATCTCTGTGCTCTATATGTGTAATAAGAATTGTAATGCAATAAAAATAAAAATAAAAAATCATATAAAAAAAGAACATAAACACAATTTAAGAGTGAGTGGGAAAAAAAAGAGTCAAATAGAAAACATTAGTGGTGAACAGAAAGATTTCAATGGTCACCAAAAAAAAGAAAAAAAAAAAAAACACTAAAAGTCAAATGCTTCTAATAACACTAGAAGAAGAAAACTCTACCAGATACTTTTTAAACACTTCTGTTAGTACTTGATTTGTAAGGAGAAATTGAAGACTTTAAATGATTGAAAATGATTAGTAGGCATTCTGTCTATGAAATGCTAGAGAATGTGGAGATTATTGGACTTTATATGGTTTACAAGGATTTGTACTTTTATATCTGAGTAGGTTATTTTACAATCCTAAAAACTAAAGAAACTAATAAGACTGTGAATTATCCTTGTCTTTTTTTAAGTTATTCTTTTTTTATTACAGGTGTCCATAAAGCTTCTGACTGGTATAGGAATGATGCTCCCCCTGACCTACAGAAAAATGCCAATTTTGCTTCCATTTATAAAACAATTCCATCAACTCTTTACTTGACATAAATCTATGGTTCTTTGATTTCTCTTTTGAACTACTAGTAGTATCTTTTCCATATACCCTATTCGATTAAACCTTATTCAATTAATAGTTAAATAAAATATTTTGTTACTGTTCCAAACAGGAAAGCAGAAAGATAAAGAAAAAAAATGTAGAAAGGAAGCAAAATCAGAAAGCATAGTTTAAATTACCCAGTTTTCTGTCTCTTCCCATTATCTGCTTTCTTCTTCAATAGAAAACATACAACATTGTTATCTAAACATTATGAAAATTGAGAGTCTTTCTATAATTAGAGATCTTCAGAAACTTAGAGTAAATTTGATTTCAGGCTGATTCTATCAGGAATAGAAGTTTGCGGAAGTAGTTCAAACACAGGTCATTTATAGAACAATAACTTAAGACTGGAACAGAAACTTCTGTACCTTCTCATAGCCATTGATAGAAATTGAAAGGGCAATGGAAAACAGAAAATTTCAATACTAATTGCACTGAATTGATTTATAAATATGTATTCATAATAAAACTTTTCACTAATGCTTTGAAGTAGCATTGCATTAAGGAAAAATGTATAACACAAAGAATTAAGAGAAAGGAAATATGCAAACATCTACTACAGGTTACTACCAAATTAGATCACCATTGGATTCTACCCTTCTTGGTGTGTAAGACCATAAGAGAAACATGAAGCTTAGCATAAAATAAGTGATGGTTTTCCTGAATGACAGAGATGGCAAGTAGTATTTTGTGGTCCAATTCACAACTGAAGACTGCTTTGAAAATTAAGTAGAATGTAATCTGATACTACAGACTTCATCTCAGAAGACCTGTGGGAGGCAGGCAGAATATAATTATTTAGGAGTTTTGACAATTTAATTTTCTTTTTCTAATGAAACTACTAATTGTCCTAGCACTGTTTCTTATATATTCCACTATTCCCCCACTGCTCTATGATGCAACTTGTGATGCCTCATGTCTTGACCCTCTGGAATCTCTGCTTCATGACTCTCTCTACCATTCCATTTGTGTATTTATGTATGTGTGAGTATGTGTATTCCTGTGTCAATACTGTATGGTTAAATAATAAGATTTTGTAACTAATCATAAGTTATTGTAAGCCAAGGTCCCAAGCTTATTTTTACAAATATTACTTCTTTTCCTTTGTTTTTCAATATAAATTCTAAAACTGTCTCCATTAATTCCATAATAATGCCTTTTGATATTGTGATTAGAATTGCATTAAATAATTTAGAGATAATTGCTACCTTAGAGAAAACAATTCCTCACATCCATGAACATGGAATTTATCTGTATTCAAATTGCAACTCAAATTCCTTTCTTTAATAATATTTTGTGAATTTTATTTCTAGCTTTTTAAAAAGTCACTTTTATAGTTATACCAATGTGATTGTTATTTAAATTAAATATTATTACTCTGGGTTTTAGTGTCAAATATCATTGGTTTATTTTTTCATACTCATTTCCAATAATTTTGCTGAATTTTTAATTCTAATAATTTTTCTCCAATTTTGAACGTATTCACTATGTAATAAGTTTTTAATCTGCCAAAAAGGACAATTTGGCCACTTCATTTCAAGTGTTCTTCCTTTTTGTTCTACTGAATTGGTTAGGTTCCACCCCACACTGTACAGATGTGGAGATAGTGGCATTGTTTTTATTGTGTCTGATATTCACAGAAATACTTCAACATTATCTCTTATGCTCTATTCTTGAGTGCCAGTCTTGCTCTGTAGATCGTGCACCCATCAGAATCACAGCAAAATTTCTGGTCTGAACTAAGCATTTCTGTGTTCTATATAATCCCTAGTTTTTCTGTTCTTGGTTTTGAACCTAGTCTCATCATTTCCATTATCACTAAAAAACAATTTTATATACCGCAGAGTTTTGAAAAATGAACTTTTTGTTCTAACTTTACTAGAAATCCCACCGAAAGTTTTAACATGTTAATTTTATTTCCATGGTTTAAAAACTCTCACCACAAGTAAATACTATTAGGGAATATATATGCTAGTTAGTGTGGTTCAGACATTCCACAGTATATACAAATTTCAAGGGCTGGGGTTATGGGTCAGTGGTAGAGTGCTTGCCTAGCATGTATGAGGCACTGGGTTTGATTCTCAGCACCACATATAAATGAATAAAATAAGGGTCCATTGACAACTGAAAAAAATATTTAAAAAAAATATTTAAAACATTATGTTGTACATCATATATGTGTGTGTAATTTTTACTTGCCAATTAAAGTTAAAAGATATAAGACTGATCTTAATGATTAACTCTTAAAAATAAAAGAAATAGAAACACATGTATATGTTTAGATATGTATATGTACCTACATACTTATGTAGGCCTATATGTGAATGTTTTATACATATGTGTATATGTATATATAAACATATACATACATATATAACATACATATGTTATATATGTGTGTATATATATACATACATGCATACATACATATATACATAAATGTAAATCAATAAAAATATATCCCAATTTTCAATAGTTGGGATTGAACTACCATTTACCTTCATTTCCAACCCTTCTTATATTTTATTGTGAGACAGAGTCTTGCTAAGTTGCCCAGGCTGACCTCAAACCTGCAATTAGTCTCCCTTAGCCTTCTGAGTAGCTGTAATTATAGGCATGTGACACAGCACCTGATCTGACTTTATAAATCTTATTCTACAATTTCCTCTCTTATCAGAGTTGATATTCAGTCAGGATACCATGTCAGATATTTGAAACACTGAAATGTTTTCCTGACAGGTGATTAAATAAAACCACCTGGGTTCTTTCTCCAACTTCTTACCCAGGTTCCAGATTGTCCAGTTGTTACCCTGATTGTCCATTCTGATCTACAGATTTCCCAAGGAAGTTGCAACTAAAATGGTTACATCTGATCCAGTAATGAGCCTTAAAAATCATGCCCTAATACATTGCAAGCATCTGTTTTCTCATTGATTAATATTCCTACTATGCTAGATGTTAAATATTTCAAGTACCATCTCTGAAAAAAACTTTCTGGAGATTTTTATGTTATACTTTTTATAATTTTATAGCATTTATATAAACCAATACATATTTTATATAATTAATTTTTAAAATGTAATACATACGTTATTCTGCAACTATATTTTAATGGAGAACTATCCATTTGTAGGTCTAAGGCATTTATTTTAACTTGTATGTGGAATTCTATTTCATTAATATTTAGTGGTTCAATGATCTATTTTTCCACTGATGAAAACTTAGGTAATTTTCAATTTTTCACTATTGTATTCATTTAAATGAACACAACTTTATAAACTTACTTTTTAACTTATGCCAGAATTTCTATATTGCAGATTCTTGGAAGTTAAAACTATCAGGACCTAGAAAAGGAACAATTCCATTTAATTAGAAACCAAATTATCATAACTGACTAATTGGTAGAGTCTATAAATCTAAACTGTGTAAAGTTTAAAGTGGTATTACTTTGTTTAAATAAATGTCTGAGACAGGCCTGTTTAGCTGAGTAGCAGCAAATTCTAGGGGATTGGTTGTTTAATTTTTGTCCAACTCTGATGCAGCATTGGTTTGGCTGTCAAAGTAACAATTAATCTGGCTTAGATTATGATGAAAATAATTCCAAGTCCTTCTAGTACATCCAAATGATTCAATTAACCTCCTGGTTAGCTGATGACATTTTTTGCTCTGAATGAGACTGAATTCAGAGGATTCTGAGACCTCCCCTGTTTTTTAGTGATAATAGAAATGATGAGACTAGGTTCAAAACCAAGAACAGAAAAACTAGGGATTATATAGAACACAGAAATGCTTAGTTCAGACCAGAAATTTTGCTGTGATTCTGATGGGTGCACGACCTACAGACCAAGACTGGCACTCAAGAATAGAGTATAAGAGATAACTTTGTGAAGACACAAAGTCTGTCTTCAGGTTTCCCCCAAAAGTTGTCATTGTCCCTTTGCCCTCATGTACCCTTCCTGCACCTCCACTTTTCTATTTCCTAGTGGCATGCCACATTCATCATTACACTGAGTTAGGAACTTAAGTCTGATATGGTTTGAGTTTGGGAGTGTCTGAGCCATCTTCCATAAACTAGATGCTTTCACATCGGCCCCAAGTGCACATGTTGGACACACACCCAATGATGTGCCTGAGTCACCTCCCCTCTACCTCCAACCCCCACCCCCTGCCACTAATCCCCCCCTTCTATGTACTTTTCAAATACAAATTAACAAACCAAGAGTCCATATTTCCAAACATAGTCTGTGTCAGACTCATACTTTAGGACACTATATACCTGCTGTGTATTGGACAAATAAAGATAGATCTTCTTCTCCACAGTACATTCAAATTATTCCAACTAGCCAATGCTAAGTCTGCTTACCTCCCCGCCCCCCCACAGAAGGTCTCCTTTCTGCCTTGTGACTGATCTTGCTAATTCTCCCTGTGCCCCTCCCCCACAGTGTACCATTCCCTTTCCTCTTGAAACTGTGGGTAATAAAAGATCTGCAACCATCTCCTTATTTGTTGGCCTTACTAGACTTTAAATTTTCTCTCATTACACAGTGTTTTTAAAACAGGCAGTTGTGTGGAGAAGAGACTTTCTCCACTTGCACATTCTACTATATCTGAAGTTTAGTCACATAGGATTTTGCTGCTTTCTCAATTTCTTTTAAATAGTTGCATCAATTTGTATTCCCACCAAAAGTGTTGGAGAGTCCATGTTTCTCTCCATCCTAAGCAGCACTTGGTTTTATAAGACAAGCACTTCTGAAAATTATGCTAATGTAAACTTATTTGTTCATATTAATTTGTATTTTCCTTACCACTATTGGACTTAAGCATTCTGATTTCCTCTTCTGAAAAGTAAGTGCCTGGCAGTCTGAGGTCAACCTTCTTTGATTATGCTGTATTTTATCTTACCATTTAAATCTTAATAGAACTTTAAATGATATTTTTATTGTAAATAGGAGCCTTTAGTCTGGTAAGCGTTTTATATAGTTAGTGTTGAGATATAGGAATAGCTGTCAATCTTTAAAGGTTCATTTTATTTCTGATGATTTTGCTAACTTCATCATCGGGGTTTTTATCTCTACAACATAATCCCATTTGAATAAAAAGACAGTATTTTTCATTTGTAATGTTACTTTTTTGTTGTCTTTGTCTCATTTTTTTTAAAAAAATTGGAATCTCAGTGATAACTATGACTAGTAATTACAAGAGCTTACATTTTCTTTCTAACCCAATCCCATTATTTATAAACCTGTCATTTTTCTGATAGTTATATTCACCTACAAAAAGGGACGATTCTGTATTCCCACTATGTGAAAAGTTTTTGTAGTATATGTGCATTAATTTTGTTGGAATATTTTCTCCCTCTCTTTGTCTATATGATTTGTGTGCATTAATTTATTAATGAAAAGTCTTGAAAAATCAATTAATTTTTTATACTGAAAATAAATATGTACAAATACATATTTAAACATTGATGGCTAGAATCTTTCATTTTTTATTAAAAATTTTACACATATTAATAAATGGGATTGGTATTGGTTTAATTTTCTTGTATTATTTTTCTTTGGTGTTAGAATCCAGATAATATTATCCTCATAAAAAATGAACTGGGCCTCCTCCCTTCTTTTTAAAAAATTCTCATCTGTTTATATAAAGTAGAGATTTGCTGTTCCCAAGTGAATTTTCTAAATGAAACTTCCCTCATGGTGTCAAAACTTCCACACATCAGAAGGGGAAGAATTTATTTTGTAAAGTCAGCTTGTCATTCCTCAGAACGTGATGTGCATATACAGTTGCTATGAGCACTTGGCCCTGAATCTATAATGTGCTGAATGGTCCTCAAGAGCACATCTCCACAAAAGACCTTACCTGGCAGTGAGAGCAACCTTTTGCTTTTGTGTCTCACTTTATCATAAGTCACTACGAATCTGAGATTGAGTGGTCTGTATTATTTCATGCCTGTAGGCATACCTGAACTTCTCAAAAGCAATCAGGATCCTTTAAAACCAAACTAGATTTAACAAATAGCACATAATACAAAATAAACAAAGTTTTCCTAATTTCAATGTCCTTCTCTGCTCTTCTGCCCAAAGTTTCCACAGATTTCTCTGAGCATTGTTATCCATGATAGAAGCACATAATATTTTTCTTCCTTTTAACACATTTACATCCAATAACATGAAGACACTAATGCCACTGAACTATACTCCTAAAAATGGTAAAGATCATAATTTGTATTGTGTATATGTTACCACAATAAAAGAGACAAGACAAATATATTTATAGCAATAATGTTTGAGTTAAGGGAATATAGTTCAGATATACCTAACACTTTTCGTTATTTTCCAATTATTCTATAATAAGGATGCCTTCTTTATCAAATCAAAACCCAAATAATACAGTATTATAAGAAAACACATTACACCAAAGATATTTTAAATATGCTCAGTTCATTTTCCAAACTGAGAAAGATGTTTTAGAATTATTTTCATATAAAAATGCCTTCAGGTCTTCTGTACATCTCAGTCATTTTAGAACTTAGTTCCTCAAGAAATAATTATAATCATCTATTTCAATGGTTTAAAACAGTCATTATTTGTACATCATGTTTTAGGTCTTAGATACTTTTTTAATAACTTGGGGAATTTTATTATAAAATTCATTTCAAGAGTTACAAATAACTTAAGTATTTACTTATATCACGATTATGGATTCACATAGTGAGCCCCTATTGTGTGTAAGGCATTCATCCGGGTATTTTAGTGTTGAGAGAATTGCTGAAATCTCTGTTCTTAGGAAACTAACTTTATGCCTGTTAATGGGACTATAATAGCATTGCCTAAGAATAACAAGAAAAATTATTTGAGGAAGCTGAGACAAAGGTGGCACTAAGCATATTTTTAAAAACTGCTTTGTTGAGATATAATATGTAAATCATTTCAGCTGTTTAGATTGTACAATTCAGTACTTTTGATATTTATAGAATTTTGCATCACCACAATAACCTTTGGGCTCATGCTTAGTTCTTCTCCATCCCTCCTTCTTAGCACTTTCTCATCAGCCCTAGGAAATCATTAATCTATTTTCTGTCTCTATAGATTTTTCTCTTCTGGGCATTTCATAAAAATAGAATAAAATATGTGATCTTTTGTAACAAGTTTTTTTTCTTTAGCACAATGCTTTCAGGGTCCATCTGTGTTCAAGCATGATGTAATATTTTACTCCTTTCTATTCCCAAATAATTGTATGCTTTCTCTATATAACACATTTTGTATATATTTATATTTTTAAATCAGTGAATGGATATTGAGGTTCTTTTGGCTTTTACCTATTGTGAATAGTGCTGCTATGAACATTCTCAAATGGTCTTGATATGACTGTTTTCAATTCTCTCAGTCATATACCCAGTAGGAATATAATTGATGTGTCAAAGGATCTGATTTTAGGCACCAACCTGGGTAGGGCATAATACCCATAGTGCCCAGTTTTTGGTCAAATGTCAGTCCCAATATTGTCATGAAGGTATTTTACAGATATGATTTTTTACATTCAGTTGATTTAAAGTAAATTATAATTGATAATTTGGGTGTGCCTCACTCAACTAATTAAAGGCCTTAAGCTAAAATATGGTTTCCTGAAAAATATGGATTCTGCCTCAAAACTGTAACATGGCATCATGTCTGAATTTCCAGTCTATAGGCTTCCCTAAAGATCTCAAACTCATCAGCTTCCACCATCACAATGGAGTGAGCCGATTCTTTAATATAAACATCTCAATGCACATAAGAAGGAGAAAAAAGGTATGAATTGGAGATATATATGACAACTCTTTTTGTATGATAGCTGATACATACATTTTCATTTAATCATTTGAGGAGCTGGTAAACAAATTTGTAAACTGGCTGTACCATTCTATATTCTCACTAGCAGTGTAAAAAGGTTCTTATTTTTCCACGTCTCACCAATAGTTGAAATTATTTGATCATTTGTGTCTAGATATCTATTGGATATGAAATGGTTTCTCACAATAGTTTTTTGTGTTTCCTTGATGAACTAATGCTACTAAGAATCTCATCAAGTATTTATTCACCATTCATATATTCTTTCTAGGAGAATTATCTTTTCCCATCCTTTATCTATTGTTTAATTGAATGATTTTCTTACTAGGTTGTAGGAATTGTTTATATATTATAAATACAAGATACTTATCTCAGAAATGCTTTGAAAATATTTCTACTCATTCTGTGGATCATTTTGTTATTTTCTACATGTTGTCCTTTGCAGGACAGAAATTTTAAACTTTGATGCAGTCTGAGTTATCTGTTTACTTCCTCTATTGCTGGTGTTTTTCCTGACATATATATGGCACTATTGTTTAATCCAAGAGCATAAATACTACATTTATGTTTTCTTTAAAGAGTTTTATAGTTTTAGCATTTACATTAGGTTTTTGATCAAATTTAAATTTATTTTTTGCCAGTGGTTTGCATAAGAGTTCCAATAACATTTTTTGAATAGATATCCAGTTATTTAAGCAACATTTTGCTAAAAAAATGTATTTTTTTCCTATTGGGTTGTCTTTGTACTATTGTTGGAAATGATAAGGACTTTAAAAATATAATAAACAATTCAGGCAAGGATGAGGAGTTTTAAGATGTTTTCTTTGGAAGTATACAAGTAATCAGTTTTTTGGCCATGCATATCTGAATTTGAAATATCAAAATCAATTGATCAAAGTGTTGTCTGGGTTTTTGAATCCTTATGTTAATATCACACTGTCTTGATTTCCATATTCATTTTAGCTTCAGCCTCTTGATATTTGTAAAATGTCAGTGGAATTTTGATAGGGTTTCCATTTAATCTGTGGATCAATTGGGTAATATAACTACCTTAACAATATTGTTTCAATACATTTCTACAGGGATATTTTCCCTTTAGTTGTATTTTATATTTTGTAGTTTTCAATATAAAATATTAAAAATATTCAAAATTTTCAATTTTGTAGTTGTCAATATGCAATATTGTTCTTTTTATTAAAAATATTCATAATTATTTCATTGTTCTGATACTTTTTAAAATGCAACTATTTTAAAGTTTAATTTCCAGGTATTTTATTGCTACTCATAGAATTGCAATTAGCTTTACATATTTATCTTGTATCTTTACAATTGGTTCTATTTTTTTTTTTTTTTTTAGTTTAATTGGTTCTTTGGAATGTTCTATATATGATTGTGCTATCAGCAGAGGGATACTTTTGTTTAGATGTCTTTCTTTTTTTTTTCTTGCCTGATTTCCCTAGAAATAATCTTCAGAACAGTATTATATAGAAGTGATATGAGTATATATTCCAATTTTTTTTCTTGATCTTAGGGAGAGAGGTGATGAAGTCTTTCACCATTTAGCATGATGTTAGCCTTGTGATTTTTTTTTTTTTCTTTTTTTTGGACGCCTTCATTAGGCTGAAGAAGTTCCCTTTCAGGTCTAGTTTGTTGAGTGTTTTCACAATTTAAGTGTGTTAGATTTGCCAAATGACCACACTATTTTTGTTTTGTTTTTTTGGATACTGGAGATTGAAAACAGGAGTGCTTAACCATTGAGTCACATCCCCACCCCTTTTTATTTATGAATTTATTATTTTGAGACATGGTCTCATTAGGTTGCTTAGGGCCTCACTAAGTTGCTGAGGCTAACCTTGAACTCTTGATCCTCCTGCCTAAGCCTCCTGAGTTGCAGGGATTACAGGCCTGCACCACTGTGCCCAGCTAATCTCTTTTATGTCTCTAGAAATGATCATATGTATTTTGCTTTTCATTTTTGGCTGATTTTTGTATATGAAACAAAACTTGCATTTCTGGGATAAATTCAATTAGTTATTGCAAATAAAGCTTTGTTATATGCTTTTGGGTTAGCATTATTATAAATTTAGTGAGTTTTTTGTTCTGCATTCTTAAATTAATAAGCAGTTTTCTTGTGATTTCTTTCTTAATTTGGGTGTATAAAGGTAATACTGGACTCATGATAGCTAGGTGTTTCTTCCTATTCAATTTTTTGGAAGAATTTGTACTTGGTATCATTTCTTTATTAAGCAATACGAATTTCACCCAGGATGCGATCTGGGCCTGGGCTTTTCTGCTGGAAGACTTGTAATTAATGATTTAATCTTCTTACTTACTGCAGGCCTTTTCAAGTTTTCTGTTTCTTCAGGATTCAGTTTTAGTTGTTTGTTTTTCTAGGAATTTGTTCATTTTATTTAAGTTATTCAATTAATTGTTATATAATTTCTTGTCACATCCATCATTGCTGCTTTTAATAATTTGCATCTCTTTCTGGCCCCTATGTATCATCTCCCTAAAATTTGTCTATGTCTTGATCATTTCAGAGAACTGTTAGGCCTTTTAAAATATTTTCTTTTATTTATTTATTTATTTATTTATTTATTTTATTAGTTGTGCATGACAATACAATGATCTTGACATATCATATATTTGAATCAAATGGGGTATTCTGTTAATTTATTTCTAACCTTTGTTCCTGTCTTCTTAATTCTTCTAGTCTCATTTTTCTTTTTCAGTACCAGGGAATGAGCTCAGGAGCATTCTACTATTCTACTAGCCTTTTATTTTTTATATGTTTTATTTTCTATTTTGAGACAGGGTCTTGCTAAATTGCTGATGGTGGCCTTGAACTTTCAATCCTCCTGCTTCTGCCTCCCCAGTTGCTGGGATTACAGCTTTGTGTTACCACACTCAGCTAAATCTTCTAGGTAGCGCTCGCTCTCTCTCTCTCCCTCCCCCCCCCTCTCTCTCTCTCCCTCCTCCCTCCCTCCCTCCCTCCCTCCCTTCCTCCCTCCCTTCCTTCCTTCCTTCTTTCCTTCCTTCTTTCCTTCCTTCCTTTCTTTTTCTCTTTCCACATAATCTAGTTTCTTGAGGAAGAAATTTATGTTACTTATTTAGAGCTTTCTTTTCTTTCAAATATAGATATTTACTGGTAAATACTTCCCTCCCTTCTCCCAAAACAGTATTCACTTCACTGGATTTAATATACTTAGTGTTTTGTTTTTGTTTTTTTCATTCAACTTTAAATACATCTTAATTTCCCTTCTAAATTTTTCTTTGACCTTTTGGTCATAAGGAATGTACTCTTTGATTTCCCCATACTTCGAGATTTCTCAAATTTCTTTCTCTCATTGATTTCTAATTTAATATCATTGAAGTCAGAGAACATGCTTTATAGAATTTCAATTTGATTCAAATCTACTGAGGATTGTTTGGGAAAATTGTTTCACGTCTCTCAAATCCCTGAGAAAACAAGACAGAATGAGCAAGGAAACAAGATTAAAGATCTACACATACTGTCTCCAACAAAACCACATCACTGAGTGTCTCTATGAAGTCCAGTCATGAGCAAATGTAGATGTGGCAAGAGCAGATGCATGGTGCACACAACATAAAAACTGTGTGATGTGATTCAAATGTATTTGTGACAACCCACAGACAGAGAACCTACAAATCACCAAAAAGCTTCTTGTAAACCTCGATGGGTCATTTGGAAAACAGTTTCAGACATTCTGCAGTCTACACTGGGTGAGTAATTTCAAAGGACTTGAAGAATGTCTGATGGCTGTTGGAATATATAGTATCTATTTTATGGTGAATAAATATTCATATTAAAATTTATGATTGCATTTGCATAAATAGCTTTGGCTTTATCTTGGCTATGGTTGTTTTTATGTCTGCATTAACTACCTTGGCTGCAAAACAGATTCTTGTCCTGGTAGTCAGTTATAGATAAATATGAGGATAACGATAATCACAAGAGTACCAATTATATTACTGAGCCCTAACATGCATCAAATTAGGAGCCAGTCTTCTCTATAAATTATCTGCAATACTCACTGTGTTATGGTTAACACTACTTCCTCCAATATCATCTGGTCTCCATTTCTGCTTTCTCATAATGCTACTCCAGCTTCATTACAATTTAACATGGTGTTGTGTAGGTATTGACCATTTCCATTTGGGTAGAAATAATTAATTTCATTTTTTGTTGAGTGGTTTTGTTCCCTTACAGGAAATAAATCACTTCTTGAATACATATCTTTCCAACTGCTCGAAAGATATGACAAATTGAAAACTCTCTGAGGTGTGTTAATACATTTTACTGTCTGGTTATATTGCATTTTAATGCAAGACCTTATAAAAGATTACTTAGATTTTGTTCTGGTTTTTATGGAGGTCTAAGCTGCACTCAATAACCCCTGTCAAATAAAGGTAAAAAACTAATTAAGTAATAAATCCATACAAATTGTTACAAAAAAGTAATGAATTCCTTGCATCTTTTATAATAGCAATACTGTATTAAAAAAACATTAGTTAGTATGGCAGTTCAGGGCCAGGTCTGAAGGGAAAAAGGATCTTTAGCTCATGGGATGTATATCTTATCTGCTCAGTTTGGTTTAGAATATCAAAGCAGAAACTCTCAGACTCCTTTAAATGATTTCAGATGCTTTTTAATGCCTTTGCAATATAACTTAGAAATTAGGTCTCAACTTTATTAGTAGTATGTGTAGTTTTGTAGATAATAAAATTTTAATTGTGGAAAAAAATTAGTTTAAGATAAAATTATCAAAAACTAAAAACAGAAATATTCAAGAAGCACTCAAGACAGTTATTGAAATATGCTCCGTGTATTAGTAGTGTGGATCTAAACAAGTGAAAGATGAAAAAGGCCCAGGTGACACCCTCAGCTAGGTTATACATTTGTCCACTTCCTAGCTGATTCTTGTTCAAGGAGTAGAAATTAATGGAATTAGATAAGTAGGCTATGAGTTTTAAGTTTATCACTTAAAAACCTATGGTGGAACTTCAGACTTTGAGAATTTAAAGATATTATAAATGACATGTAAATAAGAACTGGCTCATGGAAACTTATACTCATAAATAAAAAGTTAAAAGAGGCCTTAGAAGGCATGTAAACATGTAAGAAATGAATGACATAAAGTTCAATAAAATGCATAGCATTCTCTTGAATGACTTATTGCCAATTAGAATCAAATGAATTTAGGGTCACAAACACATTTCATTTTAACATCAAGGATGTTAAAGTTAGTATCAAGTAATGTTAGTATCAAGGATCAAAGAATGTCAATGTTTAAAAGTCATTATAGATGATGTAATATCATTCACTGAAAACTTGAAATACATTTTTCCAACAGCTATAAGAAAAAAATGCTTAGGAATTACATAAGCACTTCCAATAATTATTATGTAAATAAATATGGCAGAGACTACATTAGGTCACAAGAAAACACCTACTATAGCAACAACAAGAACAACAACAAAGGATATTCAAAGTGTAAAAATATTTTGGACAAGCAGAAAAGTGAAATATAGATGACATAGGCTTAAATATTTAAAAAAAATTTCATAGCCAGGGGCCATGGCATACACCTATAATCCCAGCAGTTTGGGAGGCTGAGGCAGGGGGATTATGAGTTCAAAGCCAGCCTCAACAATTTAGTGAGGCCCTGAGTAGCTTAGTGAGATCCTGTCTCAAAATAAAAATGAAAAGGGATGGGGATGTGGCTCAGTGATGTGGCTCAGTGGTTAAGTGCTTCTGGGTTCAATTCCCAGTACCAAAATAAATAAATAAATGACGAAGAAAAATTAAAATTCAGTAAAAGCAAGGATATTAGGGTCATGTTATGTGGTGATGACACCTGGCAATGATATGAACAATGACAACAAGCAATAAATCTCTTGAGTCTTTTTAAAAAGAAATTTGAGATATTTAAATAGAATTAAATGGAGAGAGAATTATTACACAGCAAAACAGTGATAAGAAAAAACATTGTAACTAAACATAATTTCCTGGCACACACACACAAAAATTATAAAGCTTTCATTGTCTACTTCAAAATATTGGGAATTTTTTCCAGAAGACTCATCACTTGTTTAAATTTTGAATTCTGAGGGGAAAAAAACTGGAAATACCATTTAGATTTGTATTTTTCTATTGATATTAACACTATGTAGAAATAAACCTTGAAGAACCATGAGAAATTAAAGATTAGAATAGCAGGATTTTGTCTCTTATATGCTAATTCTAGGTTTAAATTTGTACTGGTGTTTCACAGAAGATTGTTCAAAGTTGAAAATTATTGATTAGTTTCTAAACTAGGTTTCATATTACAGTTTTAACATTATGTATCTGCTATAGGTTCTGTCAAATAACACATTTTTTTGCAATAAACGTCACATATCTTATTCTGTTAGTTTTATATCTTTCATTGGATATTAATAAAACAAACAGATTAAAGACATCTTTAAAACACTTATTTTTTTATTAAGGCTCAAAGAGTTGGTAAAGACAAAGAGAATACTAGGGAAGGAGAAGAGAAAAGAAGGTAAAGCTGAAAACAAAAGGTAAGTCATGGTTTTACAAAGGATCTTGGGGATATGAAAACTTAATAGAATCTGTCCTTGAAAGGGGGAAGGGTGAGAACAGAGGGAAAAAGAGTATGTTCAGCAATGATGGAGCCAAGAGACAGACTCCTGGGAGGCCTGTTTACCAGCCTGTGCCTAGTGCCTGAGTGCTCAGCATCATAAACAGAGATACCAATGACCTCGGCCTCTTCAGTTCTGAAAACAAACAGAGCTAAGTCTGCATGCCTTCTGTAATATAAACCACTTCACTTCCTTGGCAAATTTAATTTTGAGCAGGATTATGTGAGAATTATTTAATCAGTAGTCTTGCCACAAATCAGGAGACCTCCAAGCAAAATTACCTCACTTCTTGAATATGATTTTCTGATGTCATCCATTTAAAATAGAGAAAGGAAGACATTGAAAAGAAAAACACTTCCATTTTAGACCCAATAAATATTTCAATGGATAACTGTCAACTCCTTTTTGCTGATTCCTAAGGTCACTTACTATAGCTGATTTAGTAAAATTATTCTTTAATTATCTGTTCTCCTCTTTAAACATGAGAGGATTTAATTTGTCAAATATCTGAAGGACTGATTTGAAATCCATGGTTTGTCATTTCTCTCCCAGAGGAATGTTCTCACCTTTGTGAAGACATACATCAGAGCATCACAATGGTCAATATCCCAGTCACTTATGTCTAGGTGATAGGACAAACTTCCTTCTGGTTATGAACTCGCCATATCTGATAACCAGATACATTCCTACTGTATCCCACTGGATTTAAGAAGTGAAATTATTTATGTCTTAAATGGGCTTACATTATCGAAGGTTTGCTAGGTTCATCTCACCCTGGATAGTTTCCTGACTTTGCCAACCATTCTTGTATGAGTTGTGGAGAGATTTGATGACAGCCACAGGAAGGTGATGCTATTTATCTAGCCTAGTAGGTCGATTTTAAAGGCTGCTCAAAATAGACATGGGCCAGTCATGAGGAATAACTATGCTGACCCAGTACCTCTCCACTTCCATTTGGGTGATTAGTACCCAATAGAATTGAACCTACCTGGGGGAGCTTGGAAGTCACTGGTTAATTCAACATTCTTAGTATGAGAACCCTCTAGGATGTTCCAGAGGGAGGTAGAATCATGCCTAGCACCTTCTCTGTGTAATCCCACCAGTTTTGTTCCCTCTGCTTGAAGATGACCTGGAACCAGGTGAGGCCATCCGTTCAAGGTAGTCTATCAGCATGTAATATGGAGTGGAATGTTTATGTTTTTCTCTTGTATGTACATCTTTGGGCCTAGATATGATTATTTGCAGACTTAAGGAGTTAGAAAATCTCTACATGTAAATTTGTATCAATAACTCACATTAGCACCATGCACTACTAGTGATGTTGCTGAGAGCCACGGCCGAGTCTGTATGGCCCCTGGCATTTTGCCAACAGTATTGATTGACAGGCGAGGCATTACTATCCGCCTCTGCCGCAACTTTTGTGTTCTCGCACTATTTTGGAGTTCTCGTGGGGATTTCCGGGGATTCCCCGAGAGTTCCCATTGGTTGGGGAAGTGCAGGAGGAGGGATTTCCGAGAGAGATATTTCCGGCTGGGGGTTCCTGGAGAAGCCTCGTGGCGTTCGGGAGGATTCCCCGGGAGCTGTGTGAAGTGTTTTCCTGCAGTTTGAAAATAAAGTTTGTTCCTGCTTCAGTGGCTCGTGATTTGTGCCCAGCCAGACTGTGGCATGATGTGAGTTATCTTGACCTCACACCCCTGTGTTATATACACAGGTAGCCTAAAAATATTTAGTATTATGAGGTTCTAAGATGATGTATCCACGCTTCTAGGACACATTTTCCTATTTAAGTATACTAAATAACAATGCCTTTTTAAAAATAGATGAGGTCTGTTTTCATCATGAAGTTCAAATAAAAACTTGATCTCTCAACTGAAAGTAATAACTGGATTCCTCCTATCCACACATCACCATAGTTAGCCCAGTTAGCATGTGAGGTTCTTTTCACATGCTAATGGTACAGAAAAGCAATCTCTGGCTTAGCAATTAACATCAGTGATTTTATAATATTACAGGAAATGATCCTTAGTCATATTTTAGATAAAGGCTAGGTTGAAGATCAAAAGGGCCTGATTAAAAATCTTGACAGTCTAGGGTATAGACAACCTCCCATTTATATTTGATATGTAAAATAGTCCATGTTACTTTGGGGGGCTGCTTTTATCCATTCCCAATTTAAAATACAATAATAGTGTTGTTTTCAGTATTTGACTAAGTTAGGTGATTACTCAATAAAAGGGAGACTTTATAAAAAAATTAATTATAAGTAAAACATAATTGAACAAAATAAAACATAAATCAACCAAACTGAAGCTGCCTTTGGGTAAAGCATGCGTGTACTTCAATCCCTAGAGATCCAAGCCCACAAAATATTAATATCCAACCACTAAGGCACCCCAGTTCCTGGGTTCGCCGTTGGCCAAACATTGTATAAATGTGAAGATCCAAGGTTAAAGCAGAGTGTACATGAAACCCAGCAGGGAGAGAATGGGGGAGACAAGGCCAACCAAAATCATTAAGCATGAATTTAGAAGGCTGGGTTGTGACCTCACCAGAAAATTCTCCTCGTTTTGCAATTTCATAGGCACACTTTTGGCCTTAAAGCATGATTCAAAGGGACATGTCTGCCAGCTGTTTTAGGATGCACATAAAATTGGAAGTAAGCTAACGAGCTTTTCAGGCCCAGAAATTCCTCACATCTTCCAAATGTAGAAAAATGTAGGAACTGGCTTGTGTTTGTCTCCATTTGTTTCCTTCATTTTTAAATGGTACAAATCACTCTCTTCTATTCTATTCCAAAATCTTTGCACATTTAAAAAATTCCTATATTGAAAACTGATAACTACCCATGGCCATAAGTTTATTTTTCTCCTTATTTAATATGTATATTTCTAGGTGTGTATATAAATACAGATACACACAATATTTCCAAGTATGAATATGGTTAAATATTTGCATTAATATTATAAAAACTTCACATTAAGTTACTTGTGACACATCATTTAACCTGCCTACTATCCAACAGAGTACTTATTTTATATATTCATATAATAAACATCCATAAATATTTTTGTTCCTTGCACCTATGAAAAATATTCTAGATAATTGGTTATATAAACAACTATGAAATTGTTGAATCCAAGAGCATTCATGATATTAGTTGTGATTAATGCTGTAAAATTTCCCTGAAATTGGTAATATCTCTGAGACTCTTATCAAAGGATTGAGAGTTATGTGAAGATTAATTACTATTAAAGATGTCATTAAAAAGTCGAGAAATTCCTTTCTACAGAAAGCTACAAGGAAAAGCCTAGGTAAATTTCTCAACAATAACAAAAATTTCATAACACAGGAATTTTGTCAAAAGAAGTTAACAAATTAACAAGAGTTGATTCTCATTTGGATAATAGTAGCAAGAGTCTATGGAATTCTTACGAGGGCCTACTTCTACCCAAACACTTTACTTGATTTTCGAAACCACTGTGGACTTTCCAATTGTGGGCTTGTAGCAAAAACCAGCAGCCATACAGTAAGAGGTGATGGACTGGACTTCACTGGGGAAAGTATGATTAAAACCCCACAGCTTTGCCCACTAAATGGAGCAGACTTAATTTAGAAGAGATGGGGAATAGCTAAAGCTTCCTTAATTCAAGTTTGCAGACTTGATTCAGAACAAGTATTAGATAAGCCAAAAATTTTAATGCAAAGTGAGAAGGCCATAGATGAACTGAGATCATCCATAAACGAATGGCTTACCACTAAATGATGTAAACTTGGAAGTTAAGAATCCTGTGATACAGAAGGAAAAGTGAAAATCAAGAGAGACTGGAGCTGGTTGCAAATTAGAAAGCACTATAAAGTCTACTTATAGTTGAGTTGGCAGAGAGTAGAAGCACTAGAAGTGCTAGGGGCCTGAATTAGTACTAGGCTGCTTAACAAAGTAACACAGACTGGGTGACATAAATAACAGAAATTTATTTTCTCACAATTCTGACTGCTATAACTGAAATCAAGGTTCAGGCAAAGTTGGTTTTATATTCTCAGCCCTCTCTCCTTGGCTTGAAGTCAGCTTTCCTCTGTGTCTTTCACATTGCTACTCTTCTGTGTGTATCTGTGTCCTGATCCCTTCTTTTTATAAGGACACCAGTCATATTAGAATAGGGTCCAACCATGTGGGCTGATTTTACCTTAATAACTCTTTCAAAGGGTTTATCTCCAAATGCAGTCACGTTCTGAGTTATTAATTTTAAGTTTTCAATACACAAATTTTTCAGGGACACTATTCAACTTGCAGTATTCTGCCTTAGAGCCTGTCCAAAATCCATGTCTGTACATGCAAAGTGGACTCACCACACCCTGAAAGCCACAAAAGACTTAACCTAGCATCAAATCTATTTTCAAAATTATACTAATTAAATATGGCTGATAATTAAGGAATAAATCATCCTGAGGCAAAATTCCTTTACAGTTAAGAACACGTAAAACCATGTAAGTTATTTGCTTCCAAAATACAATGATGGAAAAAAAAAACATCAGATAAACATTCCCATTCAAAAATGGAAAAATGTCAAATGGTGGTTCCATTCCCAATTTTCCATGAAATCTCCATACTGCTTTCCATATTGGCTATACCAGTTTGCAGCCCCACCAGCAGTGTATCTTTTCCCCCTCATCCTCAACATTACTTATTGTTATTTGTCTTCATAATAGCTGCCATTGTGACTGGAGTGTGATGAAATCTTAGAGTAGTTTTGATTTGCATTTCTCTAATTGCTAGCAATGATGAACAGTTTTCATATATTTGTTGATTGATTGTATATCCTCTTCTGAGAAGTGTCTGTTCAGGTCCTTGGCTTATTTATTGATTGGGCTATTTGTTTTGGGGGGCTTTTTTGTTTGTTTGTCCATTTTTGTTTTGTTTTTGGTGCTTAACTTTTTGAGTTCTTTATATACCCCAGAGATTAGTGCTCTGATGTGTGAGGGTAAAGATTTTCTCCTAAGATGTAGGCTCTCTATTCACCTCACAGATTGTTTCTTTTGCTGAGAAGAAATTTTTTAGTTTGAGACCATCCCATTTATTGATTCTTGATTACCCAAAGGACTTAAAAACAGCATACTACAGGGACACAGCCACATCAATGTTTGTAGCAGCACAATTCACATTTGCTAAACTGGAACCAACCTAGACACCCTTCAATAAATGAATGGATAAAAAAAGTGGCATATACACAATGGAATATTACTCAGCAATAAAAGAGAATAAAATCATGGCATTTGCAGATAAATGGATGGAGTTTAGAGAAGATAATGCTAAGTGAATTTAGCCAACCCCCCAAAAAAACAAATGCCAAATGTTTTATCTGATATTAGGAGGCTGATTCATAGTGGGATAGGGAGGAGGAGCATGGGAGGAATAGACAAATTCTAGATAGGGCAGAGGGGGGGAGGAAAAGGGAGGAGGCATGGGCTTAGAAATAATGGTGGAATGTGATGGACATTATTATCCAAAGTACATGTATAAAGACATGAATTGGTGTGAACATACTTTGTATACAACCAGAGATATGAAAAATTGTGCTCTATCTGTGTAATGAGAATTATAATGCATTCTTCTGTCATATAAATAAAAATATTAATTTAAAAAAGGGAAAATATGATAGAATAAAGGGGTGAAGTGTCTTCATCTGTTGGCAACCCAGCTGAGCAAATTCTACTGGATGGAAGCCTCTCCAACAATGTTATTTGTCTAGATGCTCTGTCTTCATAGCCTATTGAGGTAGCACAATCTTTTTAGCCCACAAGAATGGTAGTTCTGACCTATTGGGTATAGAGAGTAACTGCTCTTTTTATAAACAAGGAAGATATAGCCCCCAACCCGGGACCTGTGACCTCTGGACTTCTTTCAGAGTTGCCTTTCCTCTTTATGAAAGAATGATATGTATTCTCAGGCAGATAGCTCTATGACCCTGTCCTATAGAATCTTATTTCCTCCTTCCTTCCTTCATTTCCACCTCTATTTTCTTAGCCCAAGCTCCAGTTGGGAAGGTAGACACAGGATTATTTTACTGGGGCCCCTCTCTGTGGCTTGAAAATGGTTATCATTTTTTGTGTCTTCATAGGATCTATGTATATCTGTATCCTAATCTCTTCTAATGAGCAAACTAGACATTGGAATAGAGCCCAGTCAAATGACCTCATTTTGCTTTAATTCTCTCTCTAAGGCACTATCTCCAAATAGAGTCACATTTTGATATACAAGAATTAGGACTTCAACATAAGAATTTTAGGGGACATAATTCCACCCATAATAGTACCATACTCAAATAAATCGGTGGTTACTGAACTGTATAAATCTGTAGTTAACCTGTCAAAGAAGAGAAACTGAAATTGAAAGTAAATAATAGAAATACCCAAACACAACAAGCACCCACACATGGAAGCTTAAGTCTAGGCAGATTATTTAGGTAAAAATAACCAACATTCCTCAGGAAACAGAATTGGTAGTTGTGACAATATATAACACAAAATACATAGTTTTCAACAACAACAACAAAAAAAAATATTGAACTAGAAAGTAACAGGAAAGTTCAAGCTACACTTAGTGGGGAAAAAAAAAAAGCATGCCTTCGATAGAAACTGTATTTGAATGCACCCAAATTTTGGATTTAAAAATACTTCAAAATAGCTATTCCAATATGTTAACAAAATCAAATAAAATATATTTATGCAATTAAAATATGCTGAAATGAGTCAATAAATAAGGATGAAACATTTAAAATCCAGAATTTGAAAATTGCAAAAACAGCATCTAGATATGTGAAGAAAGAACCAGCCAACTTGATGAGATATTGATAGAACTAAGTTGATCTGAACTAAGATTGAATAAAAAATGAGCAGAACCTCAGAGACATTTGAGAAAATATCAAATGTTTCAGCATGCATAAAATGGGAATTTTAAAAAGAGAACAGAAATAAAAATGAGTAACATGAATGATCAAAAACAAGAAGGCTGAACCTATCCCAAATTTGATAAAATATTTAACTTACAAATCCCAGAAGATCCATTAACTTAACACAGAATAAATACAAACCTGACATATCATAATCAAGTTTGCTTAAAACCAAAGACAAAATAAAATTCTAAAGCAAAACCCCAGTGTTAAAAATAAACCTAGAGCATAAATAAACAGCTTTGAAAATGGTATATGGAGAAACATAAAATAACTATGTTTGCATATTCTTATATACACACATATTGTGAAGCAAAATATGAATTCTGTGTGGTTGGGTTTATAACATTTATAACTGAAATATACATGTCGGATGCAAAACTATTTTAGTAAAACAAAGTGGATTGTGACAAATTAAAGATGAAACTCTAGAGGAATTACTAAAATTAACTTAAAAGAGAGCTAACATAGCAACAAATGTATTACAATGATTTACTAAATTATTTTTAAAAGAAGACAATAAAAGTAAACCAGAGCAACCAAAAAAAAAATTAAGGTATAGATAAAAATGGCAAGTGAAAAGCTTTAAACATATCAATAATTATATTAAATGTGTGGACTAAATTTTCATCTAAGGCAGAGATTGTTAGACTGTGTTTCCTTCAAGAGACATAACTTAGATAAAAAGAAACAAATACATTGAAAGTAAAATAATTAGAAAATATATACCATACAAGCAATAACCATAAGAGAGCAGACATAGCTACAATAAAATTCCCTGATAAAAAGAATAATAAATCAATTGTGTTATCATACTCGCAGGAAGCAATTATGTACAAAAGAAAAAAAAGAATGAATGCTCATTCTTCAGATAGAGCAATTTTAAGTGAAAAGAGCAAATTTCAGTGAAATACATGGAGAATAATCCCATCTGTGTGATATTAAAAATTATGTATAACATTCACCCCACATTTCAGGGAGACCAGCATAGTAGTAAAATTATGTATATATGAAAGATGATTAAATATAAAAATCAGATAGATTGATTTTATGTAAAATATTTTATATTTTTTAGTAATCACAAGTCAATATTTCTAGTATGATTCCTGTGCAATTCTGATTATTTCACTTGCAGGAAAATTGATGTTCTTTTGGCCTCTTAAAACTTTTAGTGATTTGTTTTTCCTCAGAGCCCAGGATTTCCATCATAGAGCCATCATGTGCCGCATTATAATTTGGGGACTTTTTTCTTTAGTTAAGGTAAGTACTTTTAATATGAAGACAAATATTTTTTCTAATGAGAAAATATTCACATCTTATTTTTTAAGTTGTTATCTTCCATGAATCCTTCCTATTCTCTTTTGTGATCAAATACTGTATTTTCTCAAGCTTTTCTTCCCACCTTGAAATTTTCTCAATATTTTTCAGTCTTTTTTTTTCATATTAACTTGCTTGTCTGGATTATTAAAAAATACATTAATTTCATACATATCCATTTTTTATTTTGTTTATTTATGTTATTTATGTTTGCTTTCTTTTGGAAATTGTGTTTAAAATTTCCAGGACATTATTATCCTCTGGTTTGCACCTTTAAATGTCACAGTCAGTTATTTTATACTTTTAATGCCTATGGATATCTCTTGAAATATTTTGAAATTGTCTTCTGTTTCCTGCTTTATTTCTTTTTTTTTTTCATAAAAATATTCTATTTATTGAAGGTCCTTTTCTTTGCCTAATATTTTAGAAAGCATATTTCTGTAGCATGAGTCAGTTTGTATGTGATTGATAAATAATGATGATATCAGTATAATGCAAATATTAGCATGTTTCACCTTTGATATTTCCAAAGATTTTAAACGAAGGCTAAGTATGTTAACACAGCTGAGTATTGAACAGAGATATACAATTTTGTACACAATGACAATTTACACAACTTTTATTTTCTTTGTAATATTTACTCATGTGCTCAAAATTTGGCAGTACTTATTGATTTATTCTGTCTATGCAATTAAGTTATTTTTGTTTCTTGCATTCATAACTCAGGAACTTCAAACTCATCTTACATTGTCCCATTGGGCTAATTTTTAATTTATTTTTAGAGGCTAAAATTCATGGTTTACTAGTCCCTTCTATTTATTAGGAATTTATTTTTGCTTTTTAATTTTTTTTCAAAGCAAACTTAATCACCAAACTTTTACAAAATCATGCAATTTTCTATTAGTGTTTTTTATTATTTTTTGTTTATGTATGACAGAAGAATGTATTATAGAGCACAATTTTTCATATCTCTGGTTGTATACAAAGTAGATTCACACCAATTCGTGTCTTTATACATGTACTTTGGATAATAATGTCCATCCCATTCCACCATCATTCTAAACCCATATCCCCTCCCTTCCCCTCCTACTCCTCTCCCCTATCTAGAGTTTGTCTATTCCTCCCATGTTCCCCCCTCCCTACCCCACTATGAATCTGCCTCCTTATATCAGAGAAAACATTTGAGGATGTGGGGGAAAAGGTACATTTATACACTGCTGGTCGAGCTACAAATTAGTGCAGCCAATATGGAAAGCAGTATGGATATTTCTTGAAAAATTGGGAATGGAACCACCATTTGACTCAGCTATCCCTCTCCTTGGACTATACCCAAAGGACTTAAAAACAGCATACTACAGGGACACAGCCACATCAATGTTTATAGTAGCACAGTTCACATTGATAAACTGTGGAACCAACCTAGATGTCCTTCAATAAATGAATGGATAAAAAAAGTGGTATATATATATATATATATATATATATATATGAATATTAATCATCAATAAAAGAGAATAAAATCATGACATTTGCAGGGAAATGGATGGAGTTAGAGAAGATGATACTAAGTGAAGTTGGCCAGTCCCCAAAAACCAAATGCTAAATGTTTTCTCTGATATAAGGAGGCTGCTTTAGTTCTATTTCTTCTGGTTTCAGTTGTTCTGTCTGTATACTTTGGTTCTTCCACTTTATGCTCCTAGATTGCTTCAAGTACTAGGAAAACTTTTTTCTTATTTTTATTTATTATTTATTTTTGCACAAATAAGTAGTTCAACTAGTAGACTAAATTTCTGTACAATAATTAAGTTAGAACTCAAACATCGCTCTTAAATTTATTGGGAAATCTGTCATTGGCTTGTGTTTATCACCAATTTTGCTGGAAATCATTCAGTTAATTTTTTATCACATGACAACTAATTTAAAATTTAAAGCTCTTTATGGAATATTTTATAAATAA
The DNA here is from genome assembly GCF_001458135.2 of Marmota marmota marmota. Lineage (NCBI taxonomy): Eukaryota > Metazoa > Chordata > Mammalia > Rodentia > Sciuridae > Marmota > Marmota marmota. Next base: position 23,852,255 of record NW_026000153.1, read on the forward strand.
AATAGTGTAAGTAAAACCTGTATGTGAGACATGACAGTGTTGTGTATAAGAACACTAGCTCCAAACCTAAATCAGTCTTGCCAAGTTTATATTCGTATCCCAGCCCTATCCATGTCCTGAAAGTCTTCATTTGTTTAAAAGATATGAATCTGTAACTCACAGGACTTTATGACTTTATGACTGATTACATGAATTAAGAGGTCAAAAACAATTAGAGAAGTGAATGGCACATAGTGAACATTTAAAAACAAAAGACAACAAGAACAACAATAAAATGTTAGCTCTTAACACAAATTACCGCAAAACTCTTGACACAGTTTTGTGGTTATTTTTTGAATAGCAAATTATTGAGTGATACATGCACCATGTTTTATTTTGGAAAATAGAAGAAATAAATGGAAATTTATACCTTGGAACAATTTTCATTGTTTGTATTTATTGTGTCTCCAGGAAATATTATTAGAAGGGGAAAATAATTCATTTTATGTTCAGAAGCAAATTAAGTCTCAGTTGTTTGTCTATGTAAACTCAACTAATTATCTAATATCTCTGGGTCTGTTTCATTTTTATGAAACAAAACAAAATGTAACCATGTCATGATTTCACAGGATTACATGACAGAAAGTCAATAAAAACCCTGTGGCATCATATGTTTATTAATTAAAGTTTCCTCTGCTTCCTTCGAAGAATAAAATAATTTACTCTTCTTTGGTTTGTCCATACTGTTGAGCACACAATTGCTCCAATTAGCAGGTACCAGATAACTATTTATCAATGTGAAACCCAGTGAAATATAACTGAAGACTAATAAAATGTCAGGAAGACATTTTATATCAAAATTTAGGGCGGTTAAATAGAAAAAGAAATAATTAAATCTCCAAATATAAACTAACACGTTTGTCATTGGGATAGTTGAACCTACACTGTTTTACTGAGAAAATGTACTTTAGGATTCTCTATCTTAAAAAAAAAAGTGAAATAATTGATTTTCTTACATTATGTCACACTAACCACCTGAATCTGAAGACCTGCTTTATGGATTCAATGTCACTAAAGTAAAGGGATCAGTACTGAACAAAGGAAAGGATTTCTGGTGCATAGTATGGGAGCCCTCTAGTCTCAAAACTGAGTGAGATATTTGCTTTGATAGCTAAAAGCTGAGGGATGAAAAATTTGCTTTATTGTTTTAAACAAGATAAACTTGTAAAAAGTCAGCAACATCTGTACTTATAAATTACGAAAACAAATTTTTACATACACTGAATTTCTCCTTTAATAATGATTGGTGTCACCCGCTGCATTTATGTAATTAATAGTTGATTTACTATTTTGTTAAGAGAATTCATTTAACCATGTTGTATTTATGAGCAAGACATCACATTATTCCCATACCAAATCCCAGTTAATAAAATCTTTTACATTCCTCAAGCAAAATTTATGCAACTCTCTATAACAGTTAATTTTGATTACAGATGGAAGTCATGGAGTTCTACAGGGGTCTTATTTCATAACTTAACTCTGATAGAATACAGAGCTAAAAATATATATAATGAAAGTATTGGGGAAAACTGAAATTTGTGTCCCTCATTTCCTTATATCAGAATTTTCTCATTTACTTAAAACAGACTTACAATTCTCTTGGAATAGCAATAATGTGAGTTGTATAGAAATAAGCTATTCTCTGTGATTCAGGATCTTTATATTATAAGGATGATGTGGTTTAATAGGATCATTCTTAGTTAAATCAAGTAATATATAACCTCTACTGCTTGGTATTTTGCTGCTTTGTAAAAGTTATGGCTCTAAATGGTGAATCTTAATCATATTTTTAAATAAAAAAATTACTGATTAAATGCCTCAATCAGTAATTTTTAATAATCCCTTTGCCATTTAATTATGGTATTTTATAAATGTTTTACTATAACTCAATTCACTACATTAAATAGTTACATAGCATAATTTTTAATCACAACCACAGAATTATAGATCAAACATTTTGGGCTTATTTTGAAATTATCAGATGGCTAATTCATTGGTTTTTATTGGTGTTGTAGTTTACATCTGGAATGTCCCTTAAAAATCTCATATGTTGAAAAACTTGGTTCACACTTTAGCAATGCTTTGAGGTGGGGCTTCTGGAAAATGGTTGGATCATGGGGACTCTGATCTCATAAATGGATTAATCTATTTATAGGTTCATAATGGAATGGACTATGGGGGTAGTGGAGACAGTAGGAGATGGCCCTCGGAGAAAGTAGATCACTGGAAGTGTGACCTGGAAGGGTATATCTTGTCCTTGGCCTCTTCCTTGCCTTGTTTTTCTTCCCAGCCTGCATGAGTGAAGCCACATTGCTCTACTCTTCCCTCCCCTCCATGATGAACTGCCTCACCATAGGTCCAGGAAAAAGGGCACCAGTCCACTATGGGTAGAAACCTCATGGGCCAAAATGATTCTTTTCTCCTCCAAGTTGATTTTCTGGAATATTTTTCTTTTCAGTGATAAAAAGCCAACTAACACATTTGGTATATTCACCACTGTATACTTTGTAAAATTTTTTTCAACCCACAAAAGAAACCATGCATTGCCATTTCTCATTAACTTATTATTATTAGGGAACCACTAAGTTATATTCTGTCTGTATGGATTTGCAAGCTGGATATTTAATTTAAGTGAACTCATAAAATATGTGGCCTTTTAGTTTGGCCTATTTCATGTAACCTGATATTTTCAAAATTCATCCATGTATTGGCAAGTGTGAGTACTTCATTTTTTTATGAGAAAATATTATTCCATTGAATGGATCTACCACATTTGTATGTTTGTTCATCACTTGGTGGACATTTTTCTTTCCATTTTTGACCATTATGAATAATGCAGATTTGAACATTAATGTAAAATGTTTTTTTGAGCATTCTGAATTCAAAGTTCTTGGGTATATACCAATAAGAATAAAATTACAGGGTCATATTATAAATCATTTTCTTTTCTTGAATATCACATGTTTGTCTTAATTTTCAATCTTCTCATGATACTAACTTTAATTTACATAGAATACTTGTACTTATTTATAAGATAAAATATTACAATATGATATATGTATCTATAATAATAAAATCAGAGTAATTATATTTGTTGCATATATATAGCAATATATTATATGTATCACTAGATATAACAATATGTATATAAATCTCTCTACATAGTTATATTCATATATATATATATATATATATATATATATATANAAAAAAAAAAAAAAAAAAAAAAACTAATTCCTGCATACTCTCATGATTCAGACACATTAATGTTTATAGCAGTGCAATTCACAATACCCAAATTATGGAACCACCCTAAGAACTTTTCAAAAGATGAATGAATAAAGATAATGTGTGTGTGTGTGTGTGTGTGTGTGTCTACACAATGGAATATAACTTGTTCATAAATAAAAATGAAATTATGACATTTGTCAGCAAATAGATGGAACTGGAGTACATCATACTGAGTGAAACAAATAAGACTCAGAAAGTCAAGAGTTAATGCTTTTTCTCAAGTAGAAGGCAAAACGAAATAAAGGGAAATGGGGAGGGTGCCCATGAAAATAGAAGAGAGAATAGTGGAGTAGAAAAAGGTGATTGAGGGGTAAGGAGGAGGGATGGGAACAGGAGGACTGAAGAATGAGATTGACTAAATTATGCATATATGGGAATATGTCCCAGTTAATTCCACATGTATGTTTATCTATTAAAGTACCAATTTAAAAATGATAAACAAATTGAAGGAAGACTGATAGTGTAGAGGAAAGGAAACGGGCAGGGAAAAAGAGAAGGAAAGAAGTACTGGGAGCTGAAATGGAGCATATTATATATCCCATGTGTGTCTGAAATATAGCTACAATGAATTAAATCACACATTTAAAAATGTTAAAAAAATTAATTGGTCATGAATGTAAAAAAATAATAAAACAGAGGTCTTAAAAATTAAGAGTGCTAATGAAAGAGGCAGAGTCAACCTCTTAAAATATTTCTTCATATTATAAAAGACTCTTCCAATTATGGGTGGTGTAAAGAAGAGCTGTTTTCATATTGCCACAGAACCAGTGATGCTGTGCATACGTCTAATTGTGGTTCTGATAAATCCCTTTAAAAATATTTGTGCTTTAAAAGAAATGCCTGCATTTGACAATCCAGTTTACAATGCCATTTATCATGGCTGCAATATTATCCTGAGTGCTTTTTTAAATTTATTCTTAAAATAATTTTGTAGAATTATACACATGAAATATATAAAATATATATAACTTATCATCTATATATTATAATATATAATTAACATAATTATTTATTTATTATATATATTATATATAAATGTATGTATGTGTATGTATGTATGTATATATATATATATATATATATATATATATATGTATATGTATATATATCTCCTTCACTTTCAACTTGAAAACTTCATGAGCTTTTTTCTCCAAAGAAGTATGGTAAGTTCTGTTCCTCAGGACTGTCAGTTAGAAACTAAATAAAGAAGAAAGCTGCCTGGGAAGTGAGTTCATATTTAAGATAGTAACAGGGCAGAGTATTTACTTAGTTCTTCAAGGTGTTATTGCAAAATTAGTCTCATCAATACTGTTCTTGAAAAAAACAAGTTTGTTACTGATATGTTGAGAACCAAAAGGTAAAGTATAGTTAATATTAATATTACAAGCTGAAAACAACTGTGAACCATTTTAAGTAAGTTAAAACCCAGTATTACTCATAGATTTCCAAACAAGTTTGCTAATTATTTAAGCCAACAAGTGCCACAGTCTGGCTGGGCACAAAATCACAAGCCACTCAAGCAGGAACAAACTTAATTTTTGAAACTCCCCGCCAATGCCCTGTATGCTCCCAGGAAAAAAAATGCCTATGGACACACGCAGCGTTCTCCTGGACGGGCAACAGGAAATCCCTCCTCCAGAATTCGCTCCTACCGCACTTCCCCAACCAATGGGAACTCTCCAGGAGTCCCCTAGCAGGCCAAGGTGGACAGCAGGGGTCTAATATCCATATGAATGCAGATCTTAACATAATCATATCATCTCAATGGCTTGCTGGCGTCACCTTTCAAGCAAAAATGCCATGCATCATACTACTTGGCTATGGCTTTTAGCAAACAAGGAAAAAGAAAATATACAATGATGACCAAATGTGATGTCTTAAAAAAAAAAAGTTGTAACAGTTAAATTTTACTATTTATTTATGCAAGGAAAAGGTTTTATAATTATACACCATTTCAGACTAAAGATGGTTTGAAATGCTTCACCCTGCCACATGTACAGGTTATATTTATAGTCGAAAAAAAAGAAAGTGACAAACAGCAATAATCTGATTGGCAGTGCTGGCATTTTCCTTATATGGTCATATTTTTGCAGCTTTCACTCTATGATCCCCTGGAGGTTCAATTGCTGTATTGCTTGAGACTCAATCACTTAGTTGCATTTGTGTATTTTTATGTTAGGTTACAATTTGTTTGCACATTAAGCTAGATTACAGTTCACTGTGTACACTAGCTTCTTTGAGACAAATCTGTCATTCAAGTATGGAGGCTGGTTTTGGTCAAATATATTTTGGTTAAACAGTATGGTAGCACAAGGAACATCAAAAAGAGGATGCTACAAAAGTCTTTGCTCTTACTCAATTTGTAACACTATCATAATTTATTGTCTTTCCCATAATCATAATGATAAGATAATAGTGCACAATAGAATTTAAAGCAATGGATAGCCTACTAGTGAGAATGTCCAGAAAGTCCACAAGAGCTAACAAAGTTATGCATATAAATATTAAGGAAAAAAAAGGAGCTTGAAAAAAGTTACCAAAGTAATAAAATTTTGAGTGACATTTTAAGAAACATTCCAGATCTACAAATATATTGTTTATAGTTTGGCAAATGCCTATGCCTCAGCTAAAAATGCTGAGAGTAATATTTGAGATCTAATATTTGGTACAATACTTGATACATAGTAGGATCCATCTTTTATTTTAATGCAAATAATTGTTCAATATTACTTTATTTGTATCCTAATGATAAAGCTTCATGTTTGTCCCTTAAGAAGTGTTTTATTCCCTTTTTATGTACAAAATGTCTGATTCCAATTAGTTTTTTAATTAAAGTTTCTGATGTTTCCATGCTTTTACTTACAATTAATGAATATAGCCCTGGTTTTTGAAGACATCTTCGATTTGCACATTCAAGATAAAATGCCACTTTGTCAAGTACTGAATGTACAAACATTATCTCCAAAAGCTCAAATTAAATAAACATTTTCTAACAGAATTCTAGACACAAAAGTGCCATATAATTATTTGTAACATAAATGGGCAAGACATAGCCCTACACAATCTAGAGAAGATAAAATATATGCTTCAGTATTAACACCAAATTAACATAATTGTTTAAGAATGTCAAACCTTGGAATAGTTCCCCATGAAATGCAAGTAAATACAATGGTAATAATAACACTAATAACAGTACAATAATCAGTTATTTTGTCCCTATAATATGTGACCCTTTCTATATATAATAATCTCATAACTCTTTTTTGATTATCATTATAATATTTTCTTTAAAGGTTATTCTGATAAAAGTGAGGGAATTAAGATTAAAAGTGATGGAGTAACTTTCAAACTGTGAAATACTGAAGTGAGATCATTTTATATTTAAGTATAGATGCCAATTGATGATTGACAGATCACATTTCCAGCACAGCTCATACATTGTCTGCTTTTCAAATATCTGATAATTAACTATTTATACATCTGTTTACCAAAGGATAATTGAAGTTTGAATCATTAACCAACCAATTTGAAAGAAATTTTTAAAGGAGAGTCCAATTTCTTTCTTGATTTAGGTATCAAGAATCAATTGAATATTAGTCAATAGAATTTATTTTGACAGTGGTTTTTGGTGGAAAAAATCCTTGAATTTATCTTCATTAATGTTATTATTTTCACTTTTTAAGGTAGCCTCTATTTATCATAATTTGAAGAACCATATGTTATCATTAATTAACTATAATGAAACATAGTTATCTGTTCTCCATGGCTTTTCATTTTGTCTTCTTTCCTTCTCCATTACTCCCACATCTGAGTAAATTTACCAAAATTATCATCAATTGTCTTTGTTTGTGTTTTGCATTGTCCTTTGTTGGTAGTTAGTCCTTTGTTGTGTTGCAAATTCTATTTGTTGGCATGTTAAATTAATACAGTATGTTCATATCTAATTGATGCCACTTTCATTTATACCTGAATAGATTGGAAACCTTTTCTAATATGTTCCTTTGCATGTAACAAATCTCAGGTTACATACTTTCTGCTTCTGGTTCTGCACATTGCCACTTTCCACAGAACCTAAGTGATTGGAGTGCATCCTAGTGGAGGCTCTGAATGGGTTGATGTTTCATTCCGCCTCTGATTCATGTGTTCATTTTCAGATTTTGTTGTTTCTGTCTTTGTACATGAGTATCAATGATTACCTTTAGTAGTTCATTTCCCAGAGTTAAAAACACACATATAATTTCCTGAAAGACTATGGTTCTCAAACTGTTACCATGAATTAAGTAATAAACACGTCAATGAGAGGAGGTGAAGGAATAAGGGAGATAAGTGGTGCTTCTTCCAACTAGAATTTGCAAGACTGAGGGCAACCTAAGCTCAGATAACAGGCACATAGAACTTTGAAACAAATTAGGCACTGAAAGATCAGCAGTACTTGGACTGGAGTTTTTGCTACATGAAGGTGAGATTGTTCTTTAGTATTTTGAAATGTCTCAAGAGTTGAGATCTGAACCAAGTCAGAAAAGTTTGAACAATAAACATGGTAGTTTTGAAAGAAAACCAATAGAGCTATTGGACTTGTCCTCACTCTGTGAGCCATTTCTTTTTCTGATGGAGCTGTTGTTAACTGAGAGCATGTGGATAAAGAGTGATAAGCCAAGTACACTTGGCATTTGACTTCTGGGGAGATTTGCTAATAAAAGCTATCCAGGATTATGACTACTGAATATTTTTTTTTCAATTTTTGTACATTTACTTTTAAATTTTACTGATAATATTGTATGTCTTTATCTTGTACAACATGATATTCTGAAGTATATCTCCATTGTAGAAAAGGTAAACAATAACTAATAAATGTATTATATAACATAGCTGTGGTTTTTCATGGTGATACACAAAACATCCACTCCCTGTACATTTTTCCAGAATGCAATATTACATTGTAAACTAAGTTACCTCGCTGTCTGGAAGATTCTGGAATTTATTCTTCCTATTGTAATTTTGGACTTTTTCAAAAAAAATTTCTTCCTCTGCCTCCCCCTAAAGACAGCAGACTCTGCTAATCTTTTGCTTCTCTCCACTTAAACACAGATTTTTTTAGATCCCACATAAGTGAGATCATGTGGGCTTTGTCTTTCTGTGTCTTATTTACTTTGATTAACATAAAGTCCTCTAGGTTCATTTGCATTGTCACAAGTGACAGGATTTTATTCTTTTTATGACTAAATAGTATTCCATTGCCTGTACATACAACAATGTGTAACCTACTAGTGGACAGTTGATTCCATATCTGGGTTACTGTGAGTAATGTTGCAATAAGCATGAGGCATGAGGGTGCAGATACCTCCTGGACATATTGATTTCATTTCCATTGTTTATATACCCAGTGGTGGAATTGCTGAGTCATATAGTAGTTAGTTATATTTCCAGTTTTCTTTCTTTTTTTTTCTTTTTTTTTTTTTAGTAATCTCTACATGAGTTCCCATAATAATTGTGCTAACTTATATTCACATCAACAGTGTTTTAAGAATTCCCTTCTCTCCATATTTTTTCTCTAGCTTTATCTTTTTAAAAATATCTCTTCAGGTCATTTGCCCATATTTAATCAGACGATGATGATGACTGATGATGATGATGATGAGTTGTGCTGAGTTATGTGGCTCCTTTTATAATCTGAATATTATTTCTTGGTTAATAATGTAATCTTAAATGCATCTTACTATTTTGTAATCATGAGAGAAGACCCAAATAAAATTAGAGTTGTTTTCTTAGTTTCTTTTACAGATAGCTCACTCTTATCATACAAACATGCTACTGATGTTTATGTTGATTTTATATCCTGCAAATTTACTGAATTTGTTTATTAATGTGAAGACTCTTTTGGTGATGATACTAGGATTTTTAAATTTTTTTTTAGTTATAGATGGACACAATAACTTTATTTTATTTATTTATTTTAATTTGGTGCTGAGGATTGAACCCAGTGTCTCATGCATGCAAGGCAAGTGCTTTACCACTGAACCACAACTCTAGCACCCCCCAACACTAGGATTTTATATATGTAAGCTCATACAATCTGCAAAGAGGGACAATTTATCTTTTTTCTTTCTGGTTTGGATGCATCTTCTACCTCCTGCCTTATTTCTCTGGATAGAACTTTCAGTGAGGGGGAATAAGTGAGGGGGAATCCTTGTTTTGTTTTTTCATATCTTTGGTGAAAAGCTTTTTGACTTTTGCCTGTTCAGTTTCATGTTAACTGTGCATTTTCTTTAAATGGCTTTCATGGTGTTGAGGTGCATTTCTTCTATACTTAACTTGTTCAGAGTTTATCTTGAAGGGGTGTTAAACTGTGTAAAAGAAACGTTCTACATCTATTATGAGCGTTTTGCCCATTGTGTTAATATGATGTTCTCACATCCCTTAAATAAACCCTTCTTGATTATGGTGAATTACCTTTTTAGTGTGCTGTTGACTTCATTTGTCTATAATTAGGTTGAATATTTTGCCTTGTTGTTCATCAGGGATAATGTTGCTGTGTGCTTTTCTGGTTTTGACATCAGGTTCACATGATTCACATGTGAGGCACCCCCGCACCTCAGGGTGGGAGAGCTCAGGTGTGAGACAATTCAAGAAGTCTTAGTAGTAAAATGATTGGGTTATGAAAGCCTTAACCCAATCGGTGCATTAATTTTCTGATAGGGATAATGGGTCCTAACCGTAGGCAGGGAGAGTATGACTAGAGGAAATAGGTTGTATGCGGGGGCAGGGGTGACTTTGAGCTATATGTTTTGTCCCTGGTGAGTGTAGCCCTCTCTCAGCTTCCTGGCAACCTTGTTCTGAGCTGTTTTTCTCCTCCAGACTCCTCTGACATGATGATCTGCCTCACCTCTGGCCCAGAGCAAGAGTCAGCTGTCTATGGACTGAGACCTCTGAGTCCATAAGGTCTAAGCAAATTTTTCTTCCTTTAAAATTGTTCTTGTCAGGTCTTTTGGCTATAACAGTGGAAAGCTAACTGAAATATATCTCCTACAGTATGTTCAAAAGAATCCCTTCATCTTAAGTTTTTTTTGGAATAGTTTGAAGGAAAAAAAAGTATTAGTTCTTCTTTAAATGTCAGGTAAAGTTCAGCAGAGGAGTCAAATCCTGAGCTTTGCTTTGGTGGTGGAAAATGTTTTACTCCTGTTTCATACTTTCATATTATACTTTTTAATCATTCAATCTTTTTTCTTTTTTATTGGCTTGTGTAGATATCCCTTTTCTTACTTCAAACTTGCTAGGTTGTAGGTGGCCAAGAATTTATACATTTTTGTCCAAATTTTATAATTTCCTTGAAATATAATCATTCATAATAATTCTTTATGATAATTTGTATTTTGTGGTAATGACTGTGATGCTGCTTTTTATATTTCTTAATTTTATTTAATTGAAGCTTCTCTACTTTTTCATAATTGGTCTAGCAAAAAGTTTGTTGACTTAATATTATTTTGAAAGACAAACTATTTGGTTGATATTTTTACTTTATTTTAGTATCTATTTTGTGTGTTTTTGTTCTAATCTTTGTTATTTTGTTTTTTCTAGTCATATATGGTTTAGATTGTTTTTTTCTAGTTCCTTGAGATATAATATTATGTCATTTGTTTGAGATCTTTCATCTATTATGACATATGTGTTTATTGGTATAAACTTTTCTCTTAGAATTTCTTAAAGCAGTTCTACTTTCTAAGATGGTATTTTTAAGGAAAAAAGCAATTATTTAGATGGATTTAACAAATTTATGCTCATTCCGTAAGCTGTTTCTCTCTCTGATGCAGCAGTTGTTGACTTGAGAACATATCGCCATGGATAACAAATGAGCTGTACTTGGCATTTCATCCTTGGGGAGATTTGCTAGAAAAAGACTTCCCAGGATCAGGGCTACAGAAATTTGTATTAATTGCCTCTGCACCTAAAACTTTCCAATAGCTTACATCTTTTTATAGGTATTTATGGGTGAAGCTCTTAGTGTTTTCACTTAAAATAAACTCCAGCTACATTGTTATGATTGTTCACAAAATAGCACCTATAATAAACTTTGTTGATTTTTTTTTATTGTCATAAACAATAGAAATAGATTATCCTACAGATTTTTTTTTCTATTTTTTTTTTATTTATACCAGGGATTGAACTCAGGGGCACTCAACCACTGAGCCATATTCCCAGCCTTATTTTGTATTTTATTGGAGACAAGGTCTTGCTGAGTTGCTTAGCACTTCATTTTTGCAGAGGCTGGCTTCGAACTCTTGATCTTCCTGACTCAGCCTCAAGAGCTGCTAAGATTACAGGACTACGCCATTACACCTGGCTATCCTAGGTTGGAAGATCAGGGCGTCAAAGCATTGTGCTCCCTCTGGTTTCGCTAGGGGAGAGTCCCCTTAGCTTCCTCCTAACTTCTGATCTTTTGCCCACTGTTCTTGCCATCCCTGCCTTTCATCTGAGCTCATCTCTGCCTCTGCAGGGCACAAACACTCTTCCCTCATATGTCTGTGTCTTCCTTCTTTTTTTTTTTTTAAATTTTTTTTTATTGGTTGTTCAAAACATTATAAAGCTCTTGACATATCATATTTCATACATTAGATTCAAGTTGGTTATGAACTCCCAATTTTACCCCAAATACAGATTACAGAATCACATCGGTTACACATCCACATTTTTACATAATGCCCTATTAGTAACTGTTGTATTCTGCTACCTTTCCTATCCTCTACCATCCCCCCTCCCTCCCCTCCCATCTTCTCTCGCTACCCCATCCACTGTAATTCATATCTCTCCTTGTTTATTTTCCCATTCCCCTCACAACCTCTTATATGTAATTTTGTATAACAATGAGGGTCTCCCTCCATTACCATGCAATTTCCCTTTTCGATGTTCATAGCAGCACAATTCACAATTGCTAGACTGTGGAACCAACCCAGATGCCCTTCAATAGATGAATGGATAAAAAAAAATGTGGCATTTACACACCATGGAGTATTATGCAGCACTAAAAAATGACAAAATCATAGAATTTGCAGGGAAATGGATGGCACTAGAGCAGATTATGCTTAGTGAAGCTAGCCAATCCCTAAAAAACAAATACCAAATGTCTTCTTTGTGTCTTCCTTCTTTATAATGAAGACCAGTCTCAGAGTTAAAGGTTTGTCCTACTGAGGCCTCATTTTAGCTAATCACATCCATATTATCCTATTTCCACACAAGGTCACATTCTGAGGCACCAGTGGTTTGTTTTGTTTTGTTTAGCGACTTTACAAAGAGCTATATCTGTTTGACTTGCACAGTTTGATAAGCTTAGTCATGATGCTACCACCACCACTAAGGTAATATACATACCCAACACCTCCCAGTTTCCTCCTGTCCCTTTTGTTTTGTTTTATTTTTTCTATTGTGAGAACATTAAACACAAAATCTATCCATTTAATAAAATTTGAAGTGGAGAATACACTTTTGTTAACTAGAGGTGTTGCACAGTAGAATAAGCTATCTCTGAAATCTTTACAAGGGCCGGGGTTGAAACTCAGTGGAAGAGCAGTACTATAGCTCATGTGAAGCCCTAGGTTTGATACCCAGCACCAAAAAAATATATAAATCATACATGTATAATCTTTTCTTTCCAAAATGAACATCCCCCCGGCCAATGCTAGTCAAACTGGGAATTTTCATGAATTTGTACAAAATGTCACATTATTTTAATTATAATTTTTTTCAAAATTTATAAAGAAAAAAAAAACCCAAACAAAATTGCTTAAAATGTATCATGCTGTAATAAATGGATCTGTCGTGTACTAGGACACACAATTGCACAGTGTTAGACAAAAGGTCAAAATTCACAGTTTTCTCTGTGTACCTCTATATAGGATAGGTATTGAAGAAAAGGATCCTTCTGATTTCTTGACCTAACATTGGAGCTCTCAAAATTGCTATATATGAGGCCACCTCCCATTGCACTGATGTGTTCAATCTCCAACACGAAAATAAATTAAATGCTCCTAATAGTCTTTGTAAATTATAGAAATATTCATAGTTTATTTCACATGTAATTCCCAATTTAATGCTGAAAATGGTTATTAAATATTTCATTTACTTTTCTATTTTTCAAAAAACTCAAATCATTTAATCTTTGCTCATAAAATTTATTTATATTCCCTCTATCTAAGGAATGATATTTTTCAATGACTTTATGATTACTTATACATTGTGCTGAGAAAGGCAGAAGAACAAGTTACTGATAGGTGTGGTTAAATCACTGAGTTTGTTCAAAACCTTTTAATTTAAAATATGTGTATAAAATCCCGGAGAAGTTTTTCATCTCTCATCATTGTCTTAATCTTTCCTCAAAGAGAGGACTCCATTTTTCTGTTTAAATGGTTTTATATCAACTGAATGTTTTAGCTTTGCATTATCTTATTTGTTTAAACATTTAGGTAGAATTAAGACACAAAGATGCCCATTAAAAATATCTCTGTTCAATGAATGTTGCTGGGAATTAAACATATATTGAATTCTGTTTTCCTTTCATTGAGTTGCATGTTTTTGTGTAAGTGTGTGTTTGAGTAATTCCAATTTTTAATAAGAAATTTGATGAAATATTTATTTAAAAGAGAAATGTAATCTCCCTGAAGAACAAAACATACTATCTCATTGTAAATGTTATTGACATGTTATAGATACATCAAAACATGTATACACAAACATGCATGAATCATAAAATGCACATATTGATTAATTTTTATGTAACATAGTCATGTAAACAACTCCTGAACATGACTTTGTGGTAAGCGTTTTTTGTGAACTGTTTAGTCTTTTTCTCTATGAAGAACATGCACATTTTCTCTTATGTTTTATTATAAATTCAATTTTTATTCTTTTAAATGTACATACATAGTCACCCAAGGCTGATTTTTATATGTGGTGTAAGATAGAATTTAAGGGTCATTTTCTCTATTTGCATATCCAGTTAACCCAGCACAGTTTATTGAAATCACCATCTTTTCTCAGTGGCACTTCAGTATCATTGCTGTCATTAATCAATATGAATTTGGGACTGTTTCTCAATTCTATTGCATTTACTAATTAATTTGTTAAAGAATAACTAAACCAAACTTTCTTAATAATTATAGAGTCATAAATAAGAATTAATATCTGTTTTTGTGAGTCCTCTGGTATTGTTGTTCTCTTACTTCATTTCCTATTTTTTCCTCCTCTTTCCATCTGTTCCTCCTCCTCCTGCTTATTCTATTTAACCTTGTGCAGGATTATTTTAAATGTATTAACTTAATTTTCACAAAACTTTAGGGGTTTTTTGTAGTTATATATTTAAGAACACTGTGTGGTGTTGGAATTGCATTGTATCTGTAGTTCATTTCAGGAAGAATCAATATGTTTATAATATGAAATCTATCAAAACTTAATACAGTATACCTCCATTTATTTACTTATCTATTTTTAATTTTCCTATACTGTGTTTTATATTGTTTAAGATTTCTACATATTTCATTTGATTTATCCACATGTCCTTAAGACTTTCTAAACTATGTTAAAATGTCTTATAAGTTGAATCCTATTCATTACTGATAAATAGAAATAAGCTTATTTTGCTCTGTGGATACTGTATTGAATTTACCTTGCTAAGTTTTCATGCTTTTTATTTTGTGAGCTCTTTTTTGACTTGTCTTCCTAAATAACCACATCATGCATGGATAATGAATATGTTGTTTCTCTTTATATATTTTCCTTCTTTCTCTCATCTCTGGCCCTGGCTGGAGCTTCCAGGGCTCTGTCAAACCCAGTAATGACAGAGAGCATGCTACATGGTCCCTGATAGTCACAGAGAGAGTTGTCACCATTTTAGCATAAAGCATGTTCTGGAGTATGACTGTGGGTCTAGTCACCAGAGTAAAAGAAGTAACTTCTCCTTTAGTTTACTAAGAATTTCATGCTGGACTACTGTTGACTTCTGTCAAATAATATTTTACATCTAGAATATCATCTAAGGACATATTAGTTTTGTATTGTGTTTCCTGGTGGGTCAGAAAATTTAATATTTCTTTCACAATATTTCTGAGAGATAGGCTAGTTTTTCAGTGACTTTATGCTGAAATGTTTGAGCTCTCCATGTTATGTAGTTCCAGAAAAAAAATTTAAAAGTTAAAAGTTAACATAAAGCATGTGCTCAGGCCCTCCAGAAGTAACCTACATCTCCTCTGAATTTTATGTTTCTCTACAGTCTGTAAAAAACCTTTGAGCCTCCTGCCTGTTGCTCAGGATCAACAATGGCCCCCCGGGTAAGAGCAGCCCCAGAAGTCATTTCAGCTTGCTCAGTTTCTCTCCTCTCCAGAGAGTTAGTGGCCTATTTCTGATTTCCTCTGCTATTCTCCACTGACACCAAACTAATGATTTCTTTAATTTATTAGACTTTTCCTGTTGTATTTTTTTTTTAATTTTTATTGTTGGTTGTTCAAAACTTTACATAGTTCTTGATATATCATATTTCACACTTTGATTCAAGTGGGTTATGAACTCCCATTTTTACCCCGTATACAGATTGCAGAATTACATCAGTTACACATCCTTTGATTTACATATTGCCATACTAGTGTCTGTTGTATTCTGCTGCCTTTCCTATCCTCTACTATCCCCCCTCCCCTCTTCTCTCTCTACCCCCTCTACTGTCATTCATTTCTCCCCCTTGTATTATTTTTCCCTTTCCCCTCACTTCCTCTTGTATGTAATTTTGTATAAC
>NW_026000153.1:23872753-23894227 GCF_001458135.2 Marmota marmota marmota
TTGATGACAAAGTGAGAGAGACTCGGGTGTTTGTGACTCACTTTCTTTACCAGGAGACCAACTGTTTCTGTCGCCGCTGGTATCGATGAAGTTATCTCCTCCACCGCTTTCTGATGACATCAGATCTCTGCCATGTTGGTATCCCATGCGAATGGCAGCATTTCGTTCCCTTTTCAGGGTGACCAAAGCAACGGGTGAGTCCTGACCGGCCCTCACAAGCCCCGTCTCAATCCTGTTGCCACTGCCTATGAAGGCTCGGTTGGTATTTACCTTCACAGTATTCAGCAGGACCGGGACCGAGAAGCAGTTTCTGCGGGTTCTTTAGCCCTGGGCTAGAGCAGTTCCGGGAGCCGGAATTCGGCCGTTCCGGGCTCGGCGTATGTTCTGATAGGAGCAGGCTCCAAGAAGCAGTTTCTGCGGGTTCTTTAGCACTGAGCCTGAGTAATTTTTCTGCGAGACGCAGGCGAATGGCAGCCTGAAATTAACTGTTCTATAGCTGAATGAGCTGAGATCAGTCGAAAACAGGGATGATGACGTCAGCTCTCCAAGATGGTGGCCGCTGGCTTCCTCTGTGGTCTGACCAGTGTGGAGAACCGAATTGGGTTCCTTCCCCCGTCTCAAACCCAGAATTCGGCACTGAGCACAGTGATTGCACAGCTGGCAGGAGCCTGCAGAATTTACAGTGCTGTATCTTTGCGTTGCTATCTCGTCGTTTCCCAGCGTGCACCGCAGACTCTAGCCGCGGGGCGATTTGCTGAATAAGCAGCGTGACTCTCCATGTGGACAAATCGCTCACGTTTGAGCCCCCGTAGCTGATCCTCGTGCGATGGAAATCCTTCCTCTAGGTTTTGGAGCACCCCAATTTTGTTGGAAATTCCTAACAAGATAGCTTTTAGCCGTTCTAACTCTTCATTCTCCAGCACAGTGACGCGGTACACGGGGGTGATGCACTCCCTTCGCCGCCATCTTCCCCAGTTCTCCTGTTGTATTTTTGAAAGTAAAAAAATCTTGGATTTATTTCAGACATGATGGTAAGCTATCAAATAGTTTAGAGAAAATATCTCTGGAAATTTATGACAGTTTTATAGGAATTGCTATAATATTCTTATCCCAAATATTTTAATTTTATTCATGTGATTTTTCCATGACTATAGGGGTACATATTATTCTTGCAAATAGAGGAAATTAAAGTTAGGATGCATTGTTTTACATTTTGACTTGATATTGTTTTACTCATATTTCTTACTACCTACATGTAAAATTTCCATTAATCTTTTCCTATTTCAGCCCTTATAATCAATATTTGTGATGTATATATCTTTCATTTTTTTATGACTAAGTACTGTATAAAATATTTGCTTCTAGCAAGGGTTGATGAGTTGTTTTGTATCAACCTTCTCCTAATAACAAATATATAGACTGGACCAGGTATATTAAAGATGAATACTTTCAAATATATTATAGAACTACCATGTCCTCAAAATTTTACAGGGCAGCAATTTGAGAGGGATGGGAACCACACAGAGCTGGCTCCTAATTGGTACTACTTTTTCCCCTTATAGCATGACTTTATGTGAGTATATGATGCTAGTGAGAATTTCAGTGATAGAAGCAATCTACTTTTAGGGTTACTTTTAATGGTAGAATCATTGGGGAGAAAAATTTCAATGTGTATCAAAATTTTGAATATGTAAACACTTTGAACAAATTTTTAATAAACAATCCCATATCTACAAATCCAACTTCATTGATCTCAAATATGAAGAAGGGAAAAAAGAAGGGATAAATCAAATTGGCCACTGCCAATAGGTACACAGTATTTTATAGCTTTATTATAAAAGAAAGAAATAAGTTATCAGAAGACCATTATGATGAAGAAATATGAACTGTCCTGAACATGGTTTGTGTATCCATATATTTTAACACATTTGTTAGTTAGAAAGGGATAAAAGATATGTATAGATAAGAATAGAGTATTAGTATCTCCATATGTATACCTGAGTAAGGAAGATGCTGTAATACCCACTGTAGAAAGTATGTAGCATGATGGAGAGAAGGGAGTATAGGGAGATGGCTAGATTAAAAGTTTGGCTTGGGATTTTATCCAATTTATTTTGGTGTTGCTTAAAACTCTTAGAGCAAGAACATTTATGAATTATTTGAGCACTGAGATGCACATGTATAAATCAAATACTGTTCTCAAGAAAGCTTTCTTTCTCTCTCTCTCTCTCTCTCTCTCTCTCTCTCTCTATATATATATATATATATATATATATAATTTAGTCTGTGCTCCCATTATTTCACAAGGAGAAAACTCACTGAGGTTCCAGAATCAAAAATTATGGATATTTTCATATTTAGCCAGGTATTTTCTTCATACAGTCCTGTGGATCACATAACTGATTGTATTCCTTTCTTATAATCTATATATAACCTACTTAGATCTACATTTGGGGCATAGTTTAGACAAGCAAAGTGATTGCTAAAACTGGTCAGAAAGAAAATCTAAAAATTGTAAAGCAAAAAGGCTTTATTTCAAATGATCATGGACTGTTTTAATATTTAGCATATTTTGGTATTTTTGACAGGAATGTAATGAATAGAATAATTCAATTAAAGATCATATACAGTCAGTGAGAGAAACTTCCAGCAAGATCTGAGAGAGAGAGAGAGACAGAGAGAGAGACAGAGAGAGACAGAGAGATAGAGACAGAGAGAGACTGTAAAGATAAAAGAGTTGTACAGCCCTGATGTCTGCATCCGAACAGGAAAGGGGGACACCTGATATATTTCTGCATGGGCAACTTTAGCCTCTAGAGGAAGAATAAACAGATTTTTGTGCCCACTTATTGATCCCTTCATAATGGCCCAGACTATTACTGTATGTAAGACAGGATCACTGCCTGTAGCCTACCTGAAATTCCCATGCATAAAGTCATTCTCCAGCAGATGGGAACTAAAATACCTCCAGAGGTCCAGGCAGGCCACAAAAAGAGAGAAGCATGTGATATGCTAGAAAAATCACCTGCTAAAGGTAATCAAACTTCTATTTTTACATTATTTTTGTGGGTCCATTTTATTTTTATTTTGCTATTTTGATGTTGCATTTAAACTGCAGATGAGTGAGCACATGGATGGAGTTAGGCTGAGAAAGCAGGCCAGCTCTGAGGGTCAGGTTGTGAGACAGGAGAGGCTCCGCTGGGGTCCCTGGTGTGGAGTGTTCTTAACTGAGCTAGAGTCATTGCGGGCAGGGCAGCCTGACCTGTGGAAAAAATATCATAAAGGCTGGAACACTAGATTTCAACCATGGCTTCTGTGCTGATTGTCTTTTTTGGGAAAATACCTACAAAGGAATCACCAGTGTGGTTCAGGGGCTACCCAAGAGATAAGCCATCCCTTCCCTCCCTGTCTGGACTTGGTCACATGGCACACTACTGCCTCAGGGAAATCAACAAATTCTGTGTGTGCAGGGACTTGATGAGCATCTGAGATTTGCAGCATGTGTGAATACATCCATGTGAGAGTCCAGACTCTACTGGATCAAGATAATCCCTGCATCAGTGTCCTTTGAGCCATGTTTTAGTTAGGTTTTTCACTGCTGTGACTAAAAGATCCAACCAGAACAATTATAGAGAAAGGAAAGTTTATTTGTGAGCTCACAGTTTCAGAGGTCTTAGTTCATGGAAGGCTGGCTCCATTCTTTGGGGTTCAAAGTGAGGCAGAACATCAAGAATATGGCAGAGGGAAGCAGCTCACATGAAGATCAGGAGAGAGAGAGAGAGAGAGAGAGAGAGAGAGAGAGACTCCACTTTCTAGATACAAAATATATACCCTAAAGCCATGCCCCAATTCCTACCTCCTCCAGCCATACCCTACCACTTCCATTATCACTCAGGTAAGGATCCTTTCAGGGAATTAATTCATTAATTGGGTAAGACTCTCACAACCCAATGATTTATCTTTTGAACCTTCTTGCATTGTCTCACATGTGTGCTTCTGGGGGCACACCTCACATCCAAACCATAAAAAACACTGAAGGTTATCTGGTTTGCTCTGCAGTTAACAGGTGACTGGGGCTCCTGATCACCTCCCTGGAGAGCAGCTGGTATGAAAAACTCAGCTCTTTATGCTGTGTCATTGTATGGCCTCTCTGGGGTCTCCCACCAAGAACACAAAATGCCCTGTGTCCCTTAGCAGCATGCAGTGATCTGATCCGGCTTCTTAGCCCCTGACTTCACTTCCCCACCTGCTGTACAATCTACCTCACAAATCTATACTGATCTATTCCTGAGAACTCCCTGAGACTTCAGCACCAGGGCAGTAGCTAAGCTGCCCCATTCTGTGGGTGGAATGTTAGTATTCAGTCTTACTTCAGGGCAAATTACAGATGCTGTTGCCCCTTTCTCCAGGGCCACAGCCCCATCTAACCCAGAGCAGCCTGGCATTTCAGGGAAGTGACTGAGATGAGAAATCAAAGAAGATTTACATTAAGGCACTTTAGTCCATTGTATTGGAAATCCCTCTTTCCTGAAAGCAAGACTGGAGAATTAGCATAAATTGAAGCTCTGGGACTGCTGGGCAAGTTGTGGCCCCCACATTCATTGATGGCACTAAAAAAAAGCCACATAACTTAATAATTAAAATAAATTGATAATCATCTTGGCTCTCCCATTAAGTTTTAAAACAATGTGCAATTTTCTTATTTTCTATATGCTTCAGTTCCTTACATTGTAAATGGGATTAATAACATAACCTATTTTATGGGAAACTCTGGTATGTAGGAAGCATTTAAAGCATGCGAACTGCTATTACAAGTGGCAGAGTACTGGATTCTGCATGTCAATCTATCTGTTCTCAGCTGCAGTCAGAAAACTGATGTAGGACTGAAGACAACTGGATTTTTATCTGATTTGTAGAGAGAGCTATATTGAACTTCTGCACTTTTTATTTCATCATAGAGTAGGGTCTCCAAGAATTGACTGAGAAAGATATTTGCAACTCAGGTAATAGAGGGGTACTCCCAGTTACATCCTTACCCATGTAATCAGTGAAGGTAGCATGTGATGCATGAAGGAAAGAACATTTCACCTAATTCTATCCTGGGAAAAAATTACAACAATATAAGTTTTTATTCTATGTTTGTCTTCTCTGTTAATGTTGGTAATTGTCCTACTTTCATTTCCATTTCTCGTCTGAAATAGTGGTCTGAGGACATTTTCAACAATTGAGAATCTATGATCCCCACAGTCTATCACAACATGCTCCCTCAAGCACAGAGGGAGGTGGTCTCTCAGGGCCTATTCACAATGTAAAGACATTATTGTTTGGAGATATCGTCATGGCAATGGCATCAGAGTCAGTATTGTCTTTGATATCCAAAGGCAGCCTATTATCAAACCTTCCTATAGAGGGGTAGATATGGTTCAAGTACTCTCTTGTTAACATTGTGCTTGTGAAACTATTGCTCATTTTAAAACTTCCACAGGATTTGACCTGGAGATAATGCCCAATTGACCCTTATTTTTTTTTCTTCAAAAATCAAAATGTTCATAAGGAATGTTTGAAAAAAGAGAGAAAGACTTCTGTTAAGTTTTTCCTATATCTGTCTCCCTACATTTTAAGTTTGAATCAAGGGTTTCCCTTTGCATAGTGAACTGTAATCTATTCTTGTAACAAGTAGCTCATTCTCAGCCAATCACAAGAGGCCATCTTTTCAAACTAAGTTCAAATAAGATTTGAGCCATGACCAGTCAAGCTGTCTCTGTACCTCACTTCTGTTTTCTGCATGCTACATAAATTAAATATTACCTGCTCAGGCAGTGGAGGGTGCATTCTACACCATTGTTGGTCCAGACAGCTACTGGATCACAATTAAAGCCCAAATTAGACTTGTTGTGATTTTGTCTTTTAATAGTGCTTCTACTTAGAGGAATTTGTGTTATGTGAATACAATAGAGAAAAGGTCCTAAACCAAGTATAAAGTTCTGACTACATTTTTCAGGATTGGGCACTAAATGGAATCCTTTCCAGGGACATTCTTCATATTTTTTCACATTCTTCATTAATAGATCTATGAGTTGAGAATAAAAGCCAAAACAAACAACCATGGTAGCATTTTTTTTTTCTGTTTGACAGTATCTAAACTCTAATATTAGTAAATCCAACTACTGGTATTCATTGCCATCATAATTGCTTCTTATTGTTATAACATTTCAGACCTAACAATGGTATTATTGTTAATATTATTTCAAACCCAATTACAAAGAAAGCTTTTCTTGAACACAGTAATAGGACATTTTATCAGAAAACTCAGATTCTTAATAGATGACACACAATGGGATTCAGCACCCACATCCTGTCAAGAAGGATAAGAAGAATGTTTAATGAAGTGTAAATCACACACACACACACACACACAAAATAAAAATAAAAAAGAGGTTAAATGACAGAGATATCAAAAACTTTATGTGAATCAGCATACAAATTACAAACATGGTATTTATGTTCATTAGTTATTCTGGAAACAATGAGATCAAGCTATTGTTCTTCTGTACTTAAATATTTAGTCATTTATAATAAGGGTTTAAAAAAATTCTGCCCATGTTCATAATGTTCTGTATAAAGTAGGTAGAGAGGAAGGTATATGTCATTGCTTCCAAAGGCCATGAAGACTCACTATATATCATGTACCCATAAGGGAACCTTGTAAATCTATTTTCACCTCAAGAAAGGACATTGTTTATATTGTCCTGGGCAGAGCAGCTCCCTAGGTGGAAATGTTTCCATTGAGGGAGAAGCTGTGTGCGGTAGTGCACCCTTGCTTAGCTATCCAGCAGTCTTCTTTATTACAAAATGTTTCTTTTTCTGAACTTTAATATTCATGCTAGATGTCTATCATCTCCTTCCATTTATTTTGATCTCAGTTTTCCAGGGTTGAAAAACTGATTTCTCTCTCTTTGAAGTCCCCCAGCAGCCAGATCAAGAATCAGTCTGGTAGAAGACTCAAGACCTCAATCCCTCAGTCCTCTACGTGATCCAACCAGAAAGAACGTTCCATAATGGAAACAACAGACCCCCAATAATATTGGGGACATTCAGAGCTGCTTTCGCTTCTATCCCTCAATTTATTATTTAAGGAAGTCAGGAGCCTATCAGTCAGGACTGCAGTCTTCCCAGAACTCTATTCAGTTCTTGAGATCCTATAGAAAATAATCATCTTGCCTTTGATTTTGCTCTGTAATTAAAGATTGTGATCCTTCCTTAGCAATGCACTTTCCCTTTGGAGGAATTGTGTCCCCTGAGAAGAAAATGCACATCTATTTAGGTTAGAGATACTAAGGCTTTTATTTAGGGATCTTTGTGAGATCTTGTTAAATTCTGTCTTGAAAAATTCTATCTCAATTTGCTCCCATTTTTTTAATGACTGCTGGCTAAACCAAACATTAGTTGGGACCTAGATAATTTTTATATGCAAGATTCTCCCATATTGTATGTAGTGGATTAATAGTGGAAGATTTTCATAGACATTTATACAAAGTGACTCAGTAGTCAAATAGAACTATAAAAGTTTTTATGCTATTGATTTGTTGGGAAACTCACAATTCCTATTAGACCATTAAAGACACCATTTTGTCTTGCAGAAGAAAAACATGTTTAACTTGTTTAAAAACCAACATTTTCTAAATTTATATTTGCAATACTTTTGTATTCCAGAAACTACTAGGAGAAGAAGAGTAGTTCATAAAATATTTAGGAAGTGAATTTCTAAGACACTTCATGAGCTTACCACTTTTTGACTTCTACCATTCTATGGCAAATTCTTATTCACAAACAGGTTTAAACTTTTCTACATCCTATTGCCCTTATCCTCTACCTTCATTTTTATTCTTTTACATTCAACCTGTACACTTGTATTTCTTTCGATTCATGTCACCACATTTGTAGCAGGTGTTGGAATCCATTAATGTGCTGCACTGTGAACATAAATGGATTGCAAGACTCTTTTTTGCCTCCTTCATCTGTTGTACTTAGAAGTTCTAATCCAGAAGACATACCCCTTTTGTTGGTTTCCTTTGTTCATGCTGATAAACTCCTCCCCAAATTTCAGAAGAATGAGAGGTTCACAGCTTCTCACTTTGTTAACTAAATGACCTTAGACTCACAAATTATCTCTACATAAAAAGAATAAAAGGAACTAAATTCACCTCTTTGCATCAGTGCACAGTCTACCACTTTTGAATAGTGGGCTCCATAACTTCCTTTGAGGTTCTCCACCATATTATCCTTATTTCTTATTTTCTCTTCATGTTTTTTGAACATTATAAACTATAGATAGTAATATTTTTAACCTAAAATGTTAATAATTTTTTTTCTTTTTTCTTTGGTGAGGTGGGGGAGTGGGGGAGGTAGGCACAGGGTACCAGGAATTGAACTCAGGGGCACTCAACCACTGAGCCCCATCCCCAGCCTTGTTTTGTATTTTATTTAGACAGAGGGTCTCACTGGTTGCTTAGCATCTTTTGTTGCTGGGGCTGGCTTTGATACAGAATATTTTTCGTAACAACAGAAAAATAAACACATTTTTTTCTCTTTCCAAATATTTATCAACTTCCATCTGTTCACATGCTTTTAAGAGCATGTCTTAACAAATATATATTACCTTTATAGAACAACCTAACCAGAAGTTGGGTTAAAAAGTCAACAAGTAACAAAGGAACAGAACTTTTCAGGGGACTTCAGAAAAGAGAAATGAAGCAAAGAATGACAAAGTTGGTGATATATCATCTTGTTTATAGGGGTTCCAGGCTATTCATCAGGAGAACATTTTGCTCTATTTAGGATTGTATAAATGCTGAACACAGTTTTTGTCTCTCTTGGTTATTGCAGCTGTGTGAGCCTATGTTGAGGAAAAAAAAATTGATATAGTATTGACATTATCTTATAAAAGCTTTGTCAGGTTTTATTTATGCAAATGACAGCTGAGAGACTCAAATGACTGTCCCTCATCACCAAGAATATCAAAGGTAATCAGCAAACGGGAATGAAAGCTACTAAGCTTGGACCAAAAACTAAAACAGAAGCAGGAGGGATAAAAGTCATGCTAATTTATGTTATGTAAAAATAGTACTTAGTGAGTAGTTCATTCATTATTTCACCTTACCAAATGTGGTAGAAGACTAGTTATAACTAATACCTAACAATCTTTTCAAACTAGGCATGATGGAAACATCTGTGGAACAATCTTCAGTGTATTCAAATAGGTTCTTTCTAATTTCATATTTTTAAAAGTAGATTGGCTTTTCTTTCATTTTTAAGCATGTCCAACTCCTTTAGGATTTACCTGCGTATTTTAGAAAGAGCAAGTGGAAATATTTTAAAATATGATAATTAGCACTTCTTATGTTTTAGACATGGGGTGTCCCCATATTTGTGAGAAAATACAAAAAAGTTTAGTGGTGAAATGACTGGGTTATGAGAATCTTATTCCCTGATAAGAATTAACTGGGTAGTCACTGTAGGCAGGTAGGATGTGGCTGGAGGAGGTGGATCACTGAGGAGTATCCCCTTGGGGTGTATATTTTGTCCTTTGTGAGGATTTTCTTTCTCTCTGCTTCCTGATTGTCATGTCCTGAGCCACTTTCCTCACCACACTCTTCCACCATGTTGTTCTGCCTCTCCACAGGGCCAGAGCAATGGAACTGGCTGTGCACAGAGACCTCTGAAACTTTGAATCCCAGATAAATTGTCCTACACTAAAATTGCTCTTGTCAGGTTCTTTGGTCACAGCAATAAAAAAGCTGACTAAAACATAACTTCAGGGCAAATTGACTTATTGTAACAAGGCAGATAATGTGTGATGTTGTCTCTTCGTCAACATGCAAAGCTCTTCTTGGTGAGTCCTGCAGTCTGTTCTCAACCCTCATCACCTGCTCTCTCTTCACAGGTCTTCCCCTCACCTCATTTTCCCCAAGACTTCCCAGCTTCTGGTCTGACCTGACTAATTTTCCCTCCTGACAAAAACATGCACTCATCAAGCTCTACGTCTCTTTAAAATTATAGTTGAGGACAGACTGCCCCTGTGCCCATTTAATTTCCTGGAAAATTTCACCCATCATTCACATAAAGTCTTAGGACTCTCTCCCCATTCTTTGTGTACGTCCCCTAACCATTGTTATTACCATCTTCATAATCAGGTCACTGTGATCAACAACAAAAACAATAACAAACAGGTATTCATTCTCATCGTGTGGTGAAATTGTGCTTCCCCATGGGCCAAATGACCAAAGGAAAGCAGACGCTTGTTCATTCTCTATCCAGTGATGAAGGGGTAGTTCACCTTACACAGGATTCCACATCTAACACCATCTACACTGCTTTATCAATTTCCCTATTGATAATTATGTGTGTTAAATGACTCTTTTAAACAGAAGTCTTCAAAAGAAAAGGAAAAGGGGTAAGTGGTATAATCTCATCATTAATTTCCCAACAATCTGAGCATACACCATGGTCAGGTGTGAAGAAATGTAAATTTATATAGAACCATAATGCTTAAAAAGGGGATTATATCAATCCTTTGAATAACAGCTAGTAATAATTTCACAACTGGTTAACTTAGAAAATAACTGTTCACTAAGAAAATAACTGAAATATGGCTTACAATATATTGTAGTTCTGGCTACATTAAAATCAAAACATTACCTATCTGGGGAACCTCCTTGAAATTTCTAAATATAAACCAATTAATACTATTATTTTGTCATTGCAATTGTTACAAAATTTCAAATTTACTCTATACTTTTCTATATGATAAAAACATAATAATTTTATTAAAAAATATAAAGCTGCAAAATTCTTTCCCTTTGGCGTATAATTTGATAATTGGCAGATGACAAAGTATAGAATTCCAGAAAAAAAGCGTACAAAATTACATATATGATGGTGTGAGGGGGAAGAAAGAGAAAGAGAGAAATGTGTCACAGTAGATTGCGTAGAGAGAAGTGATGGGAGGGGAGCAGGGCATAGGAAAGGCAGCAGAATACAACAGACACTAGTATTGCTGTATGTATAAACATGGCTGTATAACCAATGTGACCCTGAAATCTGTACACGTGGAAAAATAAGAATTCATACCCCATTTGAATCAAATGTATGATATGTCAAGATCATTGTATTGTCTTGAGCAACCAATAAAAAAAGGTTAATTATTCATGGTTCTTTATAATGATAAAACTTTTAAAAATATAATGTATACAAGTCATTAAAATATTTGACATGAATAACTTTATTGTTAATAATGCTTCTAATTATTAATAGAGCACCCTAAGTTCTCAGAAATTTGGAAAATCTTAAATTTGGTTTGACATTTGAGTCGCATATCATTTTGGTTTGCAATTGGAGAATAAGAACTCATATTACTTTGTCAAGTGATCTAAGCATAATTAAACTCCAATCAATATCATTTGTTAATTTTGAGGTAACAACTCAAACACAAGATATAAAGGTTATTTGGTATTACTATTTTCAAAAAGTGCCTGATTTTAATGCTTTGAAGATGAAGTCAACCATGAAAACAAGGGAAATCAGAGAAAACTGTCATTTAATATCAACTTGTTTAAGCAGATGTGTGAAACACAAGTTTGTGGTGGAAAACAAGGACAAAAAATGAAATAAAGGAAGGAAGATGATTACTCCCAGCCACTAGTATTTGATCACTAAGTGATATGAGATAAAGGTTTCAATTTTTCCTAGTTCAATTTTGCATGTCTTTTCTTAAAATATTATATAGAACATAAATATGTTATTGCTTTATTCCCTAATATGAGGCTATCTGTAGAAAAATGAACACGTTCTTGCTGTTAAATAACTGCTCTCTAGTCCATGAAATAAGAAAAGCACAAATCAGTACATTATGAAGCAGAATGCTGTAATTTTCAGGGGGAATGTAACAAGCTGTGGGTTCAGTGGTGCAGAATTGCAGTAGAAATCATCTCTTGCAGAAATCAAGGCAGGTCCTACAAAAGTGGTGATTTGTGAGTAGGACCTTGAAACCTTGGAATTGAGAGAAATAGTGAAGCCAGAAAAGGAGGTCAGGGAAATGTGATACAAGTCAACATTTGTGCAGGACTGGGTGAGCTGCTGAAAGCCAAACTTTCCAGAATAAAAGAAGGTAAAAATATTTTTTAAGCAGTTATCATATTAACTACAAGGGAGTAATTTGGATTGTGATAGATATGGCATCAAAATAAATAATAGAAAACAAAAAAATAAAAATTTGACTTGGGACACTTAAAAGAAAAGAAGGTGAAAGTAGAAATGCAGATGTCCTATGAGTATTGAAGTGGAAGAGGCTATGAAGTCATTCATATTTTGCAAACACATGACAGAATGAGACTGGCTTTCATGATATCGACAGATAACTGAACTTCAATCTCATTTAAATGTCATTTATCCCCTATCTACTACTGGCTAAAAAACAAGCATTCAATACCAGGATGTCCAAGTACTTATATTCTTTAATGCTGCCTTACATAGAATTCTACTTTCTTCTATTTTCTTGCAAGCACTTATTACTATTGTCATTTCTTACCTCCTCTCCCTCAAGTGTTTTTCTTGGATATTCTGAGTTTAGACTGTTATCCTATTAAATGAGAGACCTGTTTCTTTTTTGCCTTTGTGCATTACTTAGGAGGAGTCTGGTCCACTCAGCTCTGATCAAAGCAATCAGCGGGGCGGGGGAGGTGTGGAGACATAGGACCTTCCCTCTGTGCCATGACCATGGCCAGCATCTCTTCTATGGGACTTGAGAATCATTCTAAGAGTTTATACCTGTTTCATACTAGTTGCTAAACATTTAGAAATTCAACCATAGTTTATCTTATATTTATTTATAATCTTAGATCTTAAAGTGGAGGGTCAGATGTTGAATCTGCATAAATATCAGCTGTTTCACCATCTTTTATTGTGTCTGATTCTATCTGCTTGAAGAACAATCCCTCTTAATCCTACTATTGAGTTAATTTAGCATGAGGATTGGGGTTTACTACTGCAGAATTTAGTGTGAAAGCAATAAGTATTTTTATCTCTTGGTCAAAATAATGGATTAAATACACATCTGCAAACCTCAAATCATCTCATCTACTTTATCCTTCCAAAGTCTGCTATTTCATTTTCATTTCACCCAGGAATTTAGCAAAGTCCCGCCTCTTTCCCAGGCTCATCAGCAGATCCATTGTATTTCTGGAAACTGTGAAGGCTGTACCAGTGCTGCGGAAGAATTATTCATAGGCAGATGATGTGGGGCAGGTGAACAAGCCATGCTACCTGAGAGAGGACAGCCTAGTGCTATTTTTGCTGATAGGACCTCATCATTTGACTAAGAGTACCACATAATCTTGTATGGTAGAAATTCCTCCAGTTGTTTATTGTGCCATAAAAACTTCATTCTCCTTTACATTTTGGTTCATATTTCCATGGCAGCATAGTTCTGAAATATGAGGTTAGTGCTGTTCGTGGCTTCACCAACCTTAAATACCTTCACTATTGTAAATATATAGCAAACAATCAAAGTGTTCTTGTTACTGCACTGAAAACTTTAGTTCTGCTTTCCCACTTGATGAGTTTGTTTTCTTATGCCCTGTCTCCTTTAGATACAGTATATTACTATCATGGAATGTTAACATTATAATTGGTTGACACTATGAAAAAGAATGAAGAATGGGTAGTTAGGAATATTTTCCATGCTGGAGTTTTGTGAATTTTGTGGAAGGAGTCCCCCTTAACCTTAAACCAGTTAAAATGTGATTATTTCAAAAGTTGACAATGACATCACATTCCTCTACGTCTAAGTCTGGTCAATTCCAGCATTTGTTTCAAAACTACATGACCATAAAGTATCCTTGAAAAGTTAATGTTGTTCCTGGCTTCACATGAACAAACCAAAGCAAATTCGTGTATTTTCAAAAATAAAGCCCATTCCTTTAGTTGTTCCATTTTATAATTAAACTGTCCTCAGTATTCTCAGGGAACACAATAATCCAGTGAAAATGAACAGACGAAAGCAGCAAGACTGACAGTTGGAGGCCATGGTTTCAGAATATTTGCCAAAAGTAAGGGAGAGTGATGTATTTTTCAAATATGACACAGCTTGTATAGGACATAGGTAACTTTTTAAACTATCAGCAAAAAAGTGCTTTCTGACTGCTATAATTTATAGACACTTATTTTTGTCTATTTATTGGTAAATAATGACAGTATTAATTAACAATCAAAATAACACAACAAAGTGACAGGCATGAACTATGAGAACAAACTTAAAATTTCTATTTATTTGCAAAAATAATCCTTACAGATAATTTTAGTATGATATCTATTTCTTTTGCATTTATCATAGATTTCCAAAAGCCAGCAGGATGGTGTAAGTTAAACTACCTGTGAGAATATATATATATATATATATATATATATATATATATATATGAACTCACACCACAAACCAGCCAGGGGTGATGAAATCATACAACTCAAGAGCTATAGATTGCCTACATGCAGCAAAGGGGATTGCTGGCTTCTTCTCTCCCTTCCAGCCCCCCTTCCTTCCTTTCATCTCCCATTCCTTTCTTCTTTATTCCTGTTGACTTTTAAAGATAAATTAAATCTTCAGATAGTAGGAATACCCTTGAGTGATATAAGTAACTACTTATTCTTAAAAGTGATGAGGGAGTGCAGAGCAATTAGTGAGCTCTCTACCTGAGAAGTCACGTAAGATGCCTACAACAAGTTTTATTTGCAAACAGGAGATTCAATAGTTATAGATGAGAATCACCATGAAAGTATTGTAATCTGGGTAACTTCTTCCTATGTCTATTTTTCCTAACCTCTGTTGTTTTCTCCATGGCAATTAGCAATAAACCCCAAAAGATTCAGGTACAAAGATAGGTGTGATAGCACAAGAAACTTCCATGTTCACACAGAACGAGTGGGGGAATAACCACCCTGACAAAGATAAAATTTGGAGAACATATGAGACTCTGTGACTGAGAATGGCCAGGAGAAAAACACTAATGGAAATTCTTCCCTAACTTTCTACAGGGGAACCCCTGAGGATCAAGAAGGGAGAACCCTATTCTATACCTCACTAAAGAAAGTGAGATCCACAGAATTTGAGTGTGGGCCCAGTGCCCTAGGGCATGCCAAGGGCTTTTACACTGTAATTTAAAATCAATTAAGTTATTGATGTACTGTCCATCACCTTCTCCAAGTAGGCACATTGTATTCCTTTGACTCAGAGAGGTTTGTTTGCCTGATATGAAAGGCATGGAGACAGTCCCTCTTATATTCATCTGGTGAAAGTCAAAATTAATAAGGAAAGTGCATTAGCTTTATCCAAAGGAAGAAGGAGAGGACAAAGCAATTTGGAGGACTTCAGGTAATAGTGGACAATCCCTAAGAGAAGTTGGTATAGAGTTCACAGGTCACATGAATATTTGAGATCATAACCAGCTGCTTAGAAGGGTCTTGGTAAAAAGACCTCAAGGAGGGAATTTTACTTCGTTAAACATAGGACCACAAAACACAAGGCTTGACAACAAGGTTAGGAGCCCTTTGCCCTAAGTAACCACAGTTCAATAGGTTTCAATAAGAATTTCAGTAAAGAGTCTGACTCCCCTGTTGGTGTTTGAGTGAAGGTCTTCAAGCCCCACCACTCCTTTCCCCTTTTGTTACATTCCAGGCCAAACTGAGGAGAAGCTGTGTGTTCTCTCCTTTGGTCCTACTTAGAACTTTAAACTGTTCGTGCCTTGGTCCATGGGTGGGAACTCCTACCCAGATCCATCCTGAACCACCATGAAGCCTCAATCAAGTCTCCTCCCCTAATGTCTTCAAACATTGTTGGACTTCCCCTAAAAACCTGCTCTGCTCCCCCCAGAAAGCCTCATTGTGTGAGCAATCAACATTTCTGTACACTCACGTGCTAGGCGTTGTGATCAGTCTTTATGTCCAAACAAAAAATTTTTAGGGGATGGGTTATAGGGTTTCATCCTGTTCTTGCTGGGTAAGTAAAGATATTGGTGATGACATTAATGTACCAGAAATTAGAATTTCTTCTACTTTCAGAAATTCTTACCAATTATAGTAGTCTTGCAGACACATGTTCACTGACTAACTTTCCTGCAAATTATTAATAGAAATGTTTAAGTAGAATAATTTAGTTTTGGTGTATATAGTAAGGAAAAGAAGGGAAAGAACAGGATTGAAGTATCCCTATGGCCCCATATGGCCCCATTTATAAAAGTTGCAAAGAAACTCATGATTTCCAAAGGCAACTGGTTATTTGATATATATATCTGATATTATTAGGAATATAAATTTGTTTTTAAGAATTCAAAAGTTCAGCATAAAAAGTGGAAAACATTCAGTGGAAGAGTAGCCTGGACAAATTCAAGGACTCAAATGGTATTTAGAAAAGGACAATTAATAATGAAAGTTCTACTTCCACAGTCTTATCCATAAAAATCACCAGATTGGCACACAATGAAACAAATTCTAATCTTAATTTTTCAAAAGTGTGTGAGAAAGACCACACACATCTCCTGAGACTAAGATATATTCTGTCTTTGTAAACATTTCAAATTCTGAGCCCTCCTCTTCTGAGCTTATAAGTATAATAGGTTCTTGTATTTTAAAATATAAAATGAGAGGATAGGTTTGAAGATATTTAATGACATATAATATACAAAACATTGTTTCATTTGTTAAATATATTTATATTTACAGGTAAGAGTTTCTTTGGGGACAGAGCTTTTATTTTTCTTCCTTAATTTAATTTAATCTTAGAGTTCTAATTGCTATAGTGGTTATTTTAGGATACAAGAAGTGTCATGAGTAAATATAATTTTATTGAAATCTAAATGTATATAGGATTTATCAAAGAAGCCTGTTAGTGTAATAAAAATATAATTGTTAATTAATTACTGGCATAATTTTACTTGAATAGTTACTTGAATATGCATGACATTAGGACCATTATTACTTTATCATTTGATATTAATTTTAGAAATGAATTATTTTATTCATTTTGTGTGTCATTCATTTACCTATTTCATCTATGTTTTCCATCATTTTTTCTATAGTTAGCTAAAGAACTGAGAAAGCTGAAATTTATAATAAAAATCTTATTATTGCAACACTATAAAACATCCTGACAACTATCTGAGATAAGATTTGAGATTTATCTGACAAAAGCATATAATTTAGCTGCATTCCCTTGACTAGGCAAAATTACTTCTAGAATCAAACTAATAAGATCTTTTGACATTGTATGCTGAAAAAATTGCTGAAATACAAATCTCAGATACATATTAGAATACCAACCAGCCTTACGGCTGCAAGAAAACGCATTCTTAAAAATCAAAACTGGCCCTGGTAAAGATGGGAGGTAGTTAACATTTTTGAAACAAAATTACATTTATGGACAAAAATCAAATTATCCATCCAAATAATCTACTATTACACATCAACTTTTTGAATTGTTTCTGATATATGATTATGTCATGGGGGCAAGGAGATACAAGTTACTTGGGTTAGAGTACATCTTGAAAGGCACACTACTAAACTTTCTATAAACTAGGATACACACAATTATGAAAATAGAAGAGACTTCTCAGCTTATGTATAGGGAGTCTGTGAAGAGAAAAGGAAAGAATTGAAGCAGTTGGCATTTCTAATTACTTTGGAGACAACAAGAGCATTGACTGATGAGACTTTTGAAGACCACATATCTCTTGCTTAAACCTCAAAATCATGAGTTCAGAAACCTGTTAAGTTTCCACACTCCAATCACATCATGACTAGATTTTCACAGTGACTTGAACACTTCATTCAAGTCAGGTTTGGGTTTACATTTTTAGTTTAGTACTGCTGAGGCAGATGGGTCCTTCTCCAGTCTAAGGCAGTTTACCCCACCTTACCCTATGTAATCTTGAGTTTCACCTATGAAAATTTATTTCTTATAGTTTAAATATTTTATCACACACACACATACATATAGACAATCTCACATCTGTTTTCCTGTTTCTTCAATGATGAATATTTGGATGTGTATCTGCTGACTATGATGAATAAAACTACTATGAATATTCAGGTAAAAGTTTTTGCTTATAACCTTTTTTGGTGTATAGCTAAGAATGAAATTTCCAGATGTATTTCTGGGTAACCCTGTTTACCTAACATCTTGAGGACTACTAATAACCTCCAAAGTGGCCATGACATTTTACATGATATTTTACATACTTATTAAGCAGTGAATAAAAACCCTGAGTTTTCCATATCTTACAAATGCTTATTTTTAATTATTTTTATTTTTGTCATCCTAGTGTGGCCAAAGCACTATTTTACTGTAATTTTGACTTCCTTCTCACTGATGACCAAGGATGGTAAGTATCTTTGCAAGTGCTTATTGCTCATTTGTATACCTTCTTTGGGAGAATATCTGTTCAAATTGTTTGACCTTTTATTTTTTAACCTTGTGGTGTCTTTTGTATTGTTGAATCATATGAATTCTTTCCCAGTTCTGGATACTAGACACTTATTATATTAACAACTTGCAAATATTTTCCCACATTTGATAGGTTAAATTTCTACATTCATCACCATGATTTTGATGCATTACAGTTCTAAATATTGAAGTCTGATTATTATTTTTTAAATTTGTTTTTTTTTGCTTTTGGTATCATATTTAAGGATACATTTCCTAATACAAGGCAAGAAAGATTTATACCTGTTTTTTGTAATATTTATTTTCAGTTATATTGGACACAATATCTTTATTTTATTTTTATGTGGTGCTAAGGATCGAACCCAGTGTCTCACACATGCTAGGCAAGGGCTCTACCTCTGAGCCGCAATCCCAGCCCCTATACCTGTTTTTTTTTTTCTAGGAACGTATAGTTATAGCTCTATATGCTCTTTTATTTTGGGTCTACAAAATTCAATTTTATTTCTATATGCTAGCAAAAACAAATCATCCAAAAATAAAATAAGAAAGATGTTCCACTTATAATGACATGATAATTAATAAAATACTGAGAAGTAAACAAACAAAAGTCAAATTTGTACACTGAAATATTACAAAATATTTCAAGAAGTTAAATAAGATCTAAATAAACATAAACTATGTTAATGGATTTGAAGTTATAATATTATCAAGATGGAATCTCTCTAGATTTAATGTAATCTCTACCAAAATTCCAAATCCTTCATTTGCAGTAATGGACAAGAAAATCCTAAAATTCTTCAGAAACTACAAATTGAATAACCAAAACCATCTTTATAAGAGAAAAATGGTGGACTTACTCAGTTATATTTCAAAACATAAGAAGGCTACTACTAAAGTATGTTACTAGCACAATTATGGATATACCAATCAATGGAATAGTATCTGTTTCTAAAGTTGATTGTTTTTCAATAAGGGAATGAAAAAAAAATCTAACAGGGAAAGAATAATTTTTTTTTTTTAACATTGGGAGGTATGACAATTAAGGATCCATACATAAGATAATCAACTTGGATTCACTTGTTTCATGTACAGAAATGAACTAAAAATGGGTAAAGGAACTAATATGTAGGGGCCAAAACTATATATTCTTAGAACAAAACCATAGGTATAACTCTTCCTTGGCTTGGATTAGCAATATATCCTTAGGTTTCATTCCAAATGCATAAGCAGCAAATTACAAAATTAGATAATAGGGTCCCATACATGCACATGGCCATCTAGAATGTCAGGAACACGTTGAACTGGTTCAAAGCTGCTGCAGACAACTCATTTCTCTGCTTTTCCTTTTGAGATTTTTAGTTAAAGGATTCCTTACCTTAATTGCTCTCCTTTAACTCAGGATACTGTGTTATTAAAACATTCCACAACTGCCCCTAGGGAAAGGCTTTTTGCCCTGGGAGGATTTGAGTGATTTGAAATAAATTTTTCAAGTGGGTCCTCTAGGAAACCACCAGACAGGTCAAATAATAACAATTCCTTAGAAATGAGGTTTTGAAAGAGGTTCAGCTCCACTCCTGCTCCCACTGGTATGAGCAATGTGAGCTATTATTTATTAGGCTTATGGCTAAGCTCAGGATCAGGGAATGGAAACACCACAAAGGTCAATGTTCTTACCAAGATTCAGCCATTTTTCTTGATTAAATGTTCTCCAATTTGCTGAAAGCCTTTGATTAATTTTCAGAGATGTGTAAAAGTTTATTATGACAATTTTGGGCAAAATTTCAGAAGCACTTGCTCTATGATTTTCAGTTATATCCCCTCAAAATGTAAGTATAGTTTTGATGATAAATTTCATTTTTTTATTAGGACTAGTTTGGCATGCTGTGTTCACAGGGCTACATCCATTTTATCTTGTCGAGTTGATTAGTAGAGATTTGTTAATAATACCTTAGTATTTTATTTAAATATTTTTCAGATCAATATCGGCATTGGCATTTTTGTTCTTTTTTAAATTATTTTTTAGTTGTTGATGGACCTTTATTTTATTTGCTTATTTATATGTGGTGCTAGGAATCAAACCCAGTGTCTCACACGTATGAAGCAAGCGCTCTACCACTGAGCTACAACACCAGCCCCATGGCATTTTTATTCTTGATACTTAAAATGTATACTTCTCTCTGTATTTTGTTTTTTAACTTGTTAAGTCCTGCAGAGTCTTATCCATTTTATTAGTCTTTCTCATGGAAAAATAATGTGGATTTATTTATTTCACTTTGCTACTCTGCAAAATAATCACAGACAGCGACTTAGAGGAAATTCTACAAATTTATTAACTTAGAGTTCTGGCAGTCAGAAGTCTGAGATGGGAATTTTGGGTCTAAATTGAGGTGTCTACAGGGCTGTGTTCCTTCTGAAACCTTTAAGGGAGAATCCAGTATGCTTGGATTTTTCAGTTTCTAGAGGCTGGCCACATTACCTGACTCCTGGCCCCCACACTGTTATTCCATTATTCCCATCTCTCCTCTGTCACCACTTCTTCTCTGACTTCTTGCTTTCTTCATTCCTGTATACAGTCTTTTGTGATCACACTGGTTCCACAAGAATAACTCATGACAATCTTCCATTAGGAGGTATTTAACTATATGTGCAAAGTCCCTTTTGCCATGGAAGGTAATACATTCACAAGTTTGGAAGTTCAAGGCCTGAGTATCTTAGAGAGGGGCAATATTATTCTGACTACTACAGAGTTTTAGTAATTTCTTTGTATGTATAATTGTTTTCTATTTCGCTATATTCTCCTCATATAATTTTTAACATTTGTTCTAATTTTTAGCTTAATGAATTACTTTGAACTTTTAGAAATTGATAGCTAGATTTTTTAAAAAAATAACCATATATATTTACATATATATGCTTATTTAAAAATTATATATATATATATATATATATATATATATATATATATATAGAGAGAGAGAGAGAGA
>NW_026000153.1:23894299-23906944 GCF_001458135.2 Marmota marmota marmota
GTGGCTCAGTGGTTAAGCATCTCTGGGTTCACTAGTACCAACCCTTTTATATTTTATTTTGAGACAGGATCTCTCTAAGAAGAAGTGAGGGTCTTCTTGGTTAAGGTCTCACCAAATTGCTGAGTGTGGCCTTGAACTTGCAAACCTCCTGATCAAACTCCCGAGATGCCAGTATTATATGAATGTGCTACCACACCTAGCTGCTAATATATATATTTTTAAATCCTGCTACAGTTTTGTTACATGCTAAAAGTTTGCCTAGGCCCTATTTGTCTTATCATTCCGCTGAAATATAGCTTAGTTTTCATTGAAAATTTATGTACTTGACACCTGGGTTATTGGGAAATGTAGGCTTTAATTTTAAAGTATGTTGAGAGATCTAAACTTCTATTATTGCTTTTTAATTCATTCAACATTAACATGAATATCCATAGATCACCAAATACAGGACAAATAACCCAATGGAAAGTTGGAGCAAAGAATAAAAATAGTAAGTGAATGAAGAAAAATCCCAAATGCAAGATCAATACATGACAACACTCTCAGAATAAGAAATATTCGAATAAATGTCACTGAAAACAGCAACATACCTTCTTAACATTATCATAATTGCAAAAGTAATGGAGGTGAATAATGTAAATTGTTGCTGATTCTGTGAAGAGAGGGCTATCATGGCTTACATTATTTGAAGAAGTTTTTCAAAATCATATTATCGGAAATGTACTGAATTTGACACTATGCCAAAATGGGACTAAATGGGGAAGGACAAGACACTCTCATTTTATTAGGGATAAACACATATACACAGATTATTTCCATTATGGATTTTGGGGTTTTTTATTTTTAGAATTATAAACATTTTTAGATTATGGGTCACATATCTTTGTGTCCATATGGTAATATTTAAAAGTATAAATTTCTAGTAGATATATTACTTTAAAACTATTGGATATAGCATTACATCACATTGAA
Organism: Marmota marmota marmota; assembly: GCF_001458135.2. Classification (NCBI taxonomy): domain Eukaryota; kingdom Metazoa; phylum Chordata; class Mammalia; order Rodentia; family Sciuridae; genus Marmota; species Marmota marmota. Next base: position 23,895,272 of record NW_026000153.1, read on the forward strand.
GATGATTTGTGATTGGAACATTCCTGATTTTATTGGATTGTGTCAAATGAAGTCATTCATGGATTTATATAGGTTTCATAGTCACAATTACCCCAGATTGATGATTGTTACTATACATACCACTGCTAGATGAGCTTCATTACAGAAATGCATAATATGAAAAAATGTATGTTACTGAGTTGAAGAAATATATTTAGCATTACCAAATTACTCAGAAAAAAATATTCTACAGGTTACCATGATCTTTGCATTACAAGGGTTGTTTTACCTAGGCTCCCCAAACTAGGTATTAGACCGTTCTATTCTTTTCCATGTGAATAGTCTAGTTTGATGCTTCATTTATATATCGGCAATTTGTGTCATAATTATATCATTTTTCTGAAGTTGTTATCCAATTTAAACAGGAAAAATTATCAAATGTTAAAAGAAGGGAGAATTAATATTGAGACTTGAAAAGAGAATAGGATACCTAGTAATTCAAGGAAATAATTAAATTAAGACAATGAGAAATAATATGAGGGTTAATATTTGGGATTTTGTGTTGGTCAGCTTTTCATCATTTTGACAAAAATACCTGAAACAAAGAACTTGGAGGAGGAAAGATTTATTTTGGCTCATTTTCAGTTCATGGTTGGCTGATTCCAAGGCAGAAATGTCATGGCAGAAGGATTTGGCACTGGAAAGCTGCTAATTCATGGCAGTCAGCAAGCAGAGAAAGCAAGGGGAGGGTTTCAGGGAAAAGATATAGTCCCCAGGTCATGCCTCTAATGATGGGCTTTCTCCTACTATGCTCTAGCTACCTACAGTTGCCACTACCTTCCAGAAATATGTGTTAATTATTATTCCATTTAGTGGATTAATTCACTGATAAGGTACAATCACTCATGATCTAGTCACTTCCCCAAAACACCATTTCTGCATATTTGTGCATCATGGAACAAGTCTTCAAAATCCAAGACTTTGGGGGATATTCTAGGTTCAATATAAAATTCTAACTTTTCTTCTGTTCTACATAACTAGTTCAAAAATATAATGAGGAAAATATTGTATGCTTCATAAAAATACAAACATAAGAATTAAAAGGAATGGTGCTAATCATATGTAATCAGGGATAGGATTTAAGATTATTGTATAAGACATGTGTCACTTTCTTGCATCAAAGGACTCAAAATTCATTAATGTCTCCACTGTACCATGTTATTATTGAATTTATTCAACATTTATTGGTGATTATATTAAGATTTCCACAAATATCAAATTATTTACCACAAAATCTTAAAGGTACCATTCTTATTCATCTTATTGGTATTCCTATCAATGTTATCACATGTCAAAGAAGCAATATATTCCAGTTTTTAATCTAAAATATGTGACCTTTTTCCTAAAAATCCTTTTAATAAAATCCAACAAAATGTTTCCAAGTTTTCCTGAATGAATAAATGAGAGAGAATCATTTGGAAGTTTCTAAAGAAAAAATTCTCCAATGAAAAACTTAACTAGGATTAGGAGTTTTTAAGTCACAGTAATCAAAACATCATGTACTGCTTATAAAATAGTCAAATGGTTGAACTCAAAATCTGTGGGTGAGGAGACTATCTAAATGATAACTATTAAATTTCAAATAGAAGAAAGAGCAATTAATTTTTCTAAAATTCGATGGAGACAATTGAAAAATGAAAGACCTTGGTCACTCATCAAATTGCTCATCCTAAAACAAATTCAGGGTGAATCTTTAAGACTATTTTAAATATAATTGAATATTTGTGGCCAATGGACACAAGAAAGCTTTTTTCAAGCATGTCGATAAATTGAACTGAATATATATTTTAGCCTTCCCTACAGAAAATAGCTAAATACAGCCACCAAATAAAATCATTAAAAATGTCAAATGAAAAGGAAAAGCAAATGTTTTAATGCTGACTCTATTGAATTCTTATGAATCTGGCAAACAATAGTCACATCAATAGAAAGAAATCACCAAAGGACATTAACAATGAATTCACAGAAGAATAATTTGAAATACAATGTAACTAACTTATAACTACATATTTATTTTAAATAGTTCATCTAAGTATATAATAGTAAATATTATTATATTAACAACATATTCATAAAAATGTTATAAATTAAAATTATAATAACATACATTAAATGGTTGATAAGCTAAGATTAAATGAAACATTATAGATATTTTTAGGCATACATAATTTAATTATTATATTAATATTTCTAAAAATATGTAGAGTTAGACTCACATAGAGAGCACCCAGAAGTTTATATTAATGGAATGGTAAAATGTATTTCTAGATTAATTATTAAAGTGTTTTACCTGAAAATAAAAAATAAATCTGTAAGTATACATAAATAAATTATTGAAATGCTAAGCAAGCTATTCATATCAATCATAAGGGCCATCAGTTCAGGTGAGTTTCATCATTTTTTATTTGATTTTTTTCTCTAAATATTTTTATTTCATTTTTTAAATTAATGCTGTCTGTGTGATATATGTAGATATATATGTGTATATGTATATGTGTGTATCAATTTAGCTAACTATATACATTGTTGGTTGCGGGGGGGTATTGTTTTGTTTTGTTGGCAATTTCTTAAAGAACTCAAGAGGAATCCAGAAGAGATTTTAGTAGGATGGCTCTGTTTGCCTTGAGAAGAAGTAGTCACCACTAAGTGTCCAGGCTGTTTCTGGGTTTCACCTGTACATCTGGGAGTCTGCTGGGCCAGAGAACCCTGACAGCAGGGACCATCTCAATGTAACAGTAGAACTTTGGCTCCTGTTTTTCTTCCTGGGCTTCCTAATGTCATCACCAACAAAGCAAGTTTTTTTTTTTTTCCCTTGAAACATAGCCCTGCTACCTCTCTTTGATGTGCCAAGTTTTCTGAGAGCAGAAAATGTGCACTGGAGTGAGGCTGGTACTACCTTTGCCTAGATAGCTGTTTAAAATAACTTACTATTTATAGCCTTTCAGATTGTCTCAAAGACCTTTTCAGAAAGTAACCAGCATTACACCTGTATGTTTCCTACAAGAAAGCAGTCAAGTCATACGTCTGATATGAAAATAAAGTGAAACTTTTAGCCTCTGAGTTAAACATTCATTATGTTCAACATCTGGCAGGAAGCATCCTCTGTGTTCTGGCATGACACCATCGATTATTTCCATCTGTTTCATCTGATCCTCAACTAGTGTCTAGAAATGATCATTTGTAAGTTTGTTTCATTTCAGCAATATTATCCCTCATTTATTGGTTGTTTCTGAGGAAGGTTTTTTGCAATAAATTGTTGGTCATCCCATTACTAGCTTTCTGTCATAATACAAAAATAAAAACAGAACAACAAACAAAACTTCTTTATTCTCAGCGAGCTATTTAACAATAGTTCCAAAATATTCTAACTATATCAAGAAGAAAACTCAAAGACAAGTAGTTTTTTTTTTAAATATGAGAAGTAAAAATTATCAATACACATTAATGTATTCATGTTTCAAATAAGTGATTCTGTATAGGTTGAACTCAATAATAACAATGACTTATGTTCATAGATTACTGAAAGACATTAAAGAATACATACTTTTATGGTTTGGATATGAAATATGATGTGCCCCCCAAAGACCAGTGTGCTCCTATATTATTCAGGGTTCACTAGACAAACAGAACTAGCAGGGTGTAAGTGTGTGTGTGTGTGTGTGTGTGTGTGTGAGATTATAAGAAGACATTGATTAGGATTTATTAGATTGGCTTAAATTACCAGAAGCTGGATAGTCCTACTGTGGCTATCTCCAGGCTGGACACTTGGACTAACTGATAGCTGCTCAGGTCAGAGTCCACTTTGGAAAAGTGAAGTTGCTGTTGTACCATGTCTTTGACCAATAACACAGCAATCCAAGCACCTGCTGAAGAAGAATGGCATTTATGTCAGTATTGGCTTCTCCTTCTTCCACCCTCCTTCCATCCAGTCCCCAAGCCCATTGGACTGTGCCACACACATTCAGCGTGGGTCTCCCTACTCAGTTTACTTTTAACATGCCAGTTATCTCTGGAAACCCTCATCAACACAGCAAAAATTCTCTTAATTGTAGGCATTTTTTTTAATCCAATGAAGTTGACAATTTAGATTAGCTGTCACAATTCCCAATGCAGAAATTTCCCCAGGTGAAGCTTTAGTGAAGTGATTAGATCCCTGAGGCCTCTGACCTTGATACCTGAATGGACTACAGTTTCAAAGGAAACTATAACCAGGTAGAGCATGGTTGGAGGAAGTAGGTCACTGGGGGATGTATCTTGTCCCTGGCCCCTTCCTCTCTGTCTCTCTCTGCCTCCCTGCTGCCATAAGGTCAACAGCTTTCCTCCTCCATGCACTTCCACCATGAAGTTCTGTCTCATCAGGCCCAGAGTAATGGAGTCCACGGTGATGAAAAGCTAACATACCACACCACTGAAACCCAAGAACATTGTAACTCAGATTAAACCTTCAGCTTAATGTCATACAAATGACAAAACTCTGTATAGACAGCGAATATGGACTAAGTGCCAGGTGCCATGATTTCACATATAAAGCTATTATAATCATATTGAAGGTATTGAAATTGTTTTATTAAAATCCTGGTTAGAAAAATGTGTAGCTTTGTTTTCTTATCAGGGAGTCTATTGAATATATCTTTATTTAAACTCTTCAAACTGCCTGATGTTTTCCTTTTACAAATAGCCTCATTCTTCTCCCTAAGTGGAATATCAGCTACCAGAAGCAGGTTTCTCAGTTGATTGGCAGTAAGTGAATGGAACACCATGTGCAACTTTCACCATTTAGATTCAGAGAAACAGGCTCAGTTTTTGAAGCCTGCAAATAGCCACCGGTTTACCCCAAAGCAACTCAAAACCCTTTAAAACTCCCATCTTTCATCTAGAAAATAAGAAACATCCCATAATCAACAATATAAGCTCCCATTTCGAAAACTAGAAAAGGGGAGTCAAACAAACTCTAAGAGACAAAGGAAATAATAGAGAGAAGAGCAAAAATCAAGGAAACTGAAAACATAACAACAAGAGTTAAAAAAAATCAGTGAAACAAAAGAATTGTTCTTGGAGCAATCAATAAAAATATGAAGTCTCTAGTAAGAGTGGTACAAAAAAAGAAGACAAATTACTAATGTCAGGAACAAAATCATTACAGACCCAGAGATAACAAAATTATAATAAGGCTTTCCTATTCATGGTTCTACACACATGGATTTCATAACCCATGGACCAATTCATTTTAAAATACTGATTACTGAAACTAAAAAATATGAGGAAACTATTTTGTATAGCCTTAGAACTATTAAAAAACTGAATACATAATTTAAAAAATCATGAGAAATTTCCATGCTCACTAGAATTCATTAGATAATTTTATCAGACATTCAAAGAATTGACACCTATTTATATAATACTTTCAAAAAATAGGGGAATTAATGCTTTCAATTTATTTTTAAAAACTCTGATATCAAAATCTGATATAAGAAAAATATACAAGCACATCACACATCAAAACCTAAACCAGTATATTTCAAAATCCTTCTTTGCTGTTTTAGCAAGCTTAATCCAGCAACGTTTAAAAAGAATGTTACAACACATTTAGGTGTTTTTTTCCAATTATGCAAATGTTTCATCATTAGAGAATCAATCATTGAACAGAAGGTCATCTTGCTAAGTGAAATAAGTCAAGCACACAAAGATAGACATCACATGCTTTCTCCCATATGTGTAAAAAAATGGAGAAAATTTTGACTTGAAAGTAGAAGAGTGACTATTAGGGACTGGAACTGGAGTCAGGGGATGAGGAGAGAGACCGGTCTGGAGGATAAAAGAGGATAGAAGGGAGAATGGGTGAGCCAAAGTAAATCTTTCTCCTCTAAGTTATTCTTGATAGGTGTTTTGTTTATAGCAATAGAAAGCTAATACATATGTAAATGTCACAATAGAGCCCATTAATATGTATAATTAATACATATTAATAAAAATTTGTAAAAGGAAAATCAATCACTGTAATTCTCCATATCAATAAACTACTAAAGAAAAAGATTACATTATATTAAGTTATATAAATTGAAGCAGAGAAAACATTTCCAAAATTCTGTCAATCTATATGCTAGAAGTGAAAGGAAACTTTCTCACTGTCATAAGCTTATCTACAAAAACTTATCTAATATACATCTAATATCACATATAATTGTGAAAGCCTGACTTCATTCCCTCAAAGATCAGAAGCAAGGCTAACTTCCTTGCACTAGGCTCCCACTCTTAAAGGGTCTACCACTTCCCAGTGCTGCCACAGACTGATGACCAAACCTTAAATACTGTGCTTGGGGAGACACTTAAGATTGAAACCATAGCAATATGTGAAATAACGAAATGTTTGGGAATTTATATTAAATAATTCTTCAAGATAGAATAGATTGATGAAGCAATGAACATGTTTCAAAATATTGTTATTTGTTGAATCTGGGTAATGGGCATGTGTTATTTCTTCTACTTCTGTGTATGTTTGCAAATTATCCTCTCTCTCCCTCTGTTTCTCTCCCCCTCCTCCTTCACCTCCTCTCTTTAATTCTGAACCATTTTAAAGCATGTTGTCCATATATTGCTCTTTACCCCTTAATGCTTATAAAATATCTCTCCTGTAAACAAAAGTACAAAAAATTAAGAAATTAATATTACAGTTCTCAATTAAATTTTACCAATTTTAGTTGCTTCTATAGATTCAGATTCCAAGCCATAACCATATCTTTGATTTAGTTATTATAATTATTTTTGGCTTAATCTGAAATAAGTCCTCATTTAAGACATTTTCTTTTTGCTTTTTTTTTTTTTTTTTGATATTGTCCTTGTGTGATCTTCCCAGTTTGGGTCCATCTACTGTTTTTTTCATGGCATATGCGTTTTGGACAGAAGTCCCATAGAAATGAGGGTTTGATTTCCGTGCATCAAGAGAGCATGATGTTGATTTGTTTTTTTTCACAGTTGATACGATTTTTTTGCTTTGCTACAATGATGCCTGAGTATTTCTGCTGGAAAAACTGGAAAGTTAATTAATAATCATATTTGCATATTAATTAATATGAATTAAATATGAGATTTTTGGCACTATATAAATATCCCAGTCCACATTAAACTCTGCCTGAACCATTACTCTGGTGGTATCAAATGGTGGTGCTCTCACCTGATTGCACCATTCATGTCTATTAGTTTTCTCTACTCTAAGGTGAAGTTTACCTGGCTCCCTTATCTACTGATTTATATCAGTGTGGACACTTAGATTGCCATTCAATTCAATATTAAATAAGATTGTTAATGTCCCAATTCATTAAGATCATTATTTACATTAAATGTCATTATTTCCCAGACAGGACCAGTGGGAAATCCTTCAAGCTGCCTCCTCCATCCTCTTGACAAGATTCATTATTCTTTGAGCATTTCCTCACATTCTGGTACAACAAGATTAATTCTGATTAATACAGGCTATTTTCCTTGAACAATCTTTCTATAAAGGAATTTGTTTGATGTTTCCTCATGGTATATGTATTGAAGAGAAGTGCCACAGCAACGATAGATAATTTGTTCTCTCTGCATCAGACATAAGATGCTGCAGGCTCATCCTGTGCTTCCTCTGGCCCAGCCCTGATATCGAGGATTCCTGAGGCTTTGCAATTGGGTATACTACTTCTAGTCCCTCTCAGCAGACAAAGGTAGGAAACAACTACATGTATATGCATACATACACACTCACAATGCATACCTCCTAACTCCCCACCACCCAACATACATTTCTGCATTTCTATCTTTACCTTTTATGTACATATCAACAGCTATGATATTAAATCTAGATCTTAGATTCTCATCAAGTACTGCATGGTTAAACCTAGTCTTATTTATTTCTATATTTATAGTTTCCTTTTACAATTTGGTTTCCATTATATTCAACACATTTACTGAGGTATTTATTCTCCCTGAACATAATTTCTTCTTTTTTTTTCATAGAGAGAGAGAATATTAATATTTATTTTTTAGTTTTCGGCGGACACAACATCTTTGTTTGTATGTGGTGCTGAGGATTGAACCCTGGCCACACGCATGCCAGGAAAGCACGCTACCACTTGAGCCACATCCCAAGCCTCAAGAATATAATTTCTTAATCTCCAGGTCCATCAAACACAGCCCCAGGCATGCTTTCCGCATACTAACACCCTATTAATCTAATGTTTTTATCTGTACATACGTCCCCCAAACACATGGGGTAGGTCAGCCAAATGCTGGGACCCAACCAAGTGAAAGGTATTTAAGTTTTTTATAATTAAAAAATGTACTTAAAGTTACAAAACACATAGTACTTAACAGAGCCTATAGAAACTATTCAGGAATTTTTGATGAACATATTAGCATCTTTCATAAAATAACATGCTATTCCCAAATAAGTATTTTAGTAGTCACATTTTCTGAGAAAAATAATTGCATACACATCTTCTATACAATTTATCCTTCTCCCCTAGCAAAATGTTTTTTATTGTATACATGAAATACATACACATAATTACTTATTTTCTGTACTGAGTTGATATATAGATTTTTTAAAAATCTTCTATTAACTAGTTATTTTAGCTTAATATTTTAAAAAATGTTTCCTTGCATACATAAGTTGACTATATTTTCCTGCTTATCCAAATTTAGAACAAATCTATAGTTTTTTAATCTTTTTTAAGCATCAAAATGTTTTAGTGAAACTTTACTTACTCTTCTCCAGTTAATTTATTTCTAAGATACATATCTACCTTATTAGTATAATATTTTTTGCTCCACAAAACAAATATATATTTTCATCTTCAAGTCTTGTTTTTTTCTACATTTTGCTTTAATATACTAATTATATTTTTAATTTTTATCTCAAATATTATCTATAGAGTTGTCATTGTCATTCAACATAACACACATATAATTTTCTAATTTTGACATATTAGTCAATTATAAGTCCTTTGAAAAAATCATTGTCTGTGGCCTTCATATCACTTTGCATAAACCCTTTTTCAAAATCTGAAAGATCTCTCCAAAATTATGGAATGGATTAGTTTTCTAATATCAGCAATGTGTAATTAATTAAATTGTCATATGTTCTGTAGGGTATTATTTCTTTATGTCTATGGAATTTTAAAATCAATTCTGCAAGGTTAAGTTAGTTTATGCTTTAGCTGCTTAACATTTTCTTCCACAGCGCTCTTCGTACCAATGTAATGGAAGGAAATTGGTTCTGAGGATAAAAGCTAAATGTGGTGTTTAGCTATTAAGGATGATTTAGAGTCCAGTAACTTAATATTCTTCCCACAGCCTACCACTGAGTGATAGCATAGATGTTTTGATTAAAATGTTTACACATAGGTATTTTTGAAGGTTGTTTGCATGAATATCTCAAGTAGCAAAAGTCAATAAATCTTCACAGAGCTCTAAGAATATTCTTTAAATAATTGGATAAATCACCAAGTTTTACAAAGTAATTTTAGGTGGTTAGATTTACAATGCATTAGAACTAATCTCTATTTAAATTTTCCATTATAAGAAAAATGTTTGTAAACAAACACTAAGACCTGAAATAATGCTGCTAATACATCTGGCAGAACAAGAAGAAGTACTTTAAGAGAAGAAACTAAATCTCCTTTGAAAATGCTCCCCAAATTGTAACTTTGGCTCATGTATCATGTTACATTTAAACAATAGATTTTGCAATGTGCTAATTATTTGTTTGCTTTTCTTTCTCCCCTTCCAGGGTGTACATGGAGGATTTTGTAATAGAATAAAGATATGTAAGTATTTGAAAGAATATCAGCAATATTAAAGCACATTGTAGGCAAGCAATTCAAAATACATGATTACGAAATTAATCCAGTAGCAAGCATCTATTGTGCATATATGCTAGGTCATTTAGGGATAAGACATAAGTATATTTTCTATGTATGCTGTAAGGATGAGTGTTCTATTTGAGGGAGCCAGTTCAGGTGTCAGACTTCCTTGGTTATAATCTCAGTGCTATTACTTCTTAACTGTGTGAGTTCAGTTATAATGTTTTAATAATTCTGTCAGTTTTTTGATAAGCAAAAATGAGAAAAATAAAAATACCCATTTCAATAAATTAATAAATATTAATACTTCATGAGCAATACATGTCATCATTTTGTCAGATATATTATTTAAGTCATGTTATTTAAATCAATACTATTGATAAGCATTAATCCATTGGAGAAATTCTTATTATATGTCCCCCACTCAAGTGACAAAGACTTATAGTCAAGTCTATCTAAGCTCAAAGCCATTCATCCATTTTTTCCAGTGTTAACTACTGTCCTGACCCTCATTCACCCTGTAATTTTACCTAGTAATAACATAAACTCTGGGGATCCAACATGGCAGCAGGTGCGGAGAGATCAAGTCTCTGACCTCTCCAGCTGCGCGGGCATAGGGAGTCGTAAAGGATCACTAGGCAATGATGAGCTGACATGGATCTGGGGCGAATAGTCTGGGCCCCTCAGAACACACACACCGAGCCCGGATCGGCTGCATTCAAACTCCGGTTCACCTGCTTCTCATGACTCAGCACTAAGGATCACCGTGAAATAACTGGTTGGCCCATCTGAACTTACAGAGGTAAAAGCCAACCGAGCCTTCATAGGCAGTGGCCACAGGATTGAAACGGGGCTTGGGAGAGACAGTCAGGACCCACCTTTGCATTGGTCACCAGCAAAGGGAACGAATGGTCACCATTTGCACGGGATACCACCATGGCAGAGAACTGATGTCAGGGGCGGAGGAGATAACTTCATTGAAACCAGCGCGACAGGTGTGTAATCCCCTAGCCATCTCTCTCCACACAGCAGGGAAACCTTAAGGGCCCCACCCAGCTCTCCTGTGAGCGCGATAGCCAGACCGAGGGAATCAGGAATGGCGCGGAACTCCCGGCTACCGCTCCCACCAGTGCTGACAAATGAGGTCTCTTGCACCAGCTACTGGGGGCATGGCTACCGGAGGGCAAGCAAATTTGCTGGGGGTTCTCAGCCCCAAGCTCTACAAACTTAGGGTTTGAGGGAGGCAAACAGGGAGAGTGTGCCCAGGCATTCATGAAAACAGGGCTCCCAGGAGCAGCAGACCTGGCGTGTAGCCAGTATTGTGGTGAGTGTCACAGGTGAGTGGGCCTGGCTTGAGAAAACACAAGAGAAGGCCCTAGGCACTCAGGATTGGAGACCCACCCAGTCTGGGACAAAGAGCTGCTGCACAGTGAATGGTTCCCACCTATTGAGAGGAGAAGCTTGGCCCAGTGGGCACAACTCCACCTACTGGAAGAGAAGTTAATCGAACACTATGACTGCATTTATTTTTTTTTTCTTTTTCTTTCATTTTCATTTTTTTTGTTGTTGTTCTTTAACTTTTTTTAATGTTTTTAATTTTTTTAAAATTTTTTAAATTTTATTATTATTATTATTATTTTAATTTAAATTTTCATTTTTTATTATCATTATTTTTTTAAATTTTTTCTTCTTTCTTTGTTTTCTATTTTTTTTCTTTTGTCTTTTCATTCCTTTTCAATTTTCTTATTCCCCCTTCCTTGAATTCTACCTGCCTACTCTCATTCTCTTTAGTGACTTC
>NW_026000153.1:23908555-23942594 GCF_001458135.2 Marmota marmota marmota
AACCAAATCAACAAATGGGCCAAGGACCTGAACAGACACTTCTCAGAGGAGGACATACAGTCAATCAACAAGTACATGAAAAAATGCTCACCATCTCTAGCAGTCAGAGAAATGCAAATCAAAACCACCCTAAGATACCATCTCACTCCAGTAAGATTGGCAGCCATTATGAAGTCAAACAACAACAAGTGCTGGAGAGGATCTGGGGAAAAGGGTACTCTTGTACATTGCTTTTGGGACTGCAAACTGGTGCGGCCAATTTGGAAAGCAGTATGGAGATTCCTGGGAAAGCTGGGAATGGAACCACCATTTGACCCAGCTATTACTCTTCTCAGACTATTCCCTCCCTGAAGACCTTAAAAGAGCATACTACAGGGATACTGCCACATCGATGTTCATAGCAGCACAATTCACAATTGCTAGACTGTGGAACCAACCCAGATGCCCTTCAATAGATGAATGGATAAAAAAAAAAGTGGCATTTATACACTGTGGAGTATTACGCAGCACTAAAAAATGACAAAATCATGGAATTTGCAGGGAAATGGATGGCACTAGAGCAGATTATGCTTAGTGAAGCTAGCCTATCCCTAAAAAAACAAATACCAAATGTCTTCTTTGATATAATGAGAGCAACTAAGAACAGAGCAGGGAGGAAGATCAGGAAGAAAAGATTAACATTAAACAGACATGAGGTGGGAGGGAAAGGGAGAGAATAGGGAAATTGCATGGTAATGGAGGGAGACCCTCATTGTTATACAAAATTACATATAAGAGGTTGTGAGGGGAATGGGAAAATAAACAAGGAGAGAAATGAATTATAGTAGATGGGGTAGAGAGAGAAGATGGGAGGTGTGGGGAGGGGGGATAGTAGAGGATAGGAAAGGTAGCAGAATACAACAGTTACTAATAGGGCATTATTTTAAAAATGTGGATGTGTAACAGATGTGATTCTGCAATCTGTATTTGGGGTAAAATTGGGAGTTCATAACCAACTTGAATCTAATGTATGAAATATGATATGTCAAGAACTATGTAATGTTTTGAACAACCAATAAAAAAAAGTAAAAAAAAAACAAAAAACATGAACTCTGTTAAAATATCTGACATATTATTTCCCTTCACTTTCATTAATAACTCCTTTAATTTTATTTTATATTTGCCTAATGATACAGAAGGAATAATGACTTCAAAATTGACATCATATTTAGATAGTCCATGTTTCCTTATGGAACTTTCTGAGAGTTTTTAAGTGAATTCAGTGGGCCAAGATATTACTACCTTGTGTTTTCACTTATTCCCTCATTAATGTATACAATATATATTTGTCAACTATGTGCCAAACACTGCTACGTTCCAGGAATAAAATGGGTAATAACGGAGACATGGGTCATGCCCTCACAAAATATATGTGGGATGGATATAAGAGAGATACAGAAAACCCTTCTACATGGAGAAAGGGCCTTTAGGGATGTAAGTATTGTTAAATGAGGCTATAAGAGTGAGATCTTGATTAGATAGAACTGGTGTCATAAAAGAAAAAAGGAAGAGATGCCCCAGAGCTCATTCTCTCTCTCTCTTTCCCTCCCTCTCCCTTGTTCCCTCCTTTCCCACCCAGAGGAAAGACCATGTCCATCTGCAAGCCAGAAGGAGAGGAGAAGGAGGGAGAAAAAACAGGAGCAGGAGAAGAAGACAGAGGAGGAGGAGGGGAAGAGAAGGAACGTTCGTTGGTAGTCCCCTTTTCTTTATGCCTTAGTTTCATCCTTAACCAGTTTCACTTGATCTTTACAATTATCCCCTTGAAAATCTTCCACTTGTCTCTTATTTACTCATTCAGTTCAATGGAAATTTTATAATGAATTATAATTATGTACTATTTTCATTTGATTCTGTTTCAGAGATGTTTGCCCTCTTTTGTCTTGCGTCTCATTTCCCCTGAGAATGTATAGATAAGAACTGAAGGTGGATTGTGCATACCTGATGCAACACTGTTCAGCAGGAAGCAAGTTGAAGACTGCTTGAAAATTTTACTGCAGCCATGGCTGCTGTCATAGGTAAACTCAGGAAGATGAAATTTAAGTCTATATATCTCTGTTTATTTCTTGTACTGTAGAGATCCTCACATGATCAGATGTAAGATCTTCACATGATGTAATGCAAACTCCCTCTATTAGCTGGATATCAGGTATTGTCTAGTGATGATCTCTACCAAGACCTTATCTATAAGGATTAAAAAATTTAAGTACAATTTCCTTGGTTGCATTTGGTAATAATTATTATATACCTCCTCCACCCTTCCTTCTAGATTTGCATCCTAGTTAATCTGCATTTCAGTTTGCTAACCTACATTGCTTTTCTGGTGGGACGAACCTGATCTTTCCTGAGAAAGCTATTAAAGCCCTAGTATCTTGTCTTTGTTAGACATTGGTTGCTACAATAATAAATCCCCATTACCAACAGTGAACCCCCATTACATAGCAAGTATTCGATAATAATCTTGGTTGATATCTCTTGTTATTATATTTTCCCCTATTTTTGCCTGCTAGACCATCACATTTAGAAACCTGAAATCATTAGGTAGAAGCTATTGTTGAAGTTCAGTTGAAATGTTACTGGATTCTTAAGACTATTATAGAGGTTAAAAAAAAAAAGCAACACAGATACATTATTTGATGAATCCTTAGAATGACAAATTGCACACCTGAGGAACAGATACTTACAACGGGATGGATCACATCCACGTGCCATCCCTAAATTCAAGTGTTGTCACTTTAGAGGACACTGTAGTCAGTATGTGTTGGAAGTTACAATAATACAAATTCCACACCTTGGAACACAGTACCACGAATATTCAGTATGTTGTTCCCAGACTGACACATTAACTGAGTCTTTAACAATACCTGTCATTGTTCTATGAAACTGGGTGCTTTCAGGTAAGATACTACGTGGCAGAACCAGTGGGTCCATAAGAAGGCAGCTTCTCAGTTAGTAATTGTCTTTTAAGTTAACCTCTGGGTTGCTGATCCCTCAGACTACCCTCAGACTTGATGATGCACTAGAAGGATACACAGGACTTGGAAAAAAACTGTTATATTTGATTACAGCTCATGAGAGTGGGAGGTTAAAGATGAAAATTAGCAAAGGGGAAAGCAGAAATTCATCCATTAGAAATGGATGAGCTTCTAGATGTCCCTTCTCCAGTGGAGTTGCATGGGATAAAACCAATTTTCCTGAAATGATGTGTGGTTGCACATTCAAAGTATTATCAATGAAAGAAGTTCTACCAAGTCTTACTGTTCAGGGTTTTCGTAGAGGGTTAATCATGTGTAGACATACAGAAACCCTATGCTTGACCTCTATTATTCATCCTAAAGTAAAAATAAGTGCAAGCATGTGCGCGCGCGCACACACACACACACACACACACACACCACAAGTTGAATCATTAAGGTAGACTTATCTGGTGATGCTAATGCGGTGTTATCCACAGTCTTAGATATACAAATAAACTCTTAATAGGGAGAATATTTCAAGAGCTCAAAGGTTATCTGTTGGGAGTCAGCCAAGATCTGTCCTATGTCTGAAATCATGAGAGAAAAATCAGTTTTTAGCCATGGCCTCTTAGATGAAACCAGGAGAAGATAACATGCCTTCCTATTTTTCTTTCTCTAGCTATTTTAGAGACCTAAAAATTCGGTTGCAGTGTATAAATCTCTGTACAGTGACCTCATAGGAAACCCAATATATCATGGTTATAAAATATAAAGTTAAGCAGCCCAGATGCTACCATGGAAGATTTTCCAAGTTATGAAATGTTTATGTCAACACCACATTTCACTTGTACTTTACACAGCACAATGAACACATGGTCTCGGAAGGTCTACTTCATCCGGCTGCTGCTCAGCAATTATTTTCATTCCACACCACATGTACATAGACACTCATGCACATACATGAAAGAGATAATTTAGAATTTTTTTTAACTATAAAGATAGTACAATTTAATAGGGTAAATATCTCTAGATACCTGGTACAATTTTACAAGTAATTTCCACTGTGTGCTAAATTACTGATTTTATTTTTATATAATGTCTAAAATAAATTCATTTTCTATTTCTATGTTCAAACTACATTATTCATTTTGAAGTGATGCATATTCTTAAATATGGGTCTAATTATTCCTTAGATATGTTTTACCTAATTAGAGCAATGGTTTTTAATTTACTCCCTTCTCCACCTTCCTGGTTTGCTCCTCTGATAAGCAATAATTATCTTTGGCTTTTATTATAGTGATATTATAAGTCTTTTATCTCTCCTAAGCTCAGAATACTCATGTACATCATTCAGTAATGGAGCATCTATCCTGATATTGAAGCCCAACCTTATTCTATTTTCTGTCTGTGCTCTGAACTGACTAGCCACAGTGCTCATAACCCACTCTGAGAACAAGGGCGCCTTTGTACAGCTATAATATCTTCCCTTCATAATGAACTCCAGGTTTCACTTAAGCATGCGTTAAATATGTAGTCATCATATTGCATCCCTTATTCTTTAGGCAAGTCAACAAGTTCCTCAAACATTGCACATGATTCATTTGGGTATTCTTATGGAACAACTAGCTGATAGCATGATTGCTTACCTTCTGGGTTCCCCACAGTTTATGGATTTCTTGAGTAGAAAGACCACACTTTGTTGTTCTCAGGACATTCACAACTGGAATAGTTTGGAAAAGTGTCCTCCAAAGGCCCATATGTTCAATGCACCTGTCTAGGGCTCCATTTGGACGTGGTGGGACCTTTAGGAGATGGGAACTAAGGGAGGGAGTTAGGTCACTGGGGGCCTGCCCTGGAATAGGATTTTGGAACTCAGCCCCTAATCTCTCTCCATTTTCATTCTCAAACCACCATGATGTGAATAAGCCTCCTCAACCACATGCTTCCACCATCATGTACTGTACTGCCACAGACTGAAGCATCAAGCAGCACCAAGTGACATGGACTGGAATCTCTGAATCTGAGTCAAAATAATCTTTTTTTCTTTTTAAGTTTATTGTCTCAGTTACTCTGTCACAGTAATGGAAAGCAGACTAACACTAAAGCTTATCAGTTTTTCAGACTCTAGCACCTAATGAGAAATAAGTCTTCATTGGCTTTGGTTCACAGTATGATTAATAGGTCAGGAAAAGAAAGGTTTATGATTCCTGAGCTTCAGTGACTTCATTGAGCAACTCTATGAAATTTTTGAAAGGATATTCTAATAAAGTAATAAAATTTGCACATATGCAAATGCATATTTTCAAAACAATTTAAAACCCAATGTCTCACTCAAAATTTCAGTGAGGATTAATGTTCTGGTTATTATCATAGGTTTTAAGATAAAAATAAAAATCTAAGACATGAAGACGTAATGAATAATAACATGACCTTTAAGATGCAATTCTAAGTTAACTTTGCCCGTGTCAGCATTCAGATCCTTAATATAGTCAAAAGATGTTTGGGGAAATTATAGCAAGCTATTTTACATTGTGTCAGCAATTTTCTAGAGTATTGTATTATGTTATTAACTCACATTGTATTCCTCCTTGCTACTCTATAAACACATGGTTATTAGATTTAGAATATTATTAGCATAAATGCAAACTCAAGTAACATGGAAATTAACATGAGAAAACTCAAAAGTCAGGCAGGAAACTCTGTTTGCATGGACTCAATTGAAACCTTGCTTATTAGCATAAAGGAACAAGCAAGTGACCAGTGTTTCAGAAATAATAAGACAGCCACACTGTTTATAGGGCAATAACATTATACAATGATAAGGAGAAAATTATACTATGATGGTGATTAAAAATGTCCTTTTACCTCTTCATATGCAAGGTTCTTGAGCTAAATTTATGACATGTTGCACAATCATTATTACTTGTGTGTTTTTGTTTGTTTGTTTTAGTATTCTGAGCCTCTTGTAGGTCCTTGCAAAGACTGATTGTGCAAAGGTAAGAATTTAAAAAGGATATTTTATCTTCTGTAACATAGCTCAGAATGATGCTGGTACCAACTGACCTTGTCTAGCATTTTGCAGACTTTTCAAAAATGAAATTTTATTATGTTGTACTGTGCTATAAACCTGTTTCTCTTTCCACTATGAAAACAATTTGGTGGAATCCTAAGTGGATAAACTATGAAACCAGAAGAAGATTGACTTATTGTCCCAATGAAGGGACTGGATTATTTTTAGAAAATAAATATTATGCCCATCCTGATATCATTTTTATTTGACAAGAGGGAATGTAAGTAGAGACATCTGAAAGTAAGTGAGAATGTCTTGAAATTATTGAAAAGTTATGCTTGGTTGAGTTCGTCTCCAAGGTACTCAGGAAATGAAGTTAGATGCCAAAATGTAACATAAAAAGTAAGGAAAATAAGCAACTTTCAGAACTTTCAGAAAAAAAAATGGTATGTAAGTGGAGAGATGCTTGACATTTTAGAAGCAGAAGGACTGATAATTAATGACATCAAATTTAGGGGTGATTAAGTTTGAAGAATTTTTAAAATCATGTTCTCAGAGAAGTAATATTTTAGATATATCTTACCACGTCACTATTCAAATAGAGACAAGAGCAACATGGTCGGGGGAGACACACACTCCCGTGAACCCTAAATTTTTAAATACATGAACAGAACCCTAATGTTCTCTCAAACATCAATGGGCAAAAAAGGTACGATGCCATGTGCAAAAATTTCTGTAATTTGGAAAAATTACCCATCCTTAGTTCTTGACTGTCATTTTCAAATTCTTCTATAATTTATAAAATGATTTTCTGTTTATAGTTGACTTAAGTGTTTTTGACTGTTTTATTAATATGAAAAGCTATTACATACCCAGGGGTTTCCATGTAATGTCCACTAGAATAAGGGCTTTGGTGTGTGATGTAATATTGAGTTAAGTCTCCACACAATGATTTTCAGAGACATGGTCAGGTACTGCCTGGGGAGTTGGGGCAGAATCACTCCAGTCCAGTGGCCAGGGTCCCCTGAGGGGGTTGGGGATAAAAATTTCAGTATGAATTTCTTCAATTGTTTATCAGAGATTGAGTGAACCAAATATTTATATTACAAAAAAACATGTAAATGGTAGTGTTGTGTTTGAACAAAGTACTCTTATTTGAATAGAAATAAAGTTTAACATGAGATTTTTAGCTTTTGTTTCAGAATTTTGAACAATACTCTCTGTCTTCCTTTATTGCATTTTTTTTTTTGCCGAATTATTATATTGTTTTCACTGTAAGGCGTTTAACTCATTTGTGGAAGGAAATAACACACACAGAGAGAAAACCATGTTTACATAGGCATATGAATCAAAATATGAACTTTATAGCAGTGAAAACAAAAACTGTTGCTGTCTTATTTATTTCTTTATCTTTGAGATGGTTGTTACACAAATGAGTCAAAGACAGCTTTTATGGATGTGTGCTATGTTATTTACTTTTTCACAGCATGTTGATACCATTGAATCAGGAACCTGCTGGCACTAAACTCAAAGTTTTACACAACCAGTGGTTTTAAAGGCAGCTCCTCAAAACAGGTTCCCAGTCACTTACAGATCACTTATTTTACAAACCCCACAAAACTTACCCAAATCCATTGTTACCCAGGGATTAATTGAATCCAAGTCTGTACAGACCCTAAACCAATGCTGCCCTCCAGAGCTCTCTGGTCTAGACACTCCTGACTGATATCAGACAGAATTGAGTGATACCACCTAGAAGTGTGAGCATCCCCCTCCTCTGGGAATCTGCTTGGCACAGGTCTCGGGCTTTGAGGGACTTCTCCTGCAAATAAGCCTGGTGGGTGCTCTTGTCCCCTGGTGCTCCTACCTTTTCCCTTGCTTAGTATCTACATCCTTGGAACTCTCTAGAGTAGTGAGAGGAAAATAAGTGGCACAATCAACTATATATATAATTTTTAAATTTTTTTTCTATATAATAGACATTGTGCCAGCATCCTTCATTCATTTTATTATTTTATCTCTTGTAATTCTGACTCATTGGTCTAAAGGTGTCATTGTTCCTATACAAGAAAGAACACTGAGACTTGGTGAATCAAGTCCAAGATGACTTGATATGAACTTGTCCTGTGATCAGGATCAAGCAGCCTTCAAATCTCGTTGTTTTCTGCTTCAACATCACTAGCCTATCGGGTTTAGCACTTGGACTGGTAATCTTGAATCCAAAGGTCTCATTCAGAGGGGATGTTTGTGCTATATCCTGATCTGCATCGGGCATCTCAGTTTTTTCCAAGTCTCATTTTCTTTACTTGGAAAAGTAGTTCAAGGAAACCTGTTCTAGACCTGTGAAACCCTGTCAGATAGTGCAGAGACAATTACTTCATCATCTGGAGAGAGTTCACGTGATGGAAGGCATTATTTTCTCTTCTAATTTTGAAATGAAAATAAGAAGTGGGTCAACTATGGCCGTTACTCTATAGAGACCAATAGATTCAAAAGCTGATGTGAAACATTGTGATATAATTTACTTATGATGATATTTGGGATATAAAGTGTTAAGAATTCATTTTTTTGAATCCATCACCGAGAGAGAGAGAGAGAGAGAGAGAGAGAGAGAGAGAGAGAGAGAGAGCGCGCTTAAATAGGTCTCTGGAGAGAAAGAGTGGAGATGGGGGACAAAAACTAAATACTCCTTAGTAATAAAAAAATAGTATGGTTCTCATAAATAATTCAAAATCTGAATTAATTCTTTCATTTTCTTTTAATAGAAAAAAGTCAATAATATACATACTTCTATTGTCTACAAATAATTTCATTTTTATTTTAACATATAGCAGCACAGGTTAAGAAAGGTAATAACATTTTTTAAATAAATTAAGAAATGAGAAAAAAATAAGAAAAAATATTATTACATAAAACTTAAATTGTTCTAAGCACAGAATTTTCTCTAATTAATATTTTTCCAGGCTGACTGTACTATCAATCTTAGGCAGGAGCAAGAGGAAGTGGATAAAAACTAAATTTCCAGCTGCCAATTCAGATGAGTCCTCATTCCACCAGATGCATGATTAGGTAATTTATGAAATAAGGAAAGAGGAAGTCACAGTTTATTCAAACCATGAATTGTGGAAGAATTTCTTTGATAAATCGAAGAAACTGGAAGAGATGTTTAACAGAATTTTCTGCAAAGAGGTAAACGTGTGTGTGTGTGTGTGTGTGTGTGAGAGAGAGAGAGAGAGAGAGAGAGAGAGAGAGAGTGTGTGTGTGTGTCTGTGTGTGTGTGTGAGTGTGTGTGTGTGTGTGTGTGTGTGTGAATACCTATATTTTAAGACAGGCTTTCAAAGTGCTTGAAAATCATGAATTTGGCTCCTTATGTAGATTCTTTTCAGAATAATGAAAGTTCACCCAGAAGAGCCAGTTATTATCATTGAACTCACTGACCTGTCTTTACTTCGACCTGAAAGTTGAACTCAAAGAATTCTTGTAAAGATATTTCCGTGAAGTTCTACCTGTATGCTGCAAGACAGCATAGGAACACATATCTGATAGGGACCCTGTTAAATCACTCAAGTTTTGATTTAGAATTTTATTTCTAATAAAATTTCATATAAATTATGAGCATAAATACTGTCACATCACCATGAACATGGGGCTCCCAAGGGTCCTCACATCCCTGGAGAAGTGGATTTGGATATAAAGGGTAGAATTCTGACAGTTGACGTGGTTCACTGTTCCTCTCTGAGGCACCTGCTGACAGATGTTGGCCTATGTGGCATCATATGGTGCTGATTTCCTTCCTACCCTCTCCTTCTTCTTTTCAGTCTCCTTTATGGACTTCTGTCTTATTAATGCCTTTTTAATATAAGTGTTTTCCCTCTGTTCAGCCTCACTCCTCTACCCGATTTACATAGTTCCCTGGAACAACTCTATATAATCCTAAATCCATAACAGCCATCTGTTTGAGAATTTTTTCCCCAATTTTTGTATCACCTAGCTGCTTTCTTATATTCACATGTTAGTAGCATGGCCCACCAAAGAGGGATAGGAGAGAGACAGCAGCTCATGTTTTATTTCCTTTTTTAAATTTTTTAAATTTATTTTAATTAGTTACACATGACAGTACAATGACCTTGACATATCATACATTTGAATCAGATAGGATATAATTTCTCATTTTTATGAGTGTACAGGTTGCAGAATCACATTATTCATGCAGTCACGTATATACACACAGTAATGATAATGTCTATTTCATTGTACTTTATTTCAGTGCAAATTTCTAAGGCAATCCTCTCCACTTTCTTTTGAACTTGGGGCTTCATTTATATTGACATTTGTGCAAGTATTTTAATTGTTTATGTCCTCATTTGATGCATACATGCTGCTTATTTCACCTAGAATACATTTTTCACTTCTTTAATATTTTGGTATATATTCGCCTTCAAATCTCAGCTCAAACACAACCTTCTCTTTGTAATGCTATTTTAAAAACTTATCTATTGTTACCTCAAACATACTTGGTATATCTCTTTTATAACTCTTGTAATTGCCTAGGCTACTTTATATTTCTGCTACTGATTGTTTGGCTATTTGATATGACTGACTACATTGTGTCCACATGTAGTCAAACCAATGACTACATTAGTGTTTTCACAAGAAAAGGGTTGCTAAATATTACTTGAACAAAGAAATTAATAGATTAGAGAAAGAGCAAAATCAATGAACTATGCCATCTACCAGAGACAGATTCTTTCTTAGGAAAGTAGCTTCTTCTACTAATGATATATAGGTGTTCCCTTAGAAAACAAGAAGTATCTGCAAAAGTGCTTAGGACATGGAGGATCATTTTTAACCTCATTTAAAAATAATGTGGTGCTTCATCATTGGAATGATACTTCTTGTTAGTTATTGAATAAGAGAGAAATAATCATTTGACATCACCACAAGAACACTATTCAGCAGAGATCTTGTTTTTCTTTTTTTAATTTTTTTTTATTTATATATGACAGTGGAATGCATCACAATTCTTATTCCACATATAGAGCACAATTTTTCATAGCTATGGTTGTATACAAAGTATTTCACACCAATTGATGTCTTCATACCTGTACTTTGGATAATAACGATCCTCACATCCACCATCATTAATTACCCCATGCCCCCCGCCCTACCCCTCCAACCTCTCTGCCCTATCTAGAGTTTGTCTATTCCTCCCATGCTCCCTATCCCTATTCCACTATGTATCAGCCTCCTTATATCAAAGAAAACATTCAGCATTTGTTTTTTGGGAATTGGCTAACTTCACTTAGCATTATCTTCTCTAACTCAATCCATTTCCCTGCAAATGCCATGATTTTATTCTCTTTTAATGCTGAGTAATATCCCATTGAGTGTAAATGCTACATTTTTTATCCATTCATCTATTGAAGGGCATCTAGGTTGATTCCATAGTTTAGCTATTGTGAATTGTGCTGCTATAAACATTGATGTGGCCCTGTTGTATGTTGTTTTTAAGTCTTTTGGGTATAGACTGAAGAGAGGGATAGCTGGATCAATGGTGGTTTCATTCTCAATTTTCCAACAAATCTCCCTACTCCTTTCCATATTGGCTGCACCAATTTGCAGTCCCACCAGCAGTGTATGAATGTACCTTTTTCCCTGCATTCTTGTCAACACTTATTATTTTTTGTATGCATAATATCTGCCATTCTGACTAGAGTGAGATGAAATCTTAGAGTGGTTTTGATTTGCATTTCTCTAATTGCTAATGATGATGAACATGTTTTCATGTGTTTGTTGATTGTACATCATCTTCTGAGAAGTGTCTCTTCAGGTCCTTGGCCCATTTATTAATTTGGGTTATTTATTTATTTATTTTTTTAGTGTTTAGCTTTTTGAGTTCTTTATATACCCTAGTGATTAATGCTCTGTCTGATGTGTGAAGGGTAAAGATTTGCTCCCAAGGTGCAGGCTCTCTATTCACTTCACAGATTATTTTTCTTTTGCTGAGAAGAAACTTGTTAGTTTAGATCCATCCCATTTATTGATTCTTGATTTTAATTCTTGTGCCACAGGAGTCTTATTAAGGAAGTTGGGGCCTAATCCCACATGATAGAGATTAGGGCCAACTTTTTCTTCTATTAGATGCAGGGTCTCTGGTCTAATTCCTAAGTCCTTGATCCACAGGGATGCCCTGTTTCACCACTTCTATTTAACATAGTTCTTGAAACATTGGCCAGGGCAATTAGAAGATGAAAGAAATTAAAGGGATACACATAGGAAAAGAAGAACTCAAATTGGCACTATTTGCTGACAATATGATTCTATCCCTAGAAGACCCTAAAAGGTCCACCAGAAAACTTCTAGAACTAGTAAATGAATTCAGCAAAGTAGCAGGATATAAAATCAACACCCATAAATCAAAGGCATTTCTGTATTATCAGTGACAAATCCTCAGAAAGGGAAACGAGGAAAACTACCCCATTCTCAATACCCTCAAAAAAATAAAATAAAATACTTGGGAATCAACTTAACAAAAGAGGTTAAAGATATATATATATATATATATATANTATATATATATATATATATATATATATATATATGTAATTAAAATTACAGAACCCTAAAGAAAGAAATCAAAGAAGACTTTAGAAGATAGAAAGATTTACCTTGCTCATGGATAGGCAGAATAAATATTATCAAAATGACCATACTTCCAAAAGCACTATACAGATTCAATGCAATTACAATCAAAATTCCAATGACATACCTCACAGAAATAGAAACGGCAATCATGAAATTCATCTGGAAAAATAAGAGACCCAGAATAGCTAAAGCTAAAGCAGGTAGAGTGAAGCAGGTGGCATCACTATACCAGACCTTAAAGTACACTACAGAGCAATATTAACAAAAACAGCATGATATTGGCACCAAAACAGACTGGTAAACCAATGGTACAGAATAAAGGACACAGAGACTAACCTACATAACTACAGTTATCTTACATTAGACAAAGGTGCCAAGAACATACATTGGAGAAAAGATAGCCTCTTCAACAAATGGTGCCAGGAAAACTGGAAATCCATATGCAACAAAGTGAAATTAAACCCCTATCTCTCACCATGTACAAAACTCAACAGTGGTCTTTTCTTTGTTCCAATAAGTCATGATTTTCAGTAATGTGATAAAGGAAATATTATGATATAGACATTACATGTCCCCCAAAAGCTCATGTGTGAGATAATGCCAGAAAATTTTTAGAAGTGAAATGATTTGGGTTGTGAAATGATTAACACAATCAGTGTGTTAATTCCCTAATAGAAATTAACCAGATGATAACTTCAGGCAGGCATTTTATAGCTGGAGGAGGTGGGGCCCTGGGTGCATGTTTCTGGGGTATTTATTTTGTCCTTATTAAATGTAGTTCTCTCTCTGCTTCCTGATGTGATATCTTGAGCCACTTCCCTCCACCATACTCTTCTGCCATGATGTTCAGTCTCACCAGGAGATCTAAGGAATGGAGCTGACTACCTATGAACTGAGACCTCTGAAACTGTGAGCCCCCAAATAAATTTTTCCTCCTCTAAAATTGTTCTTGTCATGTCTCTTAGTCATAGCAGCGAAAAAAACTGACTTAAAAACTAATTAATTATCTTGATGGTAGTTAGGGTACTTTCTAAGGTTGTAGGCAATTTGTAAACCAAAGAGTTATCCCTAATGTATCAAGGCAAGTTTCAGAGTAGGTAACATGGGAAGTGTCTTTGAAGAAATGTTGGAATAAACAGATAACAGAGGAAGATACTTGAAAACAGTCTTTCAAGGAGAGCAAGTGGAATTAATGCTATAAAAAGAATTTCAAAGTTAAGGAATAGTGAGATGGCTATTCTGGTGTTGCCTCAGAAGTGCAGCATGTACGATGACAAGGACAAGCTTGTATCGGTGAAGAAAAGAATAGGAAATCAGAGACTAAAACTGGAAGTCTGTGTATGAGGAGAAGGGTTCTATTATTATTTTATAGCACTGTGATTGCTCTCAAAATGTTGTTGAGAGTTTACTGCATACCAGAAATAAAGTTAAGACTGTTAAACTATTGCCTCATTTAATTTCCTCACGAGTCATATGAGGCACATCTGATTTTCATGTTTGTTTGACAGGAGATGTGGCTGAAATAAGTAGCTTCCTCTGTCATACTGCTAGTATATAATAGAGTCAGAATTTTAGTCCAGTGCTCTTGATTATCACTATCTACATTCACATTTTTAGTCTACTTTTGCTCATTCAATCCATGGAAAAATTCCTGGATCATTGTCATTTGCCTTTCATTGACTGGAGCTGTACCCTCTCCCTTCAGCTCAACAGATCACATGTTGCATTCATGTTAATTGACACTATATATTTTTTTTCCTGGAGTCTGAGGATACTGCTGTTCATTTCAGGTACCTAGCTTATGCTCACCTTCAATAAATCCCATATGCCACGGAACAAAACCACAAAGGGATACTGA
Source organism: Marmota marmota marmota (assembly GCF_001458135.2). Taxonomy (NCBI): domain Eukaryota; kingdom Metazoa; phylum Chordata; class Mammalia; order Rodentia; family Sciuridae; genus Marmota; species Marmota marmota. The sequence continues at coordinate 23,923,062 of NW_026000153.1, forward strand.
GCTTTTGCTCTCACCAGGAAGAAATTTTATTCTCTTATCTGTAGAACTCTCTTTCCTGGTCTCTGAGGCCCTCCTTCACACATGCAAGAAACATCCGTTTACTAATTGATTTTTTATTTGTTTGTTCGCTTACCAATTAAACATATGGCAAAAAAAAAAATAGTGGTAATTAGACTTATTGAGCACTGAATTTTTAAACCCAGATTACCTGCCAGGATGCGCTTCGGATAAATTCATATATATGTACATTTCAGAGGGAATACAAGTGAGCGGCGTGCATTGCAGGGCCCAACCTAAGATGCCCAAAGGAAGTTCTCTACGTATCTTAGTCCCACATTTCACAGTTTTTCTTTCATTGTTACCATTTTCCCTAAAGTTTCTGTTATGAGCAATGCTCCTTTCATCATCTTAGTTTCCTGTTTATTCTTAAATCAATAAAATGTACCCATTGGTAGGGTAGCACTATTGGAAAGGGGTTGAACCCTAAAATGGTAGGGCCTAGTGAGAGGGACTTTGGACTTTGGGGGTATGTGCTCAAAACAGATTAAGGTAGTACTAATAGCACCCCTTAGTATATTTCAAAAGAGGATTATTATAAAAACCTGAGCCTGACCCTACACAGCTACCTCTGGTTCCTGGTTTATACCATGATGATTTATTCTGCATGTACTGTGCCACATGTCATAGTGCTCTCACCATACTCTGTTACCAATTTTTTTTTTTTTTTGGATTTTCAGCCTTCAATACCATGAGCTAAATAAACCTATTTTCTTTATATAGTTAACCTGTGTCAGGTATTTCATTATAGTAACAAAAAGCTGACTAATACAGGGACAGAATGAAAGTTGATCTTGAGTTTATCAGTTGGAGCTGGATGTTCATAAATGTGTTTCTTTATAAGCAGAACTTTTCTTAAATAATATTTTTGTCATCTTAGAAAGCACAAAATAAAAGTCATCTTAAATATTGGATTTGATGTGAAATTATACTATAAGAAATAAAATTACAACTGTAGTATGTGAAATTATAAGATTAGAGATAACAACCACTTTTTCTAAGAAGTAAAGTATTTTTATCCATATGCATAAAACTTATCAACTTCTAATCAATTTGTCTTTGGAAGAAACAAAGACAATTATGAAAGTGCATGGTGTCTCTGTGGGAAGGATTGCCGAAGAGGAAAGACATGAAAACCCATGACAAAAACCAGAAGAAAATTGAGATGGGAGACTGTTTAGAACAGAGATGTATGTCAGGGACTTGACTGTACTCGTTAGTTTCCCTGAACATGGGTGTTGTCCTCATGACAACACTCTTACAACTTGGTCAATGACATTCAGCATGAAGGATGAGACCGAGGTTAAAAGTGTGAACTGCCACTGGTCCTGGGATTTGAAGGATGAGGATGGGAATATTTTCTTCTTTGTGCACCACACCTTAATTCATCTTGATGAATAGGATTATTTTTTTAAGAATATGGTCATTTTAGATACCTAATTTAGTTTGGCAATATACTCGATTAGAAGGAGAAAGAGATGAGAAAGACATTCCCTGGTCTACCATGTTTTAACTGCAGTGTGCTGTGTTGCTGTGCTCTAATGTGTAGGTGTGTGAAGTGCAGTTTTGACATTTGATATTTTCAGTGTGTGATGGGTTTTCAGGACATAACTTTTTTATAAGTCAAAGAGTATCTGTATCTGTTTTTCTTGGTCTACAGATTGAGCAAAATAAAGGGCCCAAAACCAGGGCCAGTTTTTCATGTGAAGAAATATGCTCTGGAGAGACCAAAGATGTTGCATTAGGACATTATTAACTTTAGATTTTTTTTTTCATAAAAAGCAAACAGAAGTACCCGAAACAGGCTTTGCTGCATGGAACTAAATCATATCATCATGACTGCAAGCAAAGAGCGTTAGGGAGTCTTGAAGGCTATATGTAATAACTCAGAAGCCTTGTATTCTAAAGTTTTGATTGTAGCTTGCATTCTCTGAGATACAGAGAAACTTGTCCTGTTCTTCTTATCAATTTCAAGCTACTTGTGACAAGACGTGAGAATGATTCACAGAGCAATTGTATTAAAGCATTCTAAACTTAAAAGGGCTTTCTCATGCAGACCACCTGATGCTGTGTGCCATAGTGCCTCAAGGTGACATACAGGAAAAAAAGATGGTTATGTGGAATCCTGTCACCAAACATGAAAAGACTGAGATAAAACTTGCCTTGCAAAATTCCATTCTGTAGTTCTGTCAATAAAGACCCCTGCCAGCTAGTATGGCATGGAATTATTTGTTAAGATGATGAAGAAATTATTAACCTGGGGAAAACTTCAGGTGTGTTGGTCCACTGTGTACTTGTGCCAGACCAAATATATTCCTAAAATTCTATTCTGTATCTTTGACTTGCATCATCAAATACGCATTGTTTTCACAAAAATCATTTCTTCTAATAAGTTCAAAACATTTCTCATTGTTCTCTCAGTATTTGGTACACATTTTAACAAAGGTCTGAGCATGATGCTGAAGACAAAATGCTTCCTACCCATGGAAATTTACTCTATGGTACTTGTACTTGGAGGATCCTTTCAGAACTTATTTGAGACCAATTTTCTCTGCAAAAATTTACATTCTAGCCCCAAATAGCAAGCATTTACTGCATGTCTGCTATATTCTTGATGCTGCATTTAATGTTTTACAAATATGATCTCATTTTATTTGCACAATGACTCACAGATGAATGCCTTGAGATCATACATATAGAGAGCAATGTTGGTGAAAGTGAACTTTCTGTTACTGATAATCTTGATCCTAGGAGTTCCCTGAAGTCCAGAAACAAATGTAATGATGGAGAGCAATCACTGGGTGAGATATACATCTTAACCATGTGCTCTGTTGAAAGGATCCTGTGTGTGAGTGGGCTGATTCCACGTTGTAGCCCTCTTCACAACTGTGAGGCAGTATTGAGATTGTAAACTCAGGAACTGTTTAATTCTCATGCCCTATTATAACGATTATAATCTCAACTAGAACCATCTTCATTGGGAAGCGTACGAATGGCTGACTGCCATGTGTACACGTTTACTTTTTTATTTGCAGGATTATACTTGCTTAGTTCTCTGGAAAGAAAACCCATAGATCATAATCTCATAGGATGAATATGGTTTTGTTTATGAGGTTCTCTAAGTCATAAAATCTACCAAAGCCTGGAAATGCAAGGAAGTCCTTAAGGCAATTAAAACAGACCACAATTGCAGCTGAGATTAGTGACAGAAGTGTGGCAATGTCCCCTTGGCCAGATCCTCCTGTGGGAACTGACTGAGGTACCCCCCCAGTTCCATGGAGGACAAAGAGCTGACAGATTGCTCTCAATCCATATATTCTGAGATGCTCAGGATTTTACACGGATCCTAAAACGTGTTGATCCTCCATCTGATGATGCCCCTAACTGAGACTGAAACGATAGAAGAGGAAGTTCATATCATTTCTAGCCTGATCTCTGTTCTGGAACATTCCATTCTCTTTTCATTCTTCAGGTAAATCTGCAAGTGCCACATCAATACTTACACAAAAGTTCTGAAGTGGTATCACTTTGAGCTTTGTCAAAATTAAAGATTCACAGAGTTTTAATCACTTTAATCTTATCTATGCTTCAGATTAATAATGCACATTTTCTATCCACACTAGTCATGCCATTTGGGTTTTATTTCTCTCCATGCTTAAATTATAGCTTCCTTAGGAGAGAAATTTTTAACCATATCTCATCTTTCTGCATAATGCCCAGGCAGCATTAACTTACATTCAGTTCATGAAAAAAGCTCAAAACTCTCTCTCTCACAGTCTGCCTTTGAGCTGCCCTTTCCTCTCCCTGCAGACCCCTCTCCTACATTCCATTTTCTGACTTCATTCTCACCTTCTGTTCCCCACGGAGTCAGTTGCCACCTCTTCCAGTTGGACTCTTCTTGTGTTCTCAGGATAAGCAGCTTCAATTTGGTTTTCCTATTGTCTCCTTCCAGACTTCAAATCTGGATCACAGTCAGTATGTTCATGTGACCAGTCATTTCTTCATTTTGCACTAGAATTTTAGCTCATTGAGGGCACAGATGTTTCAAGCATGCTTTTCATACTTAGCATGTACTTTAGGACCACCCAACAAGATTTCATTTTTTATTAGTTTTTTTAATTGACTTTAGTTCTTGTCATCAAAACTGTTTGTGAATATTATCTTGGTCATAAAAATAATAATTAAGAAAATACAAAAGCAATAATTGCTGACCTATTTCTGAAGTTTTCTATTCAGAGAGGTAGGTACCTTACATGCTTTTGTGGCCTCACTCAATCTTCCTAACAATCACTGAGAAAGAAATGGTTATTGGCCTATTTTACAGATAATGAAATGAGGACTGAGGATATAGCTCAGTTGGTGTAGTGCTTGCCTTGCATGTACAAGGTCATGGGTTCAATCCCCAGCACCACACACACACACACACACACACACACACACACACACACAAAATACATATAATGCACATTTAAATATTTGTTTGATGTTTTATATCAAGCAAGTGGCTGAACTGGGATTTCAATCTAAATATCTACTAACTAATTATTGGTTGAAACCAGCAGAGCTCATTTAAAAGATCAATTTTGATATCTTGCTCTGTAAATATGCAATTAATTTCTGAGACATTAGAAGCCCTAGTGAATCAGTTGACAACTTTTTTTTTTATGCATAAGTGTTTTGCAATGAGAAAGAGCGTACCACATGCCATTTATATTCAGATGCCAAGTTATAGCTGTACTTTCATCAGATGAATCAATTTCATATCTGTTTCCTGAATTAGCTGTGAATTCTTTTGTCAGTAATTAAATTGCACTTAATCAATTTAACAGAGAAAAGCCATCTGTCAGGTGTGTGAACCTAATTAGCCATGGTGTTTTGAATGGACCAGTATATAATGGTAGTGATTTTACTATCAAGAGTTATGATTCAAAAATACAAAATTTTACCATTACGTTTTGTGTGAATCTCAACAGCTCATCAAAAGTCTATTTCGGGGAGAATCTTCATACTTTTGCTTGATAAAGAACATTTCATGGGAGATTGCATCTGAATGAAGACATTTGTAGTGAGGCCAGAGTTATACAATGCCTCTTGTGGAAGATAATAGCCAGTTCATTGAGAGACATTTATATCTGAAATGCAGCTTGGACAAGCAACACACATTTGTTGGGCATCACTCTAGCATGCTCTGTGCTACACACTATAGAATTTGAGGATGGACAGATACCGTTGCTATTTTTAATTTTATAATATCATTGAGGAAGTGATTGCCACACAGTTAATGCAAGAAATCTAAAACCTCCAATGTATTGAACCCTGTTTTGACAGATTCTCAGTTAATCCTTACATTCTTTTCAAAAATGGGCATTTCTATGTTACATAAAGACACTGTGGTTGGTGAAGGCAGAGATTTGATAACTAGATATATAGTCAGTGAGGTTAGATCCAAAAAGCAATCAAGAACTTTAAAGTAATGATAAAAATCATTTTATGTGACACAAAAGTTAAGGTTTATTTTAGTGCCTAAGGTTTTAATGTTTTACAGAAACCCTTCTAAAAGAAGGATGAAGAAAAGGTGTTTTTCTTCTTCTTCTATTTTTAAAATCATTTGGAAGGAATAAGTGCAATTTTAGGATTTTCAGGGGTTTTTTAACAGAAAAAATTATCTACACAATTGATATATAGACAGTAAAATCTGAAATTTACAAAATTAATTTTATAAAATTCAGACTATTAGACTAAGATATGGAAACTGAAAACTCTTGTCTAAAACAAGAAAATGATTGCCTTGTCACACAGGACCATGTACCAAGGTGGAGAAAAATTGAGGTATCAGATGATAAAGTGGTGAAGCATCAGGAAGACACAGAACTCTGGCATTCATTATCTTCAAACACTCATCTAAGTGCTGATTTGCCTTCTGGATAAATTACAATCTTCCTGACACAGTTCATAAGTCTCTTCATTTGTAGCCCTGGCCTCCTTTCCCAAAGGTTTGCTGCATCTCAGCAATATTGAATAATCTCATTCTAAACAGTGATTTATTTTTATTTGCTGGGCAATCCATTGTTCATTCATTCATAGGAATTATTAAGTCGTGGAAGAGAGCTCATCTGAATGTCTTGAACAACTCATTGTGAGAACTGCAAATATCTCCATATTTCCTAATATCAATAATCCAAGCTATTTTCAGGTATCATTTATCACAAGGAAGCAAAGTTTTTATCACTTCAGAGGTTACTGCCAGACTTTCTTTTGTATGAAATTCAGATTCAAACCTCAGCAAAATTACAAATTACAACATGACATATTGGTTCATGAATAGACAAAACTTGGAACACTAAATTTGCAAATGTCAAGGGTCTACTCTATTACAAATGCCAACAACTGAATATAATTCCGAGTAATCATGCCCTTGCAATTTAAAGTCAATGCTTATATTTTCCACGTTGTGAAGAATAGGCAGTGAACAGGAACACTTGTATTATGGTGCTGACACCTGACCATATCACTATTTGTGCTAAAATGTGTGGACTGACCGTATAAAGCTCTCTTTTCAAGACTAGAAATTCATTAATGATAAATGTAGCAATTCTTAAAATTTTGACTACAAGAAAGAGATTCTTCTACCAAACACAAAGTGCAAAAAAAATGGGGAAAAATTGGAGAGACAAAAAGATGAAAACTGAATGAGGGAGTAGGAATGAGGAGAATCTTGAGTGCTTACAGAAAATGGGGTCCAAGTGGCCACGTGTCTTATTTTTTAATTGGTGAATGGCTACTTTGGATTGAGGTAGCAGAGTATTTCCATATGGACCACTCTTTATTCCACCTAAGAATTTTGTTATTCCAGGTTGTTTTTCCTCTGGGCATTGCCTAAGAGACCCGAGCAGGCAAACTTTTGTGTTGATCCTCCATTTCTGCCTTCAGCATGTCACTTCTGGGTGTTGCTCCAGGACTGGCATTCCTTACAGCTATTTGACAAGTAAGGAAGCATTAAAGGACTTCAGCTGGGGCATTGACAAGCTCTATTCCTTGTTAACACAATACATGAATCAAGCTTTCATACCCCTCGGCCCCTCAACTATCCTCTACTTGACTTCTATGTAAAGACCTACCCATCTGGTTTACAGATCCAATGTACTTGTGCTTGCCAAGATGCAAACTTGTCTACATCCCCTTTTCCCACTGAGCTCTTGAGAGGCTTTTCTTTTGAAATAGACTACATACAGCTTTATATACCTAAGCTTTTCTGTCTGAGTAAATTTGCTTGGGTATGGATCTCTACTTAAGCATTTTTTCTCTCTTTTTGTTAAGGGACTTCTTTCTTCTTTCAAGTTTCCAATGTCTGAAAGCTTTCCATCCTTTCTTCCTACCATTCTAAATTGGAAAAATGACAATACCACTGAAACAGCTTCTCTCTCTCATTGAATCCTCACATAACACGATCAAGTGGGGGCTTCTGTTAACACTGCTATACAATGTAGAACCCAAGACCAATAAGCAAAAATCTTTCTCTTCCTTTCTGTCCTGCCCTGTTTCCTCCCTTCTGTCTCTATCATGTCATTCTTTCCTCTGTCCTTCCTTTCTTTCCTATTTCATATTATTTTTGTTGCCATGTACTTTTGCAGAGTCGAGATTCTAAACTTGGAGGATTTGTTAATTCTATCACTTTAGTTATGTACAACAAAAGAATATTAAATGGATAAAGTAGGGTGAGAAGAGGAGGTTGTTTGCTTTAGAAAGCACAATGTATTAGGGAAAAATGTGTGAAATATGTTTACAGTACAAAAATAATGTTCACATCGGTGTAACTTTGTAGGGTGACCAAGGTGAGCCCCTCTAAGAACACACTAAGCTTAAATCCCCAAAAGGCATAAAAATGAACAATTGTAATTCTGGTAACACCCATGTGACCCTAGCTGGAGGGGATGTCTGGTTCTCTAATTGTGCCCTAACACTGGCGGGTTTGGAAGAATTCTGCTTTCATTTTTTGTTTTCTCTGAAAATCGCTCCCTCCCTTAGGCTGTTTCACCTCTGTTTTCTCTTTGGCCCAATCCTTTGCTCAGAAAACAAACAAACGCAAGCCTTAATGGCAAAAAAAAACTTTTCTAAATTTTTAAACTCAAGGTCTTTCTTATTTCCTTCCATAACCATCCTTAAGAATCATGGGAATTCTGACACATTCTAGCTGTCTGTTTGGGAGTAAAGTAATGCTTTGGGGTCAAAGTACCAAGCAATGAAATCTGCAGTGTGGACAACATTGAAGGACCAAACACTCCCTCACAGGAGAAATTCTCTCATTTTCAGGGAGAGAGGAGAGGTATCCTGCAGCCAATGCTGTCAAATCAGTCAGAAATCTTGCTGAACCTTAGTTGAACCAGTGCAGACCAGCAGATTAAAAATGAGTATAGAGAGAATTACTATGGCCATTCACCAAGAACATGTAAGAGGTAAAAGCTTGGTCTTTCTTCTATTTTAATCCTTATTTTCCAATACTCCCCTTGTGGAAAGTCCAATTTTCTCAGAACTTCCTTAACTCAGAGTTATTTACCAGCAATAATATCTATTTTTTTAAGAACTTCTTTCACAACACCAAACTCACCAGCTACATCAACTTTCTGAATGATTTAATAATAATATGATCAATAAATTGGAGGGTTTTTTACTACATTTTCTGTCATTTCTTGAATTGTTTTACATGCAGCATTTACTATATGATATCTGCATTACATAAAAAATTTACAATATAATTTATATAACACTATTTATAACATCTACATTAATATAGTGCACATAATTGTGCTCAGTAGTTTTTGAGCATCACTATCCTAATTGACCAAATAAGAAAATAAAATAGACTTATTAAATAATCACCCAGGACATAGAACAGCTGAGAATGAAATGCCTGTCAGCCTGATTTCAGAGTTAATATGCCTAATTACCCTAATTTTCTCTTGCCTATGAAATAATATACTCCTGAAAGAGTGGGTCACACTTTGAATATAGATATTTAACATAGTTTTTATTTTGAACCACTTAAGGATTTTAACTACTTAGCACAAATTAATCAATAGAGAAAGCAAAACTTGAACATAAATGGAAAAAATAACATAATTCTCTATCAAATAAATGTGATAACTACAAGAGAAAAGAATAGTTTCTTTAGTAATCTAGAAAATAGCATAAGGTCCACAACAACTTAGTGGTATCTATTCAGAGGATAGAAAAACCTGAAATTAGTATCAATAGAATTATTGGTATCATTAATTTTAAATTATTTTTATAGTGCAGGAGAATGCAGTAAATAAGTCATCCTGCCAATGCTATCAGTAAGAGAGGAGAGCTTCAACTATAACACTGAAGCGCTATGTCAAGTTCTCCCAATGCCAAATTTTATTTGGAATTATATTATTTTAAAGTCATATATTTCTACTTATAGAAGAAGCCTAGAAACTCTTATCCTGAAGTTCTTACAGGCCCATTTTTCATAATTTGATTATATTTCTTCACCAGAAAGAAATTAGTGCAACCATTCTGGAAAGAAGTCTGGAGATTTCTCAGAACACTTGGAATGGAACCACTATTTGACCCAGTTATCCCACTCCTGGGTATATTCTCAAAGGACTATAGTGACATGGCCACATCAATGTTTATAGCACCTCAACATACAATAACTAAACCATGGAACCAACCTAGGTGCCCTTTAACAGATGAAGGGATGAAGAAAATGTGGTATATATACACAATGGAATATTACTCAGCCATAAAGGAAAATGAAATTATGGCATTTGCTGGTAAATGGATGAAACTGGAGACTATCATGCTAAGTGAAATAAGCCAGTCCCCCCAAAACAATGTTCTCTCTGATGTGCGAATAGTAACACATAATGGGGAGGTGGGGGGCTGGGGAAGAATAGAAATTCATTGAATTAGACAAAGGGAAATGGAGGGAAGAGAGGGAGGATGGGAATAGGAAAGACAGTAGAATGAATCAGACATAACTTTCCTATGTTCATTTATGAATACATGACCAGTGTAATTCCACATCATGTACAACCACAAGGATGAATTATGCTCCTTGTATGTATGTTAAAATACATTCTACTGTCATGGATAACTAAAAGGAAAAAATTAAACAAGCAAAGAGTGCCTCTCAGATAAATCCAGTTGTCATCTGGACAGAGAAAGCAGAAGGTGGTGCTTGGAAATCGTATTATATCACAATAAAAGGAAGCTCTTCATTGCCATCAAAGGATCAACTAGACCTTCAGACTCTGTGGGTTAAGAAAGGCCATGCACAGACAAGTCTGTGTGGGTGAATATAGGACAGGCATCAGAACTTGCCAGTGGATGTTCCCCTTCAATCCAAGCCTAAGAGCCATACATACATCAGACAACTCAAGTGCAAGAAGGGGAGGTCACCACAGGAGGGTGTGAGAAATGCTCTGTTTTAGAAACCTCATCTCTTGAACAGCTCCTTAGACCTCCTTCTAATGGGTTCTGTCCCCAGAGTTATTGCACTCAGGGAAAACAACACCTATGACTTCATATCAGGTATTATTCTTTCAGTCCACATGCAACTTACTAATGAGTAGTAATTGCACCACAAGCAATGCTGCTTAGTCTTTATCTGTTTCCAGGGAAACAAAGTGAAGAAGTTAACTGAAAGTCAAATTCTCAGGCACATGTGGGAAGGGTTTCATTAACCTTTTGCCCATAGAAATAAGTATTCAAATAGTAATGTTATTTTAAAAATAGAAAGCAAAAAGCAACAAATTGCTATTGTTGAAGATGGCTTTTATTCTAACACGTTAATCTGAAAGTTGATAATTAAAGGGAGGAGAAAGTTCTTCATCTGAAAAATCCAAGTAGCACCAGTTGATAAGAATGGAGGCTGGTGAATGTGTATAGGCAGCACAGGAAAACAGTGGAATAGTAGGATTTGGGGATCCTTAAGGAAATATTTCATTATGGCAAGGATTATCAAGGGATGTTAAAACCATCAAGTGAAGGAGGATATCAAATTGAATATTTGCATGGTATATGAAGATCACCTATGGATTATAATATAGTCCCAAGGACTATACATTTCTACAGAATGCAGGCTTTTTATGTCTCCAATATTATTCATGATTTAGATAGTCTTAGTTTTCCTGAACTTTATCCTCAGGGAAGAAAATATTCTATATTTGGGGTTTCTGGGAAAAGACGCTGAGCCTTGTCCTTCTTCACCTGTGGGAAACATCTACCTATGTTTCTCTACATTAAGATGTCCCTCAACAGGAAGTCTCCATTTCAGAAGAGGTTGTCCAGAGGTTTCTCTGCAGTCTGCATGGTGAATGAGTCAATCAAATTTGGAATGCAATACAGACAGGAACCTTCGGCAACATATTGCACCATATATTCCAAGGAAGAGTATTAGTAATTCTGAAGGAAACCTCCCATTTATCCCTTAAAAATAACTCTCTATACATCATGTTGGAGTATGTTACACTAATTGCATGGACTGTATTAATTTTATGGATTGAACTCATTGCCTCTTAGTCTTCTACCATCCCAGTAGAGGTCAGCCAAGGTGAGATTTTCTTTTCAAGAGGTCAGACAATGGCAAGAAAATGAATTGAGTATTCATTTGTCTGTAGCCCTAGCAGTAGTATTGACTTGGGTTGACTTTCTACCTCTTTGATCAAAGGTCACTGGGATGTATAGAACATGGTATTTAAGTCATGTGATAGTTGCTGTATTTTGTATTGTTAAAGCTTATATATTGTAATTATTCAGAGAACTTCTACTATAGGTGATTCCTATTTTCTTAAGAAGAAATCTATAGGTCAGGCACAATGGTGCATGCCTGTAATCCTAGCAATTTAGAAAGCTGAGGCAGACTGATTACAAGTTTGAGGCCAGCTTTAGCAATTCAGAAAGGCTGTAAGCAACTTATTGACACTCTGTCTAAAAATAAAAAAAAATTAAAAGGGCTGGGATGTGGTACAGGGGTAAAGTGCCTAAAGGTTTAATCCCCAGTAACTGTTCTGACCCCCAAAAAGAAAAGAAATAAGAGATTATTTAAATAATTTTATTGTGGCTATATCTAAAAGAATAGAATACCTTTTTTAAAAAGCTTCAATGAGAACAGAATCATACACTTATAATTATGTCAGTCTGATGCTTGGAAGAACTGCAAACACAGTAGTTTTAAATATTAGAGTTTTAATTTATTTATTTATCTTATTTTGTTATTATTATTATTATTGTTATTTTGCTTTAGCAATTATTTTACAGATTAGAAGATAGAGACCAGAAATTATTTTTTTTCCTCAGGGTGATTCTTTTTTTAGTTTTGAATACATTATTACTAATATCTTAGACCAGAAATATGTCCCTAGGGGACACAAGTAACTAGTTCCAGCTCTGGTCATATGCCACCAAAAATCACACAGAAAAAGTAATGGTGACAAACAGAAAAAGGACTTTCATCAATATGACCATATTAAGAAAGCAAAGTGAGATCCAGCATCTCAGGCCATCATAGGGCTTCTAAGCTTTAAGTTTAAATAGAGGAAGAATTGGGGCTAGGGTGGAAAGTATGTCTGATAAAGCTGTCTGGGTCAAACTGTGTTCTGTGAGATAGCCCTGGAGAAGTCTTGATCACTCTGAAGAGGCAATTTCCACATGCTTCTCAGAATGTTTGTCTCTCAGACCTGTGATCCTGAAAGGGGGCCAGGATTGGAGACTTGGAGTCACCACTCCAGGGTCCAAAACAGGATGCTGCAATTCTTGCCTCAGTCTTCAAAAAGGATGAGATAGGTTAGGAAAAATTAGGGTTAATAAGCCTTGTGTTAACTAGTTTTTATATGAACGTGCCTTAAATGATTAACATGTCCACACACAGAGCTGAGGGGTGTCACAAAGCTTAAGATAATAATGGAGACAAAACAAAGACAAACATGCCAAGCTTTATCCTGTTTTTACTTACCCATGGAGCATCTGCAAGTCTAGATAATCATGGTTTTAATAAAGTCAGCCTCTCAGAGTCCCTGGTACAATTCCCTTTCTACTTTAATGTTATATTATTTTCATTTTAGAAGCAAAATTTATTTTATGTAAAACATTTTAGGAATAAAGTAACAACAAAAATGTCATCAATAATTCTATCAAGTCGTTGATTCTCTCATTCTTTTCTATGCACATTTCACTCGACTGTAAAACTTTTTTGTATATTTCATTGTATTTCTTCTTTTGTAAAAATAGACTACATTTTGCAAATCATTGGCAAACATTATTTTAGTGGCTATTGCTGAGAATACCTATAATAATTAACTATAGTGTTTTTCATATTAATTATTTCAGATATTTTGTTAGCAAACATAGGACTCCATTGCTTTTCTGCATCAATTTATTTTGTATTTATGAATACTATTACAGGTAGAGTACACATTATAGTTATTAATTAAGATATTTTTAAGTAGAGCTCAGACTTCTAGAAATCCTTTTATAAATGGAACTCCAAGCTCAAATTTAACAAGAGGAAGGGATCACAGAATCAGGATGGAAAAGCACTGGTCTGTGTGAAATCGAAGCCTGGGACTAGTCTTTGGGGGCAAAATCATTTCAGGGGCAGAATTGTGTGGAAAGCCTAGACTGATGTCACTGATTTTCATCTTTATTGATGAGTCTGTGTGATTTTGTTAAGACTATAAATTGTAAATTAGAAAATGCATGTGTCAGAACCATTTAACCAAAGTATTTTGTCTTCCTTGGTTTCATCATATCTAAACAGCAAACTGTAACAAAGCAAAACCACTAACAGCTTTGTTCCTCTTCTGCGGTCCAGCCTAGGAACATTCCTCAGGCTACTTGATCACCTTGTGAACAAACCACAGCCCATTCTTGAAGCAGATGTGATGCCTCCTGGGTACCTTGGGTCTGAGATCAACCTCTGAGATAGGGCCTGATGGAGGAACCTGAATGCACAAAGCTAAAAATAAGGAAATCTCAATGGTAATGGCCAGGAGAAATGTGAATTTTGGGGTGAGGTAGACAGCACAGGAACCGAGGACATGAATAGATGCAAAGGAGAAATTACAAATACCAAACTGCAAAACCAAACCAGGAAAGAAAATAGAACAAGAAATGAAAGTGTGACTACAGAAAGTCACAGTGAAATGGATGCATGAACGAATGGGACACAGAAATGACAGGGGTAAGTCATTTGGCACTGTGTGAACTCTGAACTTTAGTCATCTCTGATATATAACGCTTAGAAAGAAGCCTTTGATTTCCAAAGTGATTTTTAGAAAAGTAGAGTGTGCTTCAAAGACTATTCCCCAGGATTTCCCCTGACTCCCACATGTTCATCTCCACCCTCTCCAAATCACACATTCCATCTGACTGCTTAGGAAAGGGAGAGGTTAAGCATTCTTTAGCTTTTTGATTCAACATATCCTGGAATCTACATGCCTTCTCCAATTCCCTAAGCATGTGCTCCCTTTCTCAGGCAGTACATACAGTCTTCTCTCTTCTCTACAATTCTGAACAGTAATCATATGTAGACCATGGAGCTCAGAACAAAACATGAGAACAGAATAAACTTTCAGAAATTTCTTCTTATATAGAAATATTGAAAGTTCAATCACAAAATATTTTAGATAATGTGGATTGCTGAAATGTTTCATTCTATAACTGCTAAAATCTTAACTCCCTTTTGTGATTTAGATGAATTATTTGTGTGTATGTGTGTTTTGTTTAAATCTATTTTTTAAATTCTTTTTTCACTGTTAGAGACAGAAAATGTGGGAACATTCCAGAATGCTTTATAATTTTTTAAAAAAAAATTGTTAGGAGAACTCAACTTCTTCATTCTTTTTCTCACTTACAGACATGAGAAAAAATAAGCTTTTGAATAGATGTTTAGAACTTTCCTTTTATATATAGAGAATTTAACTACAACAAATTCATCATGAAGGGCCTGAATTTTGTTGTTTCTTATCTATCCACCTCTGCCTTCCTCTTCTAAGTACCATTCCCCTCCCTTTGGTGCTCTGGAGGGATGCACCCCTGTTCAGAAGAACCATGGGTAATCAGCACATACCTTCTTTGGGTTTTAATAGGAAAGCTTTCAGCCCAAAGTCCTTGGCTCAGATACATTTGAATGCTGTCCATCCTGGGGATCCTCATTTGAGACTTTTCCAGGGTCATGAAGGAACACCCAGACAGTGATCTGGCCTTCCAGAGATAGGCACAGGGGATAAAGGTGAAGATTTGCTTTTTTAAAAAATATTTTTTTTTTGTAGTTGAACACAATAACTTATTTATTCATTTATTTTTATATGTTGCCGAGGATTGAAGCCAAGGCCATGCACATGCGAGGCGAGTGCTCTACCGCTGAGCCATAACCCCAACCCCTTACTTTTTTATTCTAGTGCATTTCTATTTTAGCAGCAGCTGTCTTTTTGTATTTTACCAAAAATTCTTAGGGATAAAATGGCCTATAGTTAAGGATGAGTGTTTGTCAGGGGCTGGGGGTCCTTATGGAAAATGGAGAACTCTATCCTGCCATGAAAATTTCAACAGAACATGGAACTTGCAAGATGACCCTAGCTCCCCCTCCCCAAAAAATTTATATATATATATAGATAGATATGTGTGTGTATGTATGTGTGTGTATATATACATGCATATACATACACACATATGTGTATAGATAGATGGGTAGGTAGATATATATTTATATATAAAGAAATACCTTATCTGATGATTTTTTTTTCATGGTCAACAAATTTTACAGAATAATGTTTGTTATACATACACTTCAACATATGTATTACTAACATTATTATTATCTGAAAATAAGTCTTATTCAGTTACTTCTAGTAAAAATAAAAGAGACATACCTCATTAACTCTTCTCACTCAATATCAAATTTTTAAACAAAATGTTCAGTTCAAACTCAGCCAAAATACCTATCTATAAAAATCATTGAAGAGATTTTGCTTAGAAATTTTGAATGTGTATTTTTATATTATAATCTAAATTTATATTTACTTCAAAATATAAAAGCATCATGTCATAATTTACTTTTTCAGTATATATATATGGCTAGTTCTTCTGTCATAAGCATGAAATTACGAGTTTTTCATCAATATTCACTGGTAATATGTTAGACTTGTATTTGTAGCACTTTGAAAGAGAAAATGGCAACAGAAGACAGAATTTAAAACAAAATTATAGACAAAATATACATGAGAAAAATTCCATTGTTTAATAACTTTTTAGTACAATTGAAAAGACTAATACATTCAATTTATTGTTACAGTTTATTGTACACTTTGTGTTAAAGGGATTATAAATGACAATCTGCCTAATTTATAGTGTTGTTTATAGGTATTTAATATGCTTTCACATTTCTACATACTTTTCCACAATTATTGAATTATAGAGTTGAAATTTCTAATTTGTGATTTGTCATATTTTAAATTTCTATCAATTATCATTTTTTGCTTTATTACGTATTTATTTATTTATTTATTTATTGGCATTGGAGATTGAACCCAGGGACACTCTATCACTGAACCACATCCTCAGCCCTATTTTGTATTTTATTTAGAGACAGGGTCTCACTGAGTTGCTTAGTTCCTTGTCATTTCTGAGGCTGGCTTTAAACACTCAATCCTCCTGTCTCTACCTCCCTAGCTGCTGGGATTATTTTTGCTTCATTTTGAAGCCTCATTATTTGCTGTTGATTGAATAAGAATTTCTATATTCTCCTGACAAACGGGCCTCTTACCACTAGGAGCTTTATTCACTTCTTAGGGCTGCTGTAACCACGCACCAGAAATGGATGTCTTAAAAAGGCAGAAATGTATTGTCTCACAGTTTTAGAAGTCCAAAATCACGGTACTGGCAGGGCCATCTTCCTTCTGAAACTGTTACCAAAAGCCTGGTCCTTGTCCCCTATGCCAATTCAACAACGAGGACGCGTTTTGAGAAAAAAGAAAAAGAAATTTTAATGCTTTGCTAGCAAAGGAGAAATAGCAGCAGAGTAGACTTTGTTTCCTTTTCCTGGGAGGCACTTGTAAATGAAGTTACTGCTTTTGGGGTGAGAATGGTATCTGTACATTTAATTCACACAACAAATTTTATCCCAGGAGAGGGAAGGGACAGTCTGTCATATACAAAACAATGTGCCTTAATCTTTTTTTTTTTTCTTTTCAGTTTTCTTTCAAGGAGTTGGAGCACAGATATTGTGGAGCTTGACTTTTCTCCCTTATTATCACAATGCCACCAACTTTAAGCAAATTCCCCACAGTCAATTATACATTGTACCCAGAGACTTTTTTTTTAAATCTAGGGCTCTCTGTCTAATTAAGCCACATTGACCATACAGAGACTCTTAGGGACCTCTCACTGCAGAAATCAGCAGGGCTAAGACACAGGCACCGGCATACAAGGAGATTCCAGGGTGCACTTGTATTTTAGCTCTATGGGGAACAGGCAGGGCTGTACCCAGAAATGTTCTCCTGCCAAAGGAGCATCCTGTCAGATCTTAAAAGGGGAGGACATTTTGTCACAAGGGTATAATCTAACAGTGCTGAAAGTCATTACTATGTCCTTTGTGACTGGCAGCATATGCCCTTGAACAACAGAGGAAAGTCAGGGTAATGGGCCCCAATTAAGATTTTCTTTTTCAAATATAAAGGCCACCCCACGAAGTTAAACATTCTAGTTAATTCCTTTGACCCAGAGCAGTGAGGAAAAATGGAGGTGGGATGGACCCAAATGGAGTCACAGAAAAAATTCAGACTCAAGGACTAAAGAGACAGTCAATTAGAAAGTCATGGACCAAGACAATAGCCTTGGTACTCCCCTAATACCTGTACAACATAGATTTCAACCATTAGCCCCAATGCCTTTTTAATATCCATTAACATGGACTCTGATCAATAGCTTTATCTAGAAGCCATATATTCCTAGACTAGTAAACCCAAATGGAAAAAGCTTCTGCTAGTTCCCCTCACATCACACAAACTCCATCTTTCCTTCTCTCATTCAAACAAAACTTATTCCTTTCATTTATGCCCTCTGCCACCATCCGTGGATTTCATTCTTTGAACCCATGAGACAGGAACCCAGAAAGAAATCAGTGAAGCCTACAGCGCACACAGACCTTACCAGCCAGCTAAAGTGGCCAAATGAGTCCTGTTCTCAAACTCTGGTTTTATTCCCATGGGCAAAAGAGGCTGGAAGGCCAGACAGAGGCCAAATCCTCTTTGCCCATTTCTTTGGATCCCAGACAGATTTCCTGGGATTTTTTTTTTCCCCTCAGCCCCAGAACTAGTGTCCCTGACCCACAGCAAGATGATTTACAGCTGACTGGGGCCAGGCTGAGAAGCAGTGCTGGAACAGCCAGCACTGTGTTGAAAGGATTTTAATTTTTTTTAAACCCTTCCTTCTGGTGTCCTGCTATCCTTGCACAATGGAGGTAACAAGTTTATTGGCCACCTTGCATCCTCAGCATGGAAGTGGTGTTGCTCAGAGTGCCAGGCCTGCCCAAGAAAGCTGGAGGAGGGGCTGCTCTGGAGTCCCATCTGGGTGACCAATTTGTTACTGAAAGCTTGGTCCTCATCCCCAGTCCCAATCCAATAATGAGAACATGGTTTTGAGAAAAAAGAAAAAGAAGTTTAATTGCTCTGCTATCAAAGGAGAAGCACAGGGGATTCCGTTCCCAGAAGCATTGATTCTCTCCATCAGGGAGAACAGTGGGTTTTTTTAAGAAGCTATTCAAAGACTATATTCCAGGTGTTCCCTGGAGGGGGACTTGTTATTTTGGTAGAGGGAGAGTGGAGAAAACATGTCCATTTTAAGATATGTGGTTAAGCAGCAGAATAGCAAGGGCCATATTCAAAGCACGAAGTGGTCCACTGTTACAAAACCTGCAAATTCGGCTTCCTTGCCTCTTTACGAATTCTGAGAATTTGCCTTCAGTGGCTTTCCTTTGCTTGTATAAGTTTCATTCCAAACCTTCTTTTTCTGTGAAGATCTCTTTGGGTCTCTACACATAAGCTTCCCTTTCAGGGGTTCTGTGAGTAAATGTTGACAAAGACCTTGCTTCCAAATGAGGTCACATTGTGTAGTACTGATGTCTACGTGTTTTTATTTGTTTGATTTGTTTTTCTGGTATTGGGGACTGAATCCTGGGGTACTTAACTAAGGTGCCACATCCCCAACTCTTTCTAGTTTTTATTTTGAGAGAGGTTCTTACTAAGTTGCTTAAGGTCTTGCTAAGTTGCTGAGACTGGCTTTGAACTTGCAATTCTCCTGACCCAGCCTCCCAAGCCACTGGAATTACAGGTGGTTTGCGCCACTATGCCTACTGGAGTTAGGATTTGAATATATCTTTCTTTAACACAGTTTAAATCTGCATGCCATCCCTGCCCTGTCTATTCCAGTTCATCCATTGTCCTGTAGGTGATG
>NW_026000153.1:23943604-23955140 GCF_001458135.2 Marmota marmota marmota
AGACATTATCCTGAAAAGAATTATTAAATATAATGAAAAGGAAAGGTGAAAGTAAACAAACAGATCTGTTAACCTACTTTAAAAACAATCCTTAACAGCTGTTTACCTAATTTAAATTAAACCATTTAAATCACGTGAATAAAAAAAATAATAATAATTCGGATCCATTTTTTCATGAGCGCTCCTCATATAAGAAATATGGACATACGCACATACAGACATACAACACAAAACACAAGAGTGCACACAAACGTAAAACACATAAGAAAATAGTAAAGGCCTTGTAGCTTTACCTAGGTGAAATCTCCATTGCAATGTTTAAAAACTCCACAGTCAAAAAATAAAACTGATCAGAAAAACATTAACAAGGAAATAAAAATTGCATCACTGGTGACACCATCAGCAAAGATATGCCAGCACATCACCACTGTGCATTTGGATATTACCTTTTATTTTCTTTATGAACTCTGGGGTCTTCACATATTTTACACCTATTGCAATCAGTACCCGTCACCCCTGCCAAATAATATATCACCTGAATTTAAACAAATTATTTGTTTTGATTTAAACAAGGTGGTCTGTATTTTTGTTTGTTCTTTTGGGGGGAGAGGACCAGGGATTGAATTTAGGGATATTCGACCACTGAGTCACATCCCCAACCCTATTTTGTATTTTATTTAGACACAGGGACTCACTGACTTGCTAGTACCTTGTTTTTTCTGAGGTTGTCTTTGAACTTTGGATCCTCCTGCCTCAGCCTCCCTAAGCCACTGGGATTGCAGGCGTGAGCCAAGGGCCAGCTTCTGTGCTTGTTTTGATACTTATTTCTCCTTTTGTACTTTTGAAACTTGATAATCTCTACCTTTTAAGTTTTACGTGTGGCTTTTTTATTATGCTGATTTCTCTATAATATTGATCAAGGGCAGTTTTTTATTAGTTTTCATTTTTTTATTCCAAATTTTCTAATTTTTTAATTTCCATTTTTATCTCAATCTTCTCCTTTTGATTTCTCTTAGTTCACTTCATTAATCTTTTTATTTTAAAGATTATTTGAATTGTATATTGAATTTTTATTTTAAAAACTCTTATTTGCTATTAGTGTTTTGATTATATGAGATTTCCTCTGAGAAATTAGATGTAATATCAAAAATGTGTTTGTTTAGCTTTTTTTTTTCCCTAGAAATTCTTCTATTAAATTTTGCATTTTGCCTTTGATCCAAAATATGTTTCAAAATATTTTCACCTGGCAGAATCATTTTTTTGAATTATTTTTTTATTATTTTAGTTGTTTATATTTCTATTTGCTACTAAATTTGGGTGAAGAAGTTCTGTTTTACAGAGTGCTCTGCAGAAGGCTATGCTGATATGGCACATGACTGGCACCTGAAAAAAACGACCCTCTTTTTTTCCTCCCTTTCTCTCCCTTTTCAACAGGGCATCTACAATACATTACATTAGACTTGCATGATGTAGATTTTGTTAAGGGGATTTTCAAAGCTCTCTACACTTTGCAAAGATTTATAGAATGGCAGCCCAGCCTCTTTTCCCAGAATGCATGAAGCTTTTACTACTATGGTTACTTCCTTTACCTCACTATCAAATATTCCCTATTTTGGCTATGCACTGTCCTATGAGGACATCGGTGTTGAGTACATAGTGTTTAAGCAAATATGTGCATATTTTCTAAATGAAAACTAGGAACATTATAGCATCAGTGGGATCTGCAATTCTCTGTAATCAACACTAAACTAAATAGTTGAACTTCTGTGATATTGTTTTGCTGTCAGAAAAATTTTAAAATAGTACCCAGGTGTTATACTGAAGAATTCAGCTTTCCACATTCTGAAGCCTGAGAGCTATCTGTTAGATCAACCTAACTGAAACAAGTTATGTGATGAAAAATGGAAAGACAAGTAGACATTAAAGAGATTTCAAAATGAAGGAAATTGTAGCTTAATTGTGATTATTATGATTTCAACATCTTCATGAGGGAATTAAAACTAATCCATATAATCACAAATTTTAGCTGATAGAATGTCTGGGGTTGTTGTTCATAAACCTCTGTGTACCTACGAATCACCTGGGAACATTATGCAGATTCCCAGTGGCTTATGTCAAGAATTCTGTCACAATAAGTTTAATTGTCTGCATTTTATTTGTAATTGCAAGTGACTCCCTGGTAGCTAAATCACTGAGTATACTTGGAGAGATTACCATCCCAAAATATTTCACACGAATGCTAAGGTTAATAATTTGGATTGTATAATTTTTTACTTTCTAAGTAAAGGTAGCAATTAGAACCTTCTTTCTTCAACTCTAGTTAACCTAGGAATCTATCAAAAGTATCAAACAAATAAATTCATTTTAAGGCTCAGCTGGGTTTCTTGTAACTGGGCACCCACTATTTTCTACCTCCCTTCAGGTTTTGAGGCTGATAAAGAATTCTCCACTCTACCTTTTCTTGGTTTAATTGGCTTGATCCCATGAATAATAACCTCCACATGTCTAACGTGCTCACAATACATGAACTATCACTTTAATTACTTCTGATCTTATGATAGCACAAAAAATAAGCTTTTTAAAAGTGAAAAAAAATGAGAATTTTTGTAGGCAATTAGAAAAATTAAAAAACGTAGATGCAGATGTACGTTCAGAAATAGACATAGATATAAATTTTTATGTTATTTTACATTATAGAAAGAAGGCTTAAATATTGAGGTTAGTTTAATTTTACATTATGTAATGTTTTTTCTACAGGTAACATTTTATGTTGAACATCCCTGCTCTGTCTTTCCTTGCAGATGGATATCCAGGACACCTCAAACTGATATTTTCCTACAGTTGTTGTGGAGTATCCACATTGCTTCTTTATGAAGGTTGTATAAAAGGAAATGTTTCCTACCTTTTAATGTCTGAAAATGTCTTGCTTTTGCTTTCACTCACTGGTGTGATTGGTGAGTCTGCCTTAGAAAATGGCAGACATTCTTTCTTGATGGCTGTTTTATATAGAGACCGAGATTCTGAGAAGTAAAAGTACCTACTCCTGGTCACTCAAGTGAAAACCAGTGGATTCTACAGACAGATCTAAAGTCTACTCTTTAATTGATTCATGAAGCTGTCATTCTTTTAGTCAGTTGGCAATTGTTGAACATCAATTATCCTCCGGGTTTTATTATTACCAAGATGGACAAAGGCATTTGTCTGCTACAGAGAATTTCACAGTATAATAATAGAGATAGAAGTGTTCTTCCTGTATTATCTTTCATTTATCCTTCCCTTCAACTAAAATGAATCATTGCTCACCTTCTGTGTCCTGCACTTTAGTTAGCCTGTTAACTGGAGCTTATTTTCTAACACCCTTCTCTAACCCAGTTACTCTTGAAACCCAGATTTGACCTTTGATTCTTCAGACCTCCAGTTTCATGAAGCTTTCCATGAAGCTTTTCCAGCATCTTCTTCAAGTTGGAAATTTTCTCTTCCTCTACTGTATTTCCACGTCTCATATCACCTATCAGATTTCACTTGCTATCACATTTATAAATTTCTATGTATAGATCCTAACAACAAAGAAAAAAAAAACACCTTAAAATTAACCATGTCTATTCAATGTCTCTTCCACTGAATTTAGCAAATCTTCACCTTCATACATGACATGTACAGGATCTTAAATCTATTAATACTTTATATTCCTTCATTTACTTATCTACTAAAATGATATTTTTAGAGTGACCTTCCATAACCACGCAAACTAAAATAGTGGTAATGTGTTTTATCTATTCCCTGATAATGGCTAGTTCTATTTAAAACCCCCTGATATTATGTTACTTAACAATTTAGGTAATATATAAACAAATAATACTTAAGGTAAGGTCCTTTTGATTCCATTTCTCTCTCTCTCTCTCTCTCTCTCTCTCTCTCTCTCATTAACAGTATCAAACAGAAGTGCTTATAAGGTATTCACAAATAAGTGAATTAATATTGATATATGAGAAAATAATTAAGAGATAATAGAAAAAATATCTAGTGATAACAATGACTTGGAAATGTGAAATAAATTAAACCACAATTACAGTTTCCTCATGTGTCCTATATATATATATATATATATATATAATTTTTTTTTCTGTTCTTCTCTCAATTACTGGATATGGGGTGAACATCTGCTGATTTCTACCTGGCAAAATGCTTCAGTGATGAATGAAAAGACTTCTTCATATGATTGAATAAGGGTAAAAGTTTTTCTGTTCAGAGCTACCTGGACAACACAGAAAATACAAATATGAGTTTCTAATATTACAAAAGCTATAACCAAAGGGAATACATGTATCATAACCCATGATTTCTAAAAAGTAATACTACTACCTACCAAGACATTCATAAGAAACATTGCCAGTTAGTCTTCAGAAATAATGAAAGTCAATATATTTCAACAAACATTTTTTGAACATTTGTTACAGATAATGATCTTGGTACATTTTTAAGCATCTGGCACTATCCAACTTTCACATATGGAAACTAACCCTCTGAGATTGATTGACTTGGCAGAATTTAGCTGGTTAAGGACTGTAGAAATGGTCATAGAGAAATTTCTAATTTAATTATTTAGCTGCTTTTAAATTAATCATCAACCATTTCTTAGTGTTTACTGTAATAATGGTATTAGAAAGGTCTGTAAGTGGCTATTAAGAAAAACTGTAAATGAGTGGCTGAGTCCTCAGGATCTCTGGAGCACAGTTTGTTTTTACATGGTAGTATTACCAGATGTATTGTTTTGGTGTCATAAGGTAGTATAATAACCAACTAACTAGTTGCTGGTATCTTCTGATCTTATTAATATTGCTTTTTTTTTGCCATCAGCTTTGAGCTTTTATCCCATACATTGACCCTAACAAAAATGCATAGCTTTATAGATTGGCATGCCATGGCAAGTTAGTTTTATAACTCAGTGCATTTGTTGAAGCACCTGTCTATTTGGGTTCCTGCAGAAGCTGATCATCGGATAAGGATTTAAAGTCCAATAATCTAAATAGGAAGTGATCCTTATAATGGAGAAGTGAGGCAGGAAAAAAAGGAAAGTGAATGGCAGAGTGCACTCACATGTGTTAATTAATATTGAGGATCTCACAGGGACCTGTGCAAAACAATCATCAGTTATCTAACCTAGGAGGCCAGGGAGCCTGAGCTTTGATGCTGCATTGGTCCAAGCTTACTCCCTGGAGCACTAGTATGCAGGCACTCCCAGCCTCCCCACTGCTTGGCTTGAGTCTGTTTGCGTGGCTAGAGGAAGGCTTAAGGAAGAAAAGTACAGAAATGGAGGAAGGCAGCTATGTGCATGGTGTCAATCAGGAGAAGGGATGATACATCCAAACTTACTTCTGCTCTTCCACTTGTTTACTCCTGCTTGAAAGCCAATTCAATCAGTCTGATCATTGGCTCTCCAAGACAGGGGATTAGATTCTATAAAAACCCTCATTTATCACCGAGCATGACTGCTGATATATAGTAAGTAGTTACTAGATAGTTACATAGCAGGATTTCAGGACTACAAAGGGAATCAAGAACAAGGTGAAGGACATTAGCTACCACAAGTAGGTACAATGTCAACTAGAGTAGTTAACTAAGGACTACCCGAGGGTTAAATTTCAGTAGTGTGTATAATAAAGATGACCTTGCTTCAGTCACCTCTGATGTGCGATGAAGTCTCAGAATCACTGGTTTACATGTTAAAGCCATAGACCAGATGTTAATGATGAAACAATCTCATTTAGGGTAGGATCAATGGAGATAAAGAACAAGGAGCAGGCCACATGTTTTCAGTGTGCAGAAAACTTACTTTTACGTTCATTAGGCTGCCAGATTTCAAGTTTACTTTCAGAATGTATTAACTATGTAAATCTGAACAGGATAATTATTTTCCTAGTTTTCTCACTGATGATGTAGAAATAAGAACAGCACTAACTTGATAGAGCTGTTGTGAGGATTAGATTAGATAAAAACCCTCATTTATCACCTAGCATGGCTCCTGATATCCAGTAAGTAGTTACTAGATGTCAGCTAATGGTATTTTTAGTACATTATCTTATTTATTTTCACAGGAACTACCATAACTTTGAAATTTTCCATTACAAGGTGCACATTAATTTTTCATAGGGAAGAAATATATTTTCTCAACTAATTCTAGTCGTTTCCAAATCAGAAACAACCATAGCATTTTATAATCATATATCAAATGAGTGAAAACACAATTAAATTTGATTAATGTGTTTTTTTCCTTAATCATGTAAGTATAGCATGTTTTTTTCCTGACTGGTATAAAAAGTTAGAAGTTAATGTCATTAAAATTCCCTGACATGGTGAGAAACAGCTTTGCCATCAGGAGCTCATCCCTTCCCCAAGTGAAATCTTTAAGAAAAATAAATACTGTAAATTAATTGCACCATTAATATTTTTCTCTTCTTTGAAATAATTTATAATTATTTCACATTCAATTATAAATTGCAAGTGATTTATCATAATGGCTATGAATCGGGAGTATTTAAATGACTTTATGATTAAAAGAGTCCCTACCAGTTTGAACTACTTAATTTATTTATATCCTGACTCTTTTCAACTATATTAGGGCAATTTTAACATGAAATATGTATATCCAAAAGTTAATAATATGGTAATAGACATAAAATTAAAAGTCCAAAAAAAAGAAAAAGCATAAAATAATCAAGAAAATTAACATGCATGAAAAATTACCAAATTAGAGTTTCCTGGCAGCAAATGTAAAACTAAAAATAATACAAAACCAAATGAGTTACTATATATCATTAAAGGTCTTAAACATTAATAATAGACAATAATTTTTTTTCTGAAAACTAATTTTAAAATTAATTTCTTTGTCAATATAGCCAATTTTGTGAATATTTCTTTTATCTTTAAGCGGAATCATAATATATGCCCCAATAAAATGCATTTGAACCTGTGGTACCCGATGCTAGTGAGGTATGTGGGACTACCTTCTCATCACTGAGTTATGCTCATCAACTGTAAGTCTGCCCTGCACTTCTCATCTTATAAACAGAAACAAGGCAAAGCAAAAGCCACACATAAAACCACCACCACAGTAAGAGCTACCATGGGCTCATCCCCACCCAGCCCCTTTTCAATCCTCCCTTTCATCCTCAGAGTTGTCTCTGATCCCTGCATCCACATTTTCACCTCCCCTAGATACCAGGGTGGCTTCTTCCCATATCACTCCCTGAAACTGCCCTGATGAATGCCATCTTGTTCTGCACCCTACCAACCCTCAAGAATCATTGTTCTTATGCCATCTCTCAACAGGGTGTGCTTTCAACCCTGTTGCTAGTTCTGTTGTTCCCAAAGGCCTCTTTCTGTTCTCTTGGTTTCCTTCTTTTCTGATTCTCTTTCACTCTCCTCCTTTCCTTTCCTACCTCCTTTTCTTATTGGTTCCTTCTCTACCTGTACCCACATGCACCTTTCATTCCTTCCTGAGATTATTTGTATTCAAATACCTCTTCTGTTCTAACAGCTACCATCCGGCCATAGTAAATTGATGTATCCTTATGGTGCTTCATGATCCTGCATGCAATATGAGTATTTCAACTACAAATTTCCAAACCAAAACAGTCTCAAAACAATTTTATCTATAGAATAATAAAACCAACAATATCCAATTGTTTAATCTGGAAACCAATGAGCTAGACTTTGTCACTCATACCTCTCTGCCTACTACACATAGCCAAGTTTTGTCAAACCTGCCTTCAAAATACCTCTCACATATGCCTTTACCTCATGTTTCCTCATAATTAGACTGTGGCTATTTATCTGGGGAAAGAAACCGCACAGTGCAATACTCTAATCATACAATGTTCTGAGCCAGATCAGCAGGACTCATCTCTGATGACCTTAGTCTTGATCCCTTGGTTAAGATGGCTGCCAGCTTTCTCCATTATAAAGTTACTGCTTTTTATTTTCCCATACTTTACTCCATGAAAATAAGTCCCTAAGTCCAGCCTACATTCAAAGGGAAAGAAATTACTACATTCTGTAACTGGGAAGGAGGAGCATCCACATATTGTAATTTTCTTTTAGGATACTTAAAAAAAAATCTCTTATCCTCTTTAGACTTAGATTCTGAAGTCACATCTTTACCTCTTTATGAACCTGTTTTCTGTTTCCATTAGCAGTCTATATGTTCCACGAGGACAGAGTTTGTCTGCTTCCCTTGCACATTTCTCCCCTAATACATTGGTAGCATTAACTAAATATGTATTAAAAGCAATCATCATAAGGATGGTTGATAAAAATATTGAAAATACTTACATATATTTAAAATATATTTTTGCCTTATAAATGGCTTGCCATATGTTATTTCATGAAAAGGTTTTTGCTTGCAACAATAGCCACCATATCAGGAGCAGGAGCTGCAGCCAGGGAAGCGGCAGTGACCTCCCCTATCCCCATCCCCATCCTCACAGTTGTTGCCCCCCCACCATGGGATGGGGGGGTCAGTGATGGAAGTGAAGGCAGCTGGGTTAAACAGATCACCTGCAATTATTCTATGCATGGGTTTGTAAAGAAGGACATAATCGTCCCTACTAGCATGATCACTCTGATAGTCCATATGGTGTGCAAACATTTTCAACAAGAATGCTATATTTATGAAGACCACTACAGATATGAACACAGAGAGCTATTGAAACAGGCTTCAAAGCCTACAAAACAGACTTCAAAAACTACAAAACCATTTCTTCCTCAAGTCTCTCAGCCTTGGTTGGACTGCTTGTCAAAATGAATACAGGCGAAGATGGGTCAAAAAAAATTCCAACTATTCAAGGATAGGAGCAGATCCCAAGCACTGGGTGAATGTCATTGAATTTGTTCCAGGGCAACCCTACTCTAGTCGCACTGATCCTTTCTGCACTGAAGCACCCCTGCAGGGCTCAGTGAGGAAGGAATAATCAGAGAAAGAGCAAACTGCAGTGGAAAGTAAGAAACAGCTTTGTCCCTGTGCTGCCCCTATACTGCACTGGGAGAGTGCCACTATGGGGAGAACGGTGTGTATTGTCCCAGAGAGTCCTATGCCATGCATGGGCTGCAGGTCCTCCCCCCATGACCCAGAACTCACAGCACATCATATCTTGCATTGAGGCCTATGAGGAGGATATGGAGCTATCTTTGGCTGTGCAGTGTAGTAAGGACATGGTGTGTGGGATCTGCATGAAGGTGGTCTATGAGCACTGCTCTGGGATCTTCTCTGACTGCAGCCATACCCACTTTCTCAAGTGTTTTTACAAGTGAAGAAGTGCTAAGCACTTTGAGAGCAAGATCATAAAGTCCTGTCCAGAATGCTGGATCACATCTAATTTTGTCATTCCATGTGAGTAATGGGTGGAACAGAAAGAAGCAACAGCTCATTCAAAAATACAAGAAGGTAATGAACAGCAAAGTGTGCAGGTTATTTTGATGAAGGATATGGGAGTCACTCATTCGCAAAGACCTATTTTTTACAAGCATATGTATCTTGATGTCAGTAGAGAGGAGCTACAGACAGTGGGAAGTACCGGCAGGTATGGGGCCCAGGGAAGGAGCCACTTTTGGGTAATCATTGAAGAAAGAGAGAACAGCAACTCCTTTGACAAGATGAAGAGGAAATTGTCACCCTTGCGCTGGGTGAGATGTTGTTTATGCTTTGGCTACAGGTTCCTGACAAAGTCTCAAGATGAGTGGAACTTGCTTCATGATGATCTGGAGTCTGTGAGCCTCTGCAGTAGCTGTCCCCTGAGCTGCATGGCAGTGCACTTGCTCTCCTAGGCAGGCCTCTCCACTCCAGGTGCTGTTGGGATCACTCACCCAGAGCCTGCTGCTCCCTCTCCCCTTCCCCCATGGAGTGTCTCTTTTCTCTTGTTTTTTGTTTGTTTTTAAAGTTTTGTTGTAAGATGAATTTAACTGTCAGATGGTTGGTGTATGTTTGTTGTGTCATCTGTTTTCAGCCAGGTTGTATTTATGGACTTTCTGCATGCATTTCTAGGACCATCAGTTCAAAAGCAAAAGCACCAGCTGTGCTTTGAGTTCCAAGAGTAGGGGTGATGGGTGAAGGGACCTAAAGTCGTTGGCAAGTAGCTTTCTGCTGCAGACATGGGAGGTGGATCCTCAAGGTATTTGGTAAAATCTGCACATCCTGATTTGTAACTGTTTTCTCTCTTGTAGCCCTCCCCCTCTCACTCACACACACACACACACACACACACACACACACGTGTGCGTGCGCTTCTCCTGTGGTTTTGGTCTCTTGTTTATCTGCACACAAGGAGTACTACTGGGTAAGGAGACCTAGGTGTGAATGTGCTGACTGTAGCATGCTAGGAAGATTTTTGAAAGAACACCTGTGAAGATATAATAGCATACCATTGGTGCAGGATTGGCAGTTGACTCCCAAGAGCTTGCTGTGTGGGTTTAAGTGGGTACATGGGAAACTTTCTATCTCTGAATAGATGCAGTATTCTTAGCCTGAGTAGAAAAACTTGGTTTAGTGGTTTCAGACTCATGTGTTAGACAGATCTTGTTATGGTTTGGATGTAAAGTGTCCCCCAGAATCTCATGTGTGGGACAATGCAAGAAGGCTTGAAGGAGAAATGATTGTGTTAACCTAATCAGTTAACTGATCCATGATGGGATTGACTGAGTGGTAACTGGAGGCAGGTGGGGTGTAGCTGGAACAGGTGGGTCATTGGTGATGTGGCTTTGGGGTATATATTTGTATCTGTAGAGTGGAGTCTCTCTTTCTCTGCCTCTGATCATTATGTGAGCTGCTTGCCTCAGCCATACTCTTCCAAAATGATGTTCTGCCTCACCTCAAACCTGGAGGAATGGAGATGGTCTTCTATGGACTAAGACCTCTGAAACTGTGAGACTTCAAATAAACATTTTTTTCCTCTTCAGTTGTGCTGGTAAGATCCTTTTAGTCACAGCAGCAAAAAATCTGACAAGAACAGATCTTAAAGGGCCAAGAAGTGTACTGGTGGTAGTTACTATAGCAGTGCTATCTCTGTCTATGTGCGAGAGAAATGGGATCAGCCATAGAGGTTAAATCAAGGGTTATACCATATCTTAACACAGAACAGACTGGTCTTGGTAGGGAGCCTACATCATGGGAACAAATTTTTACTCCTCACACTTCAGATAGAGCCCTAATATCCAGAGTATACAAAGAACTCAAAAAATTAAACAATAAGATAACAAATAACCCAATCAACAAATGGGCCAAGGACCTGAACAGACACTTCTCAGAGGAGGACATACACTCAATCAACAAGTACATGAAAAAATGCCCACCATCTCTAGCAGTCAGAGAAATGCAAATCAAAACCACCCTAACATACCATCTCACTCCAGTAAGATTGGCAGCCATTATGAAGTCAAACAACAACAAGTGCTGGCGAGGATGTGGGGAAAAGGGTACACTTGTACATTGCTGGTGGGACTGCAAATTGGTGCGGCCAATTTGGAAAGCAGTATGGAGATTCCT
>NW_026000153.1:23958491-23966249 GCF_001458135.2 Marmota marmota marmota
AGTGAAGCTAGCCAATCCCTAAAAAACAAATGCCAAATGTCTTCTTTGATATAATGAGAGCAACTAAGAACAGAGCAGGGAGGAAGAGCAGGAAGAAAAGATTAACATTAAACAGAGACATGAGGTGGGAGGGAAAGGGAGAGAAAAGGGAAATTGCATGGAAATGGAAGAGACCCTGATTGTTACACAAAATTACATATAAGAGGTTGTGAGGGGAATGGGAAAAAAAAAAAAAAACAAGGAGAGAAATGAATTATAGTAGTTGGGGTAGAGAGAGAAGATGGGAGGGGAGGGGAGGGGGGTTAGTAGAGGATAGGAAAGGTAGCAGAATACAACAGTTACTAATATGGCATTATGTAAAAATGTGGATGTGTAACCAATGTGATTCTGCAATCTGTATTTGGGGTAAAAATGGGAGTTCATAACCCACTTGAATCTAATGTATGAAATATGATATGTCAAGAGCTTTGTAATGTTTTGAACAACCAATAAAAAATAAATAAATAAATAAATAAAATTTAAAAATAAATTAATTACTTAATTAAAAAAAAAAAGAATGTTTCATGGTTTAGGTTTTCCAGAATTCTGACACTTCACTTTGTCTTTTTTGAGGGCTTCCGATGGTCAGGTTTTTGTGTTTATTTTTGTGGGTGTATCCTCTTCCTATCCCTGAGCTTTGCAGGTAGACAGATGTCATTCAAAACTATGTTATAAGGTATTTATTGTAGTGGAAAAATTGATTTACAGTAATAAGTCACACTTTTCCACTAAAGGGAGGGCATGGTCATCACAAGGCAAGCTGACATTCAGTTATCAGAAGAATTTCTTGATTGGAAAGTTGACTTTTGCACTTTGATGCTTTGTTTCCTGAAAACAATTTGGGAGATGCCCCTGCTTTGTCCATCTACTGCTTTTGTTGTGTGGGTCCCACCCATTTTTCCACTTCAAGAAAAAAAACAGGTAACTGTTGCAGAGATCTTTGTATTTTTCAGGTGCCCTTTTTTAAAGAAGCACTTTTCCCAAAGGAAACAGTATTTAACAAAAGTTTGGGCCACCACAAGTAGCATCAAAAGCTATTAAAGAATCCTTTGTTATTATTATTATTTTTTATTTCACACATGTCCCACCATCTTGGTTATTTGACAGATGTGACATCTGTGTTCTTCATATTCATTATTGTGGAATGTGCCCAGTCATATGCACAGCCAATCAAGGCACTGTAGCAGAGTATCACACACACTTGAGATAGGGCAGTAAAGTCTATATTCCTTATAGTTATTCAGTACAGTCATTGTAATTGGAGATTCTCCAACAGGAATAAATTCCTTGATTCCTCTGAGACTAACCAAAAAAGTATTGCCTATATGAAGAACTTACAGGTCAACTTGAAGCCTTGATAACTGTTGTCAAATTGTATTGTAGATATTCTAACATTTGTCAGGATAAAGAAGTGATGATCAGAAATGCCTTCTTCTACTATCATATAAACCTGGGACTTTAATATAACTACAAATACCTATAACTTAAAGGAGGGGATTAGGTCTCCAGTGCTTCCTTTGCTATAGGAATCCGTAAGATTCTGTAGTTAAAGTCTGTTTAATCTTAACTTTGTCTTGATATTACTAAAAATGAAATCTACATTTAGTTTCACCTGTAAAAATTGAATACACTAGTAATTTGTTCTGAAATTCACAACCTGATCATATGAAAATATAACCTTCATAATTTTTTTTCTTTATCTCTGATTTCTGTGGATTTGCATTATTTATTTCCTCTGTAGAAATCTTTACCTTGCCTCTCCTCAGGCCCTAATTCACAACAGTGCTTTCAGAAGTGCTTTATAACTATCCTGATTCGTATAATGTGATTCCTGTTTCACTCTCCTTTCTCCTCAGTAATTCTTAACTCTATGAGGACATATTATAACCTTTGACTGCAATATTTCTAGCCAAAAATTTTAATAAGAGATTATATAGAAGAAAAATAAAGAAATAAGATTCCAAGTTGGGTCTGCTGACTCTTAAATTATTAGCTCATTTAATCATATCAAAACTGTAAAATTAGAAGAAGGAGAAGAAGTAATGGAGCCTGGGGCTGGTGAGGTTTGCCTCAACCTCATAGGTAAGAAGGGAAGGAAGCAAGACCTCTGGAAAGGGGAGGAATATCCTCTACTTCTTTCATATCCTTGACCTGGGCACAGAGGTCAGGAAGCTGCTCTTCTTTCCTTCAGGGATGGGTGGAGTTCCCACAGAGAATTACACTTAAGCTCCTGATGGACTGTATACTACAACTTCCTAGCTCTTAATGGGCTCACCAGAGAGTTTATTTAAAACCATTTTACCTGTCACACTGCCATGCTGGTGTCATCTGCATTTAGCTGTGACAATACAATAGTGGCCACACACCATGTTAGAGTGTAAGGATGGTGCTTATGGAGCAAATGAAAAGACTGAGGGAAATCTACCTTTCTCTAACACAAAAGGCTACAGCCTATCCAATCCCCTTCTCCTTCTCACTAGGTAAAACAGGGTAATATGGAGAATACCATGTCTGACATACCTGAGTTTCTTCTGAACTACTTATAACTAAGGACTGGCTCTACACACTCCAGGTATTTGACCTCAGGCTGTTGTCATAATTCACAAAATCCATGCAATGAAGTATGCTAAATCTCTATCCTGGCCAAAACCAAAACCAGGTGTTTATTCAGCCCATCAGCCAGTTAACTTGAATTCCAACAACATGCCCATTAGTGAGCAGAGAAACTGGAACAGAGCAGTGTACAAAACAAACTTAAGTGCCTGTCTGTGAGCAGTTCACATTCTATGTAAGAAACTGACTATAAGAAGACAAAATACAGAAAACAAACTGGTAAATTATTCTGAGCAATAAGAAGTAACGAAAAAATGAGGACTGGAGACACAATGTGGCAAGTGGAGGTGGGGCATTGTCATTTGAGATAAGATAGAAAAATTCCCAATATTAATAGTATCTGACAGCCACAAAGAAATGTGCTATGCATTGTTGGGAGTCAGCAGTCAGTTGTTTGGGCAGAGGGGAAGAGCATATGTGAAGGACAGGTGACTGATTTTGCCCCAGGGTTGCAGGAGGGTCTTAGTTACTGGAATGGATAGGTAGTGGGTCTGTAGCCGAAAACGTGGTTGATGAGGTGATATGGGAAACAGGATGAGGATTCTCATGAGCATGAAAATACATGAGCTTTTGAGGTTTATTCTCCATGTAATGAGAAGCCACTGAAGAGTGCTAAAGAGACTTACTTAGTTGATTATGGTGGCACTTGCCTCTAATTGCAGGAACTGGGAAACTGAGGCAGGAGAATTGCAAGTTTGAGGCCATTATCATCAATTTAGCAAAGACCTAACCAACTTAATGAGAACCTATCTCAAAATAAAAAATAAACAGTTTGCTGGGGATGTAGCTAAAAAAAAAAACAAAAAAAAAAATCCGAGAAAGACCTGACTTGATAACCTTTAATGTAATCACTCTAGCTGATTGATAACAATATGCAAAAGGTGAGGTAGGGAAACCGGGTAACTGTCAATCATGCAAACCACTGGGTGGTAGCAGGAAAGGCATTAAGTAATGGTGAGAACTTTGCTGTATTTGGAGGTTAAAGTCAATGGAATCTGCTAGTTTGTATTTGCTAGGGTGTGTAAAAGCAAGAAAATATTCAAGGATGACTGAGTTTGTAGGTGTGGTCCACTTGAAGAGTGGAATATTTATTATCAAAGGGGATACACAAGAAGAAGATAATGTGGACACAAGGTGGTAAAACATGATCAGTAGCTTACTTTTTAGACATGCTAAGTTTGAGATGCTGTACCTCCTCCAGCTGGTAATGAGAAGAAAGATAAGATTTATGGGAATCAGAGCTAGAAAACAAAGATGTAGTTGATAGGGAAAACAATTGAAATAAATTACAATGTCCAAAGAAGATTGCAAGTTTTCCCTGAAACTCAGGAATCTTAAACAGGTAGATCATAAGTTGGAATCCAGCCTCAGCAATCTAGCAAGATTGATTAGATCTCGTAAGATGTGATCAACTTAGTCCTCCCCACACTGCGCGCCCCCCCCAAAAAAATACTGGGGATATAGTTCAGTGGTAATGATGGACCTCTGTCTTCAATCCTTAGAACATCAACAACCATAAAACAAACATTGAAAGTTTGGGTTTAATTATTATATTGTTCATTCAATTGTGTAATCATTTTTTAAGTGATGGGGTCTCACTATGTTAATCAGGCTGGTCCCTAAATTCCTGGACTTACTGGACCCTCCTGCCTCAGCCTCGGAGTAACTGAGACTATAGGCATGTACCACCATGCCTGATTATTGTGTAATTGGCTTTAATTTTGTATATCTTTTGTGCATTCTGTGTCTGATATTTATCTTATAAAAGCTTTTTTTTTGTTATTCTACAGATCTATGATTTTTATCAATTTATATTTAATGTGATCACTTATTTTCTAAAGGATATATTTGGAGCTATACATTCCCTCAAAACACTGCTTTACTATTGTGTGTTGTTATTATCATTTAGCTGGAAATATTCTGTTTCCCTTGCAATTCCTTCTTTGATGTATAGCTGATTTATTAACCTACTTTATAGAAACTTCTGCCTCTGCTATGAATGCAAAAAGCTACTGGAAATGTTTTCTCACCTTAATAATGGGGGAAATGTGGATAATAAAATCATATTTCCTGAGTTCACTTGAAGAGTGAAATCTGAAATCGTAAAGTAATCAAGTAAAATGACTACTACAGAAAGACAAGATACACCAAGAGAAGGTAGAAAGTAAACATTAGCCTCAGAGATACAACTATAAAACTGATGGCTCATTTCTTACCAAAAAATATAGATGTAAGAAAATAATAGTATAATATGCTTTGTATATTTGCAGGAAAAAAAAAGAAACTGCCAGTCTAGAGTTTTGGAGCCAGTGAAATATTCTTCAAGTTAAATATGTAATACAAATAATACCAGATAAAATGTAAAAAAGAATGTATTGCCAGTAGGCTTGTCTTTAAAGGGGTATATGAGCATTCTGTAAGGAGTGAAATGACTTTTGAAGGTTGGTACACAGAAATACCTGAAAGAGAGGAGAGTACCAAAATATGTTAAAAAAAAAAAAGCTGGCAATTATAAATGGCCATTGTAGAAATCTTAATGCATATAGAATTAGATATGCAGGCAATAATACTGCATCCCCCAAAGTGGGAAAGCAATGAGTAGAGTTTAAGTCTTCTAAAATTCCAGCTTGATAAAAAATATACCAAAGATGCAATTTGTGGTCTCTAGTCAACAATAAAATAATAGAGAATAGATATATAACTAACATGGTAATGGGTAAATAAGTAAATATTTTATTATTT
Source organism: Marmota marmota marmota (assembly GCF_001458135.2). Taxonomy (NCBI): domain Eukaryota; kingdom Metazoa; phylum Chordata; class Mammalia; order Rodentia; family Sciuridae; genus Marmota; species Marmota marmota. Next base: position 23,963,886 of record NW_026000153.1, read on the forward strand.
CAAAAGAAAATAGAAACACAGAGAAAATTAATCATAAAATAATTTATCCTCACAGAAAACAAAAAGACTAGTGCAAAATTATATGGTGAATAAAATAAGTATTTCAGTGAAATAGTAATATTATTTGTCCTAATTTTTAAAAGTGAAAATATGTGCTGTCCACCAGAGTTAGTTTATGTACATAAAAAGTTTGAAAATAAAATATCGGGGTGCTATATCACAAAGTACTACTTAAAAAAACACTGTAGTAGCCACACCTATATTGTATTTCTGAGTGGAATAACAATATTGACATTGTGGAGATGTTGTGTATATTATCTTTGATACAAAGCAAGCATTTTGGATGTTATCTGGCAACCAGTAAAGCATGAGTAAGTCTATTTATTTTTTAAAAATACATACTATCTCTTTTGACAATGCCCAGAAATATACATTCAATTATATCAGAGAAAATTCTAAATGCAACAATGTATTTGAGTAGAATTTTTATTTTATCAGAAATAAGAAGCAATGAGAAAGAAAAATGTAACTAAATAATCTTAAAGATGCAGAAAATATGCAATAGTTTGACAGATTTCAAATCAAAACATCAATAAAAAGTATTAAATGGTCAAGTTTTCTTATTGTAACACAAAGATTCTCAGATACTATTTTCTAAAAATCATGTAAGTGGGATATTCAAAGACCAAGTAGATGAAGAGGATTTACCCTGGGAGCTTATACTAGGCAGTGAGCTGACTGGTCCCACAGAGGCCAGGCCAATAGTGTTCCCAGCACTCCTTTAGAGCATGGGCACATGAGCTTATGCTGCCTGCTGTCAAAACAGGCTCAGGAAGCCCCTCCTTGTGTGTGCTGCATAATGCAAGATCTTTCCAAAGAGCTCAGCAGTAGCCAGGCTCCCACAGGGTCAGCCTTTTCTGCAGGCACCTGTGTTGAATTCTAATCCATAACAGAAGATGTTTCCTGGCTTTCACTCAAAGCCACATACCTCATAAGGGCTATATATCTGGTTAAAATAATATAAATACTGAAGATAGTAAATAAAGATAAAAGCAAAAAGTTAATGAAAGAACTGATGATAATATTGAAAAGTATAAATTTCAATGCAAATGGCATTCATCAAGAAAAAGTTATTTGCTATTAAAAAATACACTTGAGTAAAATCAAAGCAATGATTAAACTATAACAGGTAGAAATTTTTTCTTTTCCAATTTGATTAACAAATAAAAATTATGTACATTCAAGATGTACATGAGGTTTGGATATTTACACACATTGTGAGATGGTTCCCTAATCAAACTAATTAACATGTCCATATATATATTATCTATAGTCTTAGTGAATTTCAAGGATATGAGACCTTACTATTAACTATATTCCCCGTGTTGTTTGTTAGGTTCAAGAACTTACTTATACTTGCAGTTTTGTACTCTTTGACCAGTATCTCTGTAATTCCCCTGACTTTCAACCTTTGTGAACCATTTTTCTATTATTGCTACTGTGAGTGTGACAATTTTAAAATTCCACATGTAAGATCATGAAATAGTTGTTTATTTGTTTCTGACTTACTTTGCATCACAGAGCAGCATTACCATATTCATCCATGTTTTTACAAAATTTCAGGATATTCATTCTTTATTAAGTCTGAATTATAGTCCAGTGTGTGTGTGTGTGTGTGTGTGTGTGTGTGTGTGTAGGTGTGTGTGTGGGGGTGTGTGTGGGTGAGACAGTTTCTTCACCCATTCATTCACAGATGAACACAAGGTTGTTTTCACATTTTGCCTGTGGTAAATACTATTGCAACAAACATAGTAGTACAGAAATATTTTTGTGATCCTGATTCCAGTTCCTTTGATTATTTTTTATATCCTTTGATGTGAGATTCTGTGATGGCAGTTTTAATTTTTTTAAGAAACCATCATGCTGCTTTCTATAATGCTATACCAGGTTACATCCCCTTCAATAATGTATATGTGCTCCATGCGCACAGGTCCTACAAGTTCTCCAACACAAGTTGCATTTTCACATTCTGAGAATAGTAATCTCAGTAGGTTTGTCATATCTCACTGTGGGCATCATTTCCCTGATGATTAATGATACAGAGCACCTTATCATATACCTGTTAGCTATTTTTATACTACCCTGTGCTTCCTTGTGAAATATCTATGTAGGTCTTTGTTCATTTTCATTCAAATTATTTTTTATGTATATGTTTGCTATTGAGCCCCTTCTATATTTTGCATCTTTACTCATTATTGGATATATGATTTAGAAATGTTTTATCCAATTATATAACATATATTTCCTTCCTTCCTTCCTTCCTTCCTTCCTTCCTTCCTTCCTTCCTTCCTTCCTTCCTTCCTT
>NW_026000153.1:23967883-24010565 GCF_001458135.2 Marmota marmota marmota
TTTCTTTCTTTCTTTCTTTCTTTCTTTCTTTCTTTCTTTCTTTCTTTCTTTCTTTCTTTCTTTCTTTCTTTCTTTCCATAATGGTTTGGATCAGGAATGTCCCCCAAAGACTTATTTGTTAAACACCTGGTCCCAAATGCAGAAATACTAAGAGGTGGAGCTTTTAGGAAGTGATTGAATCATGAGGGTTATAACCTCATCAGTGGATTAATCCATTTGATGGACTTGAGATTTGAATGGACTACTGAGAGGTGGTAGAAACTGTAGGCAGGTAGGCATTTTTGGAGGGAGTATGTCACTGGAGGTGTGTTTTGTTTCCTGGTTGCCATGAATTGAGCAGTTTTCCTCTGCTGTGTCCTTCTGCCACGATGTTCAGCCTCACTTTCAATCCCAAAGCAATCGAAGCAACCAACCATGGACTGAAACCTTGAGGCAAAATAACTCTTTCCTCCTTTTTGTTGTGTGTGTCATGTATTTTAGTCACAGTAATGAAAAGGTAACTAATATACTTTGCCATGTCTATACTTTTTTGGTATAGTCCTGCTTTGTCTATTTTTGCTTTTTACCTTGTGGTTTCATGTCATGCCCCATAATGCTTTCCAAAACCAATGTCAAAGAGTACATTCCCTATATTTTTTCTAAAATTGTTATGTTTTCAGGTCTTATGTTTAAACCTTTAATTAGTTCTTAGCTTATTTTTAAATACAGTATGAGGAAGGAAATTTTTTTTCTCTTTCTTTGACATGTGGATATCTAATTTTCATAGTACCACTTACTGAAAGAAGACATCATTGTTTCCCCAGAGTGCATTCTTGGTAACTTCAAGAAAGATTATTTGGCCACCGTTTGCATGAGGTTATTTCTATAAGCCTTATATTCTGTTCTTCGGTTCTCTATGTCTGTTTTTATGCCAGTACTAAAATGTTTTGCTTACTAGAGCTTAGGAACATAATTTGAAAATAGGAAGTGTGATGATTCAGGTTTGTCCCTCGTGCTCAAGGTTACTGTAGATCTGAAGGTTCAATTATAGTTGTATACACATTTTAGGATTTGATTTTTTTTTTGTGTGTGTGTGTGTGTGAGAGAGAGAGAGAGAGAGAGAGAGAGAGAGAGAGAGAGAGAGAGAGAAATACCAGTGAAATTTTGGTTAGCATTCATTGAGTCTGTAAACTTCTTTGGACATTTTGAGCATTCTTCCAATCTATGAACATGGACTCTCTCTCCATTATCCTTTTGTGTTCCTCAATGTCTTTCAATGATTACAATTTCAGGTTAAAGATTTTCACCTCTTTGTTTGGATTTGTTAAAAAAAAATGTTTCAGTAGCTATTCTAAATGCAATTTTCTTCTTCACTGTAACATTATTTTTTGTTGTTGCATAAAAATGCAACTGCTTTTTGTATTCGATTTTGTATCTTGCAACTTTACTGAATGTTAAATTAGTTTTAAGAGTTCTTTTTTAGCATTTTCTATACATGAGAACACATCACCTCCTAATAGAAACAGTTTTATTTATTTTTACCTACTTGGATGTCTTTTATTTATTTATTTTTTCCTTGTCTGTTTGTTCTGGCTAGGACTTCCAGCACAATGGTAAGTGGGAGCTATAGGAGTGGTACCCTTGTCCCTTGTTTTGTTCCTTATTTAAAAGGAAAAGCTTTCAACTTTTCAAGTTAATTGTGGTTTTGAGATATATGAGCTTTATTGGTTGAAATACTTTGTATTATTTACATACATTCATTTCAGAGTGCTCATTTGTTTCTGACAATTGTTTATAGAAGTCACTTATGGTCTTTTGTATTTCTATGGTATCAATTTTCATGTATTTTCTGATTTTATTTATTTTAGACTCTCTCTCTCTTGTGTTAGTTTACCTGAAGTTTTACCATTTTGGTTTAACTTTTTAAAAACCAGCACAGTTTAATTGAAACTTTCTATTGCTTTTCTAGTGTAAATTTAATTTATTGTCCTCTGTTATTTCCTTCCTTCTGTATTACTAGGATATGATTTGTTTTGTTTTTCCCTAATAGCTTCAGATTTGACATTAGGTTGTTTGAGATCTACCTTTCTTCCTCCCTCCCTCCCTTCCTCTTTCTTTCTTTCTTTCTTTCTTTCTTTCTTTCCTTCTTGCTTTCTTTATTTTTTAGATTAGAAAATATCATCCCACTCTTTCTTACCTTGTAAAGCTTCAGCTGAAACAAACTAAACTTATGATATCTTTATAAATGTTTCTTTGTATATGAGAAAATACTTTTATGTTTCTCCTTTCAAGTGTCCGTCTTTTTATTGGATTTTTGACACTTTGATTATGTCTAAGTGAAGTCTTCTTTGGGGTGAAGCTGACTGAAGACCTTGAGCTATGAACTGGGATGATTTTATCTTTTCCCATATTTGGAAAGTTTCAGCTGCTATTTTTTTTAATAAGTTTTGAGTCTCTTTCTTTTATTCTCCTCCTTCTTCACATTTTTAATATAAATGGTAGTCTCTCTTTTTTGTGTCCCCTATATCTCATACATTTCATCTTACTCCTGTAACTGTATATTTTCACATACTGTTGTTGACTTCAGATTCTTCTGTTTCATCAAGTCTGCTGTTGGTGTTTTCTACTACATTTTGGAAGTTTTTATTCATTGTATTCTTCAGTTCCAACATTTTTAATGTTTTGCCACTTTGTTGAATTTCTTCTTTTATATCTTTAGTATTTTTTAATTGTTAAGTTGTATATTAATGTTTTCTGGTAGTTTGATAAACTTCCTTAAAGCAATTCATTTGAACTCTTTGTTAGATAATTCAGAGATTTCCATTTCTTTGTGATCAGTTACTGGAAAATGGAAATTCTCTGGTGGTGACATTCTTCTTTTTGCCTTTCATTGATATCTGTATATTTGTTAGGGAAATTATCTTTCCAGACTTTCTAGACTTGTTTTTTTTTTTTTTTTTTTTGTAATTGGGTCTTCAGCAACAGATAAGTGCAATAGTGATGTTAGGTGGGGTATTGTGATTACTGCTCATTTGGACACAGTAATATAGTTTCCATATAGCTCTGTTGGCTAAGGTAAGCAGCAGTGAAGATTTCAGAGGTCTTTAGTGGCCAGCTTTTGGGTTTATGCAACGGCATTGAGACCTGTTGGGATCTTCATTGACAAGTGCCCTTGAAGTGTTCCTGAACTTTTTTCTTAGAGGGTAATCTCTGCAAAGAGAATCACTCGTATCACCTTATCTCACTCATGAGCACACTTAAGTAGAGTGTGCTCCACTATGAATGTGGTGTGTCCATGGAGCTAAGGACCATGAGACAGTTACATGGGAATAGACCAAGGAGTTAATGTCATGAATCTCCTTGGTTCAAGTGGTCATGCTGCCACATTAATGATGGTAATGTTATATGCAGGGGCACACAGAAGAGCCCCAGAGTCAGAGTTTAGGAGTTCAGGGATCCTAGTATTCTATATACCATGGAATGAACACATTTGCTATACCAGTGGACCTGTTGTCTGCAGTGAAGGTCTAGAGCAGCCACAGTTCAAGAGTCAGGAATGTGCATAAGAAACAGCAATTACAGGGTTCAGAATGTACATGAACTCACTATGGCATTTGGACCAGATGACTAAGACAGTTCAATAGATGACAACAAGAACTGAAGTCTGTAATATTGGCTAGGACAGTTTTACCTGGCTCCAGGAATTGGGTGGGCTAGCCATCAATAACAATGGCTCTAGGTCACAGGTGGGGTATAGTGTGGCATAAAGTCAGGACTATGCCAATCTCTACTCCAGGTTCTGTGGTATACATGCAGTTGGGGTGATGGTGACAACAGACACAATGATTTCTCATTTTTGGTAAGAGAGTAAGCAGCATGTTCCCCCTTCAGGGGGCTCATGGTGTCAATGACTGTTGGTTAACTCAGTTTTAAAAGTTGCCAGTGTCTTCTGAAGAGATCACTGGAGACAATGGTGGCATCTTCCATGTGGCTAATACTGACAGCTTATAACCTTCTTTGTTCCCAGGTATGCCATTCTCCCAGGTGATGCCTTCTGTATAGTTATGCCTAGTGTTTTTTAATTTTTTTTTCCTAGTGTATTGCTGCAAGTCCTTAACTGAAAAGGTAAGCCAGACCCTCCCCCCACTCCAAGGCTATTTTCATTCACAGATACCTGTGAATGAGGGATGTTCTGTTGTCTCCTACTCTATCATCTTTCAAGTACCATTCATTTCCTTAGAGATTATTAAAATAACAAAATTTAGGAAGCAACATATTTTTTAAAAAATAAGGTACATTTTTAAAAGGTCCAATTATTCCCTGAAACTTTATCAAAACGTTCTAATTACCAGATAACAACAGGAGAGCTGTTTTGGAAAAGAAAGAGCTGATAAAAGCATTTATGCAGAGCCTGACAACCTTGGGCCTGGAATGTGTGCCTACAAGGAAATACAAAACATCCCTAACCTAATTTTTTGTTTAGGGATATCTTTTCTTGATATAGGTTTAATTTTTATTTCTCTGCTTCTGTTAGTTATGTTCATCATACAATATCTAATGGCCAACTCCCTGGATACATTTCTTCTTGGCTGAGACTAAGTAAACTAGTCCTTTGCCTACAACACTAGAAGGGATCATATGGACCATTTTCCTGCATTGGCTAGCAGGTGAAGTTCACTGGTCTTCAGAGACTAACAATCCCTACTCAAGCTGAGATTTCTCTATCTTGTCTGTGTATGAGCAAAACATTGTTCTGTCTAGTGTTTATATAAGCCACCTCTTACCTCTTGTCATCAATGCCTGCAAACTATTCAGTGAGTTGACATTCTAGGACTGCCACTCCAGGGGTGGGCAACATGTGTCATTTGCTTGACAGAAACCTTCCCAAAGCATTTGAAAGAGTTTAATATAATCTGATAGCAATATCTGGTTAACAGAATAAACAGTAACTGAAGTCAAATTTTGTTTGCACATAACAACAAATGCACGAATACATGTTACCAAATCAAACCCAGAGAATGTATCAACATAAAGTAGTGTTTAGATATGAAAAAAATATTGCATATCAGATGACCTCTTAATATCTTCCACTGTATTTAAAGTACGTTGATATTTAAAAAACATCATAATGTATAAAGGGGAAAAATATTGAGGAATTACATTATTCAATTTTAAGACACTGCATTTCAGAGGTTAGACAAATAGAACAATAGTACAGAAAAGAGAAAGCAGGAGTAGACCTGCATAAAGAGGGTCAACTGATTTTTGACGAGACACTAAAGTAAAAAAGTGACAGAAAAATAGTCTTTTCAAAAATTGTGTTGGACTAATTGGACATTCACAGAAAACAATGAAAACCTTCCTCACAGTAATCATTGTACCTACACTTTCGATAAAGTTAACTCAATATGAATAACAAATTCAAATTATAGACTTGAATTAACTATATATTGTTTTAGCAGAATATATAGTAATAAACCTCTGTAACATAAGGCTAGGTGAAGATTTCTTAAGCATGATAGCATAGGCATAATTAATAAAATTTTAAAAATTATAAGTTCAATTTTATCAAAATTAAAAATCTTTATTCAGTAAAAGATCCCATTTAGAAGATGGGCAAGTTATCAACTTGAAATATGTTGACAAATCACATATTAACCAAAGAATTCATATTCAGAATATATTCATATCCCTCTAAAATAAATGATAAGAAAATGAACCACTAATGAGAAAATCAACAAGAGTTTTAATTTTTTTTTAAATGTGTATATATTTGTGTAGTACTGGGGATCAAACCCAGGGCAAGGACTCTAGCACTGATTTATATCCTCAGCCAAATCTTTGCTATGCACTTTACTAAAGAATATGTACAAAAAAAATCCAAAGCATGGAACAGTGATAAATATCATCAGTAATAAGAGAATTACAAATGATAAACATGATAAGATACCTTGCTAAACCTATGAAAATGACTAAAACTATACCTGAAAGAGTCAAAAGCTGGCAAAGACATGGAGAAACTGATTCTTTTATGCAATGCTGGAGATAATGCATTGTTGAACTACTCTCCTATGGCTTCTCTTCAGATTATAAATTTGCTTTTTAAAAATGATAAACCAGTTTGTGAAACAATTTGATGTTTATTAAAACATAAATTTAAACATATACTTATTACATCACCCAGCACCTACCCCCACTGTTGAACATTTATTCTATATAAATAAAAACTCAGTTTGAATAAAAGTTGTACAAAGGGCTGGGGTTATAGCTCAGTGGCAGAGCACTTGCCTTGCATGTGTGAAGCACTGGGTTCAATCCTCACCATCATATAAAAATAAATAAAGGTATTATATCTATCTACAGCTAAAAACAAAAATATAAAAAAATATATACAAATGCTCTTATACACAAGTCTTATTTGAAGTAACACCAAATTGCAATCAACTCAAAAATTCTTCAATGAGTGATCGGATTAAAATAACATGGAATGCCAGGCGTGGTGGTCCATGCTTGTAATCCCAGCAGCTCAAGCGGCTAAGGCAAGAGGATCATGAATTCAAAGCCAGCCTCAGTAAAATCGACGTGCTAAGCAACTCAGTGAGACCTTGTCTCTAAATAAAATACAAAATGGGGCTGGGGATGTGGCTCAGTGGTTAAGTGCCCTTTAGTTCAATCTCTGGTCTCCCCCCCAAAAAAAAAATAAAACCAACAACAACAACATGATATATCTAAACAATGGAATACTACACAACAACAAAAAAATATAATGAACTATTGTTCAAGCAACAATAAGATAGATCTAAAGGGTATTACTTTGAACAGAAAGCAAAATGGGAAGAATTATGCTATATGTATTTAGAAAAATATCAAAATGAACCCTGCTATTATGTACAACTATAATTACATACAACTATAATTACGTACACTAAATTAGTAATTTTAAAGAAGTCAAAGAATCACACATCATATGACTCATGTTGGGTAACTTTCTCAAAGGGAGAAGTTAATAGTGATGGACAACCCATCAGTGGTTGCTGGGGTAAGTTGAATAAAGAATGTAACTAAAGTCATGTACCACTTTAAGGCAGAAATGTACACTGAAAAATGTGTTGTTAGGTGATCATATCCTTGTACAAATATAATACAACGTGTGAACACAAACTAAGACAGTTACAAAGTCTCTAGATGATATAATGTCATGGGACCACTGTAGATATGAGGAAATATTGCCTGTATTAAAGATTATTTGTGATAATAGAATAACTTTGTGTCCTGATTATGACAATGCTTACTCCAACCTACAAGTATGCTAAAATTCCATAGAACTGCACATTCAAAAACATCATGCATATAAACTAGTGAAAAATGTCCTGCATTGGCTTCCTCATGTATCTTTATCCAAACTCCTTTAATACAGCTAGGAGATTAAGTAGAAGGTGTAGATCAGAACACTGAGAGGTGAAAAACATAAGTATATGCTAAATCCTATCACCAAAAGTAAAGCATTGCAAGAATACAATATGCTCACTGCTGATAAGATAGGACTACAAAATATTTTCAGGCATCCTCTATTTATATTCTCTACCAGTCTGAAGAGTGAGTCAACTAGCAAAAATCAGATTAAAAGGGGGGCTACTATATTGGAGCCTTAGCAACTCCTTATTGCTTGCAGACGATGGCCATTAAAGACTAGGATAATGAACATAGTCTCAAAACCAGAGGATGAAAGCAAGTCAGATGTTAGGTTTATACAATGTGTCTATAAAATATTGGGTTGTGGCTAGAAGGTTGGCTGAAAGCAAACAGTCCAGAACCCTACTCAGTTTGCTGGCAGCTTTCTGTGACTACTCAACTCTTAAGCTAGTTGTTTAACCCCAGAGCTCACACCATCAGGGTGTATAGGACTGAAGAAGCCCATGCTCCCCAATGCTTCAGATGTGGCTATCAGGCCATAAGGCAGAAAAAGCTTATATTCTTATCACCTCTTCCTGTCACTGAACACAGTGTGAAAATGCAATGCCTTGAGAAGCTGAAGCAACAAAGATAAGAAAAAATCCAGCATTCAGAGTTTAGGAGGATGAAAGGACTTAGACACGAGTAGCCAGTGATAACAAGGAGTTACTAGGGATCCCTGAATACTCATACGCAAACATCACTCATATTTAATTCAACATCAGGTACTTTGCTATTGGAGAAAAACAAAACAAACAAAACAGCTTCTTTACTGTCACCTCTCATGCTTATGCAATGGTTGTTTTAACATATTTAATAGCAAGAATCCTAACCACCATTTTTTTTTGACTGTTACAGAAAACATGAATTAAAGAATAGTCTTTGAAAATGATTTTACCATTACAGAAAATGGTTGCCCTATAATGTTTTAACCCAATTTCATTATTAAATTTTGTTTCTGAACTGGAAAACATTGTAATTTGTGAATGAATAGGGACTTTGAACTCAAGCAAATTTGTTTCTTATTTCAGTAATGTATTTTAGTAATTCAGTCATTCTGACAGAAACTCACTTGGCTTGAACCATAGTTTTCTTATATTAAATTGATGAAAAAAATTACATTATACAGCTTCCGTGAAGAGTAAAACACTTGTGGTCATACAGTGCAGATCCACTCAGTACTGCAGCATGGGTATATGCTAAAGTTAGGATCTATGAAATGTTAGTCTGTCTCAAACTAAATATTCTGTAATATCCAGAGAACTTTCTACCCCTTTCTTTCTTTTTGAGCTATTAAACTTTTTATTTCTCTCATTTAATATTCAGAAAAGTCTTGGGTTAGAGTCATTATTATTTCTAAGTTATATGGTGAAAACTGAAGAATTAAGAGGCTAAATAATTTTGTATTGTTATAGAGCTAAAGAGAGAGCCAAAATTTCAATCCCAAAACCCTTTTTTTTCCTACCAAATATTAAGTGCAAGCATGCATTCAAAATCTACCTAAATGCTAAAGGACATCCCAACAATACACATTTAGTTGAAATATGTGCTTTTTATTATCCCATTGTATTCATTTTTCATAGTAAGATTCCAAATTTCAGTGGTATCCAGGTAAGGTAGAGCAAACATGACTTAGCCAAAATTACTCCTTTGTTTTTATTCTGAATTTCTCACTTGCCACAGTTTCTTGCCCCTGTCCTGCATTTATCTCTAAGATGTAATACTTAAAACCCATGTTTCTGAACATAGTCAGAAGTACAGAGATACTCTAAGAGTACAAAATGTGTGGATCAAATTAATCAATAATAATGGAAATTCAGTATGAAATAACAACTACAACAATAACAACAACAACAAAAAAAACCCCAGCATAGACATGAGTATGAAGAATAGAAGTAAAAAGTATGGCAGGCAGGATTGAGCAAGATGGATAATTAAATGAGGGCTCCTTAAAGAATGTCTTTGAAGACATTTAATATTATAGGTTATTTCAAATCAATGTAGCATAATATTTGAGTTTATTAAGCATGAGAAGACATCTGCAGGAAATGGTACTACTATTTTTATTCTTCTCTAATTTTTGAAATAGTTTCAAAAATAGCCTCCTTTTACCCTTTTTGCCACTAGAGTTTTTACTCTGTATATGCAGAGGATTGAAACTTGCTATAAAAATAGTGTTAACACCTGGTGAATCTCAAAGCAGAATGTATTTCTTTGACTGAAAAAGAAACAAAGAAACTAAAGATCAAAAATTGATAGAAAAATTGTCATAATCTTAATAGCAATTACTTTTTAATCTTTTAATTGACAAGCATAACTTTTTACTTTTAGTCATTTTTTATAATTTTAACATGAAGAAGAATCAGTAATATTTACATGCATTTTTTTTAAAAAAAATCTCTAAGTTTTCAAATTTCTACTCCTGATAATTATGTGTGCATACATTCTAAAAGAAGAAGAAATGTATAGAAAAATTGGCACCGTCTCTATTTTGTGTCTCCTTTAAGTCAGTAATGCTTATATATTTACCCTTCCAATGTCAGATTTTTACAGAATGCTTGTACCTTGTAGGAACATTTTTAAATGTTGATTAAGAAATCGGAATTTACTGTGTGTGACCCTGAGCTTAAAATTTGGAACCAAACAGTGGGAGGTCCATAGGAGCTAAGGCAGTATCACCTGTACTCCATCACCTCTGGAGGGATCAAAAGCCAAAAATGATGGATTTTATCTAATTGTCTAAAACCCTAATGAAATCCAAACTAAGATTCAACAAGAATTTCCTTCACTTGGGCATGGTTTAGTCTAAATAAGTCTAAAATAAACTTTGAGCATATATATTATTCTTTATTTTGATTATCAGTTGTTACCCTAATATCCAACATCATACCTACAACCTATTTGGATGTATTTCTTTAAAAAATTAATTGGAATCATTATACTTGCTTGTTTTTCCTCCTATTCTCCCTCTTACACTGTCACTACCTCAAATACTTTCCATCCATCTTTTTCTCCTTTTTACCTTGGATCTGTAAAATTCTATTCAATCTTTTCTTTTCTTTTTTTTTCTCACTCTTTTTACCAGTCTCTCTTCCCTCTTCAGCCCTCATATAGTGTTATGGCAATTGCATTATATTTAATAACTAATTCTTCAACCTATTTCAAAATCTTACTACAAGTTTGTACATGTATTAGACGAATTGTGAAGAACAATATCAACATTTTTTTTTCACTTTTCATGAGTTTAAATAATATGTGGCTGGGCTCTAAAGTGAAAGTAGTAGATGGGGTTCAGTGGCACCTCACAAAGTGGAAATGAAATTGGAATCAACAGAGGCCACACACAGACTTAAGCTATTAATACCAAGATATTCACCCAATGCAGGACTAATATGAGAAAGAAGTTTACAAAGTCATCCCTTGCTTAAAAGAAGAAGCAATAACGATTCCAAGAGCTAGATAGCTGTACAAGCAATATGAGAATGGAAGGAAAAAAAAACACCTCAAATAGCCCACAACACTTCAGCATCTGAGTCCTTCAACACCACATTGTTGGAGAATGTCAGAAAAATAATTTAGAAAGTTCATAGTTAAAATATTCAATGAAAATATAAGGAGTGAAATTATAGAGAAAATATAGGAAGTAAAAGATCACTTCAATAAAGAGATAGAAATTCTGGGAAAGGACCAAAAGGAAATCCTAGAAAGACTCAAATTAAATTAAAAATTTAATGAAAAGCACCATTAAAAGATTAGACCACTTTGAAGATAGATTTTTCAGATCTCAAAAACAAAATATGTGTGGTGAAGGCATTACTGCACCCGCTGCCTGACAGGGTCACAGCGTGGGGAATGCTGTGGCAGGGCTGCACCATCTAGAAACTGGAACCATGGAGAATGATAAGTATTTTGTTTATGATTCTTATGATATGGATAAGAGGGCATATTTCAATCAATAATACAAATATGAGTAGCCTGAGATTCCAGGAAAATTCCCAGAATGAGACTAAAGATAAGACAAGCTCCAAGGTGTTTCAGTATCTCTCAGGAAACAAATAATAGTGTTATTACTCAAGAAATTCACAGGAAAAAGATTGCAAATTGAGGTTCCTCAGAAAAGCTTAACAATTTTCACTAAGCCTCCCGTTCTAAAGCCACAAACTGTGCAACATACATTTTCCCCCAAAACAGACCCTTCTTTTCCTTACACAGGAATTCATGATGAGAATGGAAAACACATAGTTAATATAAATGACAAATGGGTTGAGGTGCAAAGCCTTCCCTTTAGTTAAAAATTACAAAGACATAAGAATTGGTGTGCTTTGACCTAGGATCAAGGAAACTCTTTAAGAAAGAAGTTAAATGGGTTGATCATATGAAAAAAGGAAATTACCTTGGAAATTAAAAATAGAATAATATAAAATTAATATAGATGTATTTTAGAGGCACTTCAGAATAGTAGGCTTTTAAGTAATAGATTTTCACTATTTTAAGTGTGTTTTATTAGGACTTTAGTTTAGAAATAAGAAAGTTTACCAATAATCATAGGTATGCTTTAAAGTTAAAGGTTAATTAAATAATTATAGATATGCTTTAAAGTTAGAAGTTAATAATAGGTCCAGATACATGTAGTCTAGTTGCATAGCCTAGCACCTAGAGCTTGAGGTGAAAATATAAAAGCTTAATCATGATTGGCTAAGGTTATAGAAAAATATTTTAAACAATGTACTTAATATTTTAGGTAATCCATGTGTGTCGAAAAAAGATTGTAACTCTTGAAAATCATGTAAATCAAAGAAGTTTTTGGTTTGAGGCTATCCATTAACTACCTGAAAAGACACATTTAAAAATGGTACAAAAATAAAGGCCCCTCTAGGGGCAGCAGATTCTTTCTGGAGGCTGCTCGTAACTTGCAACCTGTTGTCCCATCTCTTTTGCCAACACTGCTCCTCCTTCAGGACCACTGGATCCCTGCTGGGGCTGGATTCTGGCATCTGTAATCTCAAAAATAACATTGACCATAAATAAAACACTTTAAGACACTTTGAACACAATATTCACAAAATCTAGTGTAATATCAAGAGACCAAATTTAAGAATCATTGGAATAGATGAAGGCTTTGGAATGCAAAATAAAGGGATGCACAATCTTTTCCATGAAATAATATTAGAAAATGTTCCAAACCTTAGCAATAACATAGAAATTCAAATACAACAGGCCTATAGGACTCCAGATATACAAAATCACAATAGATCTAATCCATGACAAATTTTAATGAAAATGCCTAACATACAGAGTAAAGATAGAATTCTAAAAGCTGCAAGAGAAAAATGGCTGGTCATATTTAGAAATAAAGCAATTCAGATTTCAACTAACTTTTCAACCCAGATAGACCCTAAAAACCAGGAAGGCTTGGGATAATACATGCCAACCTCTGAAAGAAAATGATGAGTGCCAACCAAGATTAATATTCCCAGAAAAATTAAGGTTAAGAATTGACAATGAAATAAAAACTTACATAATAAACAGAAACTAAATGGATTCATAACCACAAAGCCTGCACTACACATATACCCAATGAAAAAATTCATGATGAATAAATTAAAAATAAAAATGAAAGCCAGCCTAGGGATCATTACAGTAGAAAAATAGTTAATTAAAAGAAAACCAAGACTATATTAAACTTCAGAAACATTTCAAAGTGACAGGAATTTTTTTAAAAAAAATCATAGTCTCTATAATAACATTGAATGTAAAGGGTCTATAATCTTTGATCAAAAGACATAAATTGGCAGGTGGATTAAAAAACAAGATTCAATAATATATTGTTTGCAAGACACTCACTTTACAGGCAAGGACATTTACAGACTGAATGTGAAAGTATGAGGAGATATATCATGCAAATTGTAATGGAAAACAAGTAAGGATAGCAATTCTTATACCAGAAAAAATGGACTTCAAGACAAAATTAATCAAAAGATATGAAAAAATGGTCATTTCATTCTGGTTAAAGAAATCATCCAACAAGAAGAGGTAATGGTTGTAAATATTTGTGCTCCAAACAATGGTGCTTTTAATTATATAAATCAAACTCTTCCTTTCTCAATATTAAAAGTCAAGTAGACCAAAATGCAATAATATCAGATGACTTTAACCTACCTCTCAGACCACTTGATAGATCGTCCAGATGTAAACTAAGTAAATATTCTTCATATCTGAAAAATACTATTAACCAAATGTTAATGGATATCTAGAGAATAGTTAATAGATATCTATATAGAGAACTTTCATTTATCAATGACTGAATTCACCTTCTTCTCAGTACTAAAGGGAATAATTTCTAAAAGAAATCATATTTTAAGTCACAAAATAAATCTTAGCAAATAGAAAAAGAGAATTCCTTGTATCTTATTATATTATAATGAAGTTAGAAATCAATGACAAGATTTAAAAAAATACTGTAACATATGGAGACTAAATAATACATTTTTGAATAATTAATGGATAACAGAACAAAATCAGGGAGGAAATTAAAAAATTCTTACAAATAATTGGGAATACAACATATCAAAATCTCTGGGGTGGTATAAAGGCAGTTCTAAGAGAAAAATTTATAGTACTGAGTTCACACATTAAAAAATCAGATGCCAAATAATTAATCTAAAACTATACCTCAAGGCTTTATAAAAATAACAAACCAACACCAAGGTCAGTACTAATAAAAAGCAGAACTAAAATAAATGAATGGAAAATTTTTAAAAATGCAAAAAGTGTCAATGAAACAGTTATTTTTTGAAAGAATAAACAAGATTGATAAACCACTCATCAAATTAACCAAAATAAAGAAAATAATTAAATAAATCAAGTTAGAGTTCAAAGAGGAAATATCATCATAGACACCACTGAAATCTAGAGGATAATCAGAAACTATTTTGAAAATTTATACTCAAACAAATTATAAAATCTTAATGATGCTGACATATTCCCAGAGATATATGTCCTGTCTAAATTGAACCATGAAGTTTTAGAAAACCTTAAATCGATCAATATCAACTAATGAAATTGAAGCAGCTATTAAAAATCTTCCACAACAAAAATACCCAGGACAAGATGAATTGTCAGCTGAGTTGCACCAGACATTTAAATAAGAACTAATACAAATCCTCCTCAAATTCCGCTGTGAAATAGAAAAGGATGAGTCATCACCAAATTCATTCTGTGAAACCAGAATCACCTTGTTACCAAAACCAAGTACACATGAAGAAAAGAAAACTTCAGGCCAGCTGGGCATGGTAGCTCATGCCTGTAATCCCAGGTGCTAGGGAGGCTGAGGCAGGAGGATCCCAAGTTCAAAGCCAGTCTCAGCAATTTAATGAGGCCCTAAGCAATTTAGCAAGACCCTATCTTTAAATAAAATATATTTTAAAAGGTCTGGGGTTGTGTCTCAGTGGCTAAGCAGCCCTAGGTTCAATCCCTAGTACTTAAAAAAACAAATAAACAAAAAAAAAGTCAATGTCCTTGGTGAATATAGACAAAAAAGTTCTTAATCAAATATTTGCAAACCATAAGCAAAAACAAAATAGAGTCAAACATAAGTTTTGGAGTTTAAGACCCATTGACAGCTGGGAAAAATCAAAAGACAACTTCAGCAGGAAGCTTAAGCAGAAGAAAGAAATTCTCACTAAAATTTAATAGTACATTAAAATGATCACGTATCATATGCAAGTGGGATTAAACCCTGGGATGAAAGAATGATGCAAAATGTGAAAGTGAATCAATGATGTACCACATTAACAGATGAAAATTGAAAATGACATGATCATTTAACTTATGCAGAGAAAGAATTTGACAAAATTCAACATGTTTTCATCATTAAAAACCATTAACAAAATAGGTATGCATGGAAATTACCTCAACACAAAAAGAGACCATATAGGAAAAATACTTTGCTAAAATGATAATTCATGGGAGAAACCAACAGTGCTACCTATGAGATCTCCACTAAGGCAAGGGTGTTCACTATAACCAGTGCTATTCAACGTAATAGTACAAGTCCCTACCAGAGCAATTAGACAAGAAAAGGAAATAAACATATCTAAATTGGAAAGGAAAACTAAATTTATTACTATTTACAGATGATATAATCATATCCATAGGAAATCCTAAAGATTTCTTAAACTGTTAGAAATAATAAATTCTGCAAAATCACAGAATACAAAACCAATATACAAAAACCTGGCATTTCTATACAAGTAACTAAAAGAGAAATTAACAAAACAATTCCACTTACATTTGTAACAAAAACCAAGTTAAAAAAATCTTAGAAATTAACCAAATTAACTATGCACTAAAAATTAGTAAACATTGGTAAAGGAAATTTAAAAATCTTCATGGAAAGACATCTGGTATTTATAGATTGGAATCATTAGAATTATTAATATGCCCATACTATCCAAAGTGATCAATACATTTAACACAATCCCTATAATCTTTTCTCTTTCTTTTTCATTTTATTTTATATTATTATTATTATTAGTAGTAGTAGTAGTAGTAGTAGTACTGGAGATTGAAACCAGAGGCACTTTACCATTGAGCCAAATCCCATTCCAATTTTTAATTTTGAGACAGAGTTAAGTTCCAGAGGGTATTAATAAGTTCTTCAGTCTGAGCTTGAATTTACAATTCTCCTTCCTCAGCTTGTCTAGTCTCTGGGATTATAGATGTGGTGCTGGAATCCCTATTAAGATTTCAATAGTATTCTTTACAGAACAATTCTATTATTCATATGCAATTGGAATAGACCATGAGTAGCTAAAATGATACTGAATAAGAACAAAACTGGAAGTATCAAACTTACTAACTTTATAGTATTACACAACGCTTACTACTGGAGACAGTATGGTGCTGGAATAAAAATGAATACACAGATCAATTGAAGAGATTGGAGAATATAGAAACTAACAAATTTGTGGTCAACTGATATTCAACAAGATGCAAATAAAAAACGAGAGAAAGGTTAGTTTCTTCAATAAAAGTTGGGTGTCCAGGAAACTGTATATCCACTTGGAAAAAAAAAATGAAATCAGATCCCATGTCACACCTACACAAAATCAATCAAAATGGCATAATGACTTAAATGTAAAAATTAAGCCAGGATATTCATAGAAAAAGAAATAAAAACAGAATAAAACCTTTTTCAACATTACTTTTATTTTTATTAATTTGTTATAATAGATATACATAGTATTGAGGTCCATTTTTCAAAAATTATGTAAGTATGGAATATAATTTGTCACTTTTAAATCCCCAGTACTTCTCCTTTCCCTTCCCTCTTCCTTCTACCTGTTCCTATAACTTTACTGATTTTTCTTCAATTTATTATAGTCTCTTTAATTCATGCCTTGTGGATATACATAAACGTAAAATGTACTGTAGTATATCCATATATGTATATAGGAAAACTAGGTCAGATTCATTCCACCATTCTTCCTTTCCTGTCCCTTCTCCCTTCCCCTCAATCTTTTTCCTCTACTTCACTAAATGATCTTTTATTTTCATGGAATCCCCTGCAAACGTTTCTTTCTTTCCTTTTCTCTCCCTTCCCCCAACCCCTTATTTTGGTCTAACTTCCACCCTTCACTTTCAGGTCTGGTTTATCTCATTTAGCATAATATTCTCCAGTTCCATTCATTTGGCAGAATATTCTCCATTTCCATCCATTTACAAGTAAATGCCATAATTTTATTCTTCTTTATGACTGAGTAAAATTCAGTGTGTGTGCATGTGTGTGTGTGTGTGTGTGTACCTCATTTTGTTTATTTATTCATTTGTGGATGGGCACCTACATTGGTTTCATAACTTGCCTATTGTGAATTGTGCTGCTATAATTTATGTGGCTGCATTCCTACAGTATGCCTATTTGAGATCTTTTAAATTCATACCAAGGAGTGAGTTGAGTCATATGATGGTTCCAATTCTAAAACTTGAGGTATCTCCAAGCCATTTTCCAAAGTAGTTGTACTGATTTGCAGCACCACCAACAATGTATGAGTGTACATTTTCCCCCACATCCTCACTAGCATTGATCATTATTTTTATTCCTGATAATTGCCATTTTGTGTGGAGTGAGATGATAACTCAATGTAGTTTTGATCTGTTTGCTAGAAAGTTGAATATTTTTCTCATATATTTATTGGCCTTTTTTGAGAAGTTTCTGCTTAGTTCTGTGCATTTATTAAGGTTTTTTTGGGGGAGGTGAAGGTGTTAAGTTTTTTGAGTTATTTTTATATTCTGTATATCAATTCAACATCTGAGAAGCAGGTAGCAAAGAACTTCCAATCTGTAGGCTGTCTCTTTATGCTCTTGTTTCCTTTGCTTTTTAATTTAATGTCATCCCACTTATTCATTTTTAGCTTTATTTATTGAGTTTTAGGAGTTTTGTTAAGGAAGTTAATGCCTGTTCCCATATAATGGAGCGTGAAGCCTACATTTTCGTCTAGCAGATGCAGAGATTCTGGTCTAATTCCTAGATCTTTGATCCACTTAGAATTGATATTACTCTTGACAATATTTTTTATTTGATCTCCCAAACACAAGTGACAAATGAAAAAATAAACAAATAGTACTACATTAAACTAAAAAGTACTGTACTGCAAAGGAAAATAGTGAACAGATTTTTATTGAAAAGTTCATCTTCAATGGATAAATAAAAATGTGTGTGAAGAGGGCATTGGCATATATGTGTGTGTGTGAATGATTTATGTATGCAAATGATTTATGTACCCTAAAAAATGAAAACAATCCCACTATTTTTGACAACATTGGTTTAACCAAGGGACATTATGCTATATGAGACAAGCAAAACACAGAGTGATATCTATAATCTATAATCTCACTTATATGTCAAATCTAAAACAGTCAAACCCTTAGGAACAGATTTTTCATGGTTTGGGGGAATGGGAGAAGGGGAAAATAAGGCAATATTTGTCAAAGGGAACAAAGTTTTAGTTATACAAAATGAATAATTTTTGGATATATATTGTATAACATAAAGATGATAGTTAACAATATGGTATTGTGTACTTGAAATGTGCTAAAAAGATAGATCTTCATTCTTCTCACCGTGCACACATATTCACACATAGTAACTATGTAAAAGTGATAGACATGTTAATTTTCTGGAATATGGTCATCATTTCACAATGCATACTTATATGAAAACATTAAGTTGTATATCTTAAATATATGTACTTTTTATGTTAATGATATCATAATAAATCTTTAATATAGACACACAATCTGTAAAATAGGTCTCACTAATTCCTAGCAAAGCCTGCAGTTTGTTGAATTTATTATGGACAATTTGTGCTGAATTTTCTGCTGTCAACTCAGTGTTATGCTCCCACACTTTGAAGACTGTATCTGTGTTGCAAAAAAAGAAGCCAGCAACTACATTTCCAACATAATATTGGGTCCAAATTTGCAAGTGTGAGGAACTGCATATTATTTTGGAGGCTGAAAGAAAGACGTGACTGTTTTTCTCTGAGACAGTTAACAGCCAGACTGTTGGCTTCCCACATGCTCCTGAGAATTACTCTTTGCTACTGCAGACTGACAGGTTTGATAGAAACTACACTGAGATTCTTAAAAGTTGAAATGGCTTGCTGAGACAGGCTCATATTTATAACCCTAACTTAGGTATTCCTTAGCAGAGTACCAGACCTGTACTCTTCCAACTCTTCCAGCATGGCCTACACTTCTATTTCTCTGTAATAAAACTAGCCACCTCTCATATACCTTGACTCCAAGTCCACGAGCAGCTTCTGTTTTCCTGAACAAACCTGATTAGACCACAATTGCCATCATCTAAACTTAAAACTGTAGTGCTTCTGAGAAGGGGATAATTTTGCCCCCAATCCCCCATCAGATCTTGGAGTTGAGCCAATGACACTGACTTTTGCTATCAAGTAAAATCAGAACATTTCTGAGACTCATGTTGCTCTACGATTTTTTTCTCTGTCCCCCCTGCAATTTTTCTTGAGCTCCCTCAACACAATCTCCCCTCACAGCTAAACTATTCATTGAGAATTTTCTACATGTGCAGAACATTGGACCATTGGTGAATTCACTAGGTCATTCGTAATCCCTTCACGAAGAGTAAGGATTCCATTAGAACTCGTTTTCCGAAAGGCTTAGTGTTTCCTTTTGCTTCTAGATCATTTTCTTCTCAACCTAATATTGAAAAGTAAAACTACCAAGTGTTTTCATGATCTACTCTTCTTCCTTCTCTTTACACTTGTCACCAGGAAATTAATCCCCATAATCTATAGCTATATAAACCCTCATTCTAAAATATAAGTCATTTGGGGCACATATTCAAGACCCTGTAAATTTACTTCTCCATTCTCTAAAATCCAAAAGATGTTTTATCTATGCATTGATCGGCCACAATCTCACAATGGTGAGAATTTCTCATATTTCAAGAGGTCTCCAACTGTGAAATCTTTCAGGGCCCTAATCTTTGACCAGCATCATCAATAATGCCATATCTTTTACTCTTATACCCAGTTTGCCTCTGCTTTAATTTGTGAAAATATTTTCTCTCTGGAATCTTTTTTTTCTTCCTCATTTTAATTTCATTCCAACTTAGCTGCTATCTTATTCTAGTTTTGGCTATGCTGTTCCATCACACCACACCAGTTTCCTGAACATTTTAACTTAGTGTACTTCCAAAATACTTCATAACACTTCAGATTGAGGCTCTTTCCAACATTCCATCACTTGGACTCCACAGATGGACTGCAGCAAGGATTATATTATCACAGTTTTGTAGAGTGCAAAAATCTAACAAGGTGTGGAAGCTACACATCAGTTTTGAGTCCACAGCCAGCCATTTGGCTCACTTCCCACACCAGAGTGGAGTTTGATCAAGGTCAGGGCTGTGGTGTTTTTCTTTTCAATATACCGAATACCTAGAACAATGATTAATGTGTACTAGGTGAATCTATCAGTTAACTGAATAAAGATTATTTTAATAGTTCTTCTAAAATTTTGTCATTTTCTCCTAAACCCACACTCACACAATTTTAGAAAGATGAGCTATCTTCCTCATTATACTGAAAAAAAAAATGATTTGGCCAAAATTTCTAAACTCAGTAGCTACAAATTTACATGGCAAGTGTTATCTTAATTTTAAGAAATATGTGCAGAAAGCATTATTGTTTTCTTTATAAATCAAATTTTGAGTAACTGGGTGAGAAGGAACATAATTCTCAATCATTTTGAGGCTTCCCATCTCACTTGTTTGGTCTCATGTTCAAGGATGTCATTGAGGTCTCTATTGAGTTTGTCACTCCCCGTGCTGGGTAACTCTAGACAGCCACATGTCTTCCATGTGGTTTGCTTACCCAGTGGTATGCACTACGTAGCATGCATGTAGTAAGTGGAGGCTTGATGCATCTTCTCATGCCAGTAGAGGACATGAATTCCTGGTGATCACTGGACATTCTCTAGAGGTCCTAAATTATTGTTTCTCTGCTCATGGGTTCTCCGAGGTCTTCCATTTCCCCATCCTTGCAATATCTCTTACAATTATTAGGAACTCCATTTTTTCTCAAGTCTTCTTTCCTCAATGAATATAGACTTTATAAAATAAAACCAGAAACAACTTTCTTCTGAGTTTGGAAACAGTCAGTGTTACCTGAATAAACAGAGAAAATGAAGGGACAAATTCAGGGAGAAAGCACAAATGAGTATCTCACAAACAGTCCTATCCAATAGTTTGCAAGAAAATGACTACATCTGTCTTTTCCTTCCTTCCTGTTAGAGAATTCTATGGGCATTATCTATGACCAGGTCCTCACCTGGGCCCAGTATCCCCTTCTGAACCACACTCCATTTGCTCCATCATTATGAGCATTTCAAAACCTTTGCATCTAACTGCCTTTTAAAAAACATGCTTATATTTGAGAAATACTTCCAATTTTAAAACAGCACTCTAAGATAATACCCATATAGTAATGTCCCTTCCTTTTACTGTTCTGTAACTACATATTTAACATGGTCTGAATGTTTGTGTTCCCTCCAAAAGTCATATGCTGAGATCCTGATCCTCAAAATGATGCTATTAGGAGGTGGGGCCTTTGGTAGGTGCTTAGATTAGGAGATGGGGTCCTTCTTGTGATATTGGTGCCCTCATAAAAGAGGACCCAGAGAAATCCCTCACCCCTTCCACCATGTGGGGGGACACAGTAAGAAGGCAATTTTCATGAGAAGGCAGGCTCCCACTGGACACTCCCTGACAGCACCTTTATTTTGAACTTCCAAGTCTTCAGAACTGTGAGAAATTAATTTCTATTGTTCAATCAGCTTTCTGTACCTTCTTCACACTATTGCTGTGAACCTAAAACTGCTCTAATGTCAGAAATGAGTATGACATTCAAGGCCTTCTTCATTTCCTCGTAGCCCAGAGTTACAATGACCACAGTCCAGACCTCTGTTTCTTGTACTCCCATAACACCCACCACTTCCAGCATGCCACAGGTTGCTCTCAGCCTTCATCTGGGACTCTCCCCACAGAGGCACAGGTCAAAGGACATCTCCTTTTAAAGCTTCACTCTGACCTGGATCTGAACCCACCCTTTTTCCCTCCTCTTACCTTTGTTAACACTGTGCTGCCTGCTGTTTTATTTTCTAGGAGGCATAATATATGACGTCTGGATCTGTCTCATCTATTTGTTTGATTATGTGTGAATGTACTTCTCTCCTTCACTGGTACAAACTAAAAAAAAAAAAAAAAAAAATCAAAAGTTCTTTCTTATCAACCCCTGAAGTCCCCGTGGCTGCTTACAACAGGGTCTGTGAAGTGACAGGTTGTTGTGTCTATGCAATGTGATGGACTGTCTCCTAACCCTTGATAGTACTCAGTACTTGGTCTGAAAAGGGCAATACTATATAATTTATCTATGATGGTTCTAAAAGTAAGACTACCTTTCGTCTGTAAACTTACTATGAACAAGTGAAGCAGAGGAAACCACCCTGATGGCAAAGAATACTATTTTACAGCCTTTGTTATTTTATAGGATATTATTTTATAACCTTTGTTGGTTATGTGGTGATTTTAAGTCCTACCTATAGCACAAGATAGCTTGGAAGAGACATAGAATAGAAAAAAAAAATCCTTCAAATATGCCAAATCTTTCAGAATTCTTCCACACTGGCTGAATGAACTGCTAGTCCGAGTGGAGCAAACACCAGGTTTGTGAGAGAAAAAGGTCTTAATTCTAGTCCCGCCCCACTTACCAATCAGGAAGCCTGGAAATAGTGTCGTTTTGACCTTCAGTATTCTTATTAAATGATGCTCTGAACATGGCCTTGATGTGGGTTGAGAGGATTATGAGATTCAGTGTAATAAATGTCTAGCATCATATCTGCCTTGAAGGAAATTATCAACACAAAATCAGTAGCAGTCATAATTACCTGATCTATACTCACATCTACTTTAGTAGGTCAGAGGGTCAGGTGTTACAGTTGTTGGAGATACAGTACAATGCAGGAATGTTTCTCTGCAGAAGAACATAAAGTCAAATTCTATATTCAAACACACCTATTCCAGAATGCCTTCTCTTAAATATAATATACAAGAACTTTTTTCTAAAAAAATTGTATGTACATCCCCACATGAATGTGGGGAACTGTTTTGATCCTTTTACACATTAAAAATTATATTTTAAAAACTCTGTAAGGTCTAAAGCTTAATAGTACAAATAGCAGAAATAAACATGCATCCACTATCCAGTTTAGGAAAGAGATTGTAATCATTGTTAAATTGTTCCTCATAAGCTTCTTCCCAAAGTTGCATGTCCTTCTCCATTCCCCCAAGAAAGACCACTATTCTCAAATATGTTTATAATAAATTGAATTTTGTATATAAGTAGTTTTCTTATATTTGTATTTATCTTCAAAGTTATACTGTTTCATTTTGCCATTTTGAAATTTTAAGTAAGTGGTATTATCAAAAATGATAATTCATTCTATTTTTATGGTTTTATACCATTCCATTGTTAGAAAATAGCACTGTAAAATAGCACCATAAGTGTATTCTTTCTTCAAATGATATATTTTGTCATTTTCACTCTTAGTTTATTTTTTCTATTAAAAGCAATGTCATAATCTTCTTGAATGTATCTCCTAATAAAGCTATAAAAGAATTTCTTCAGGATATAAAACTGGTAGATCATAGGATATTTTTTTCAATTTCAATTCAACCATTTAGTCTTGAGAATTGTTCACTTAGGCACTGAAAATGGAGTGAGGAAGAGCAACATATGAAAATTTCTTTCCATATGATGCTTTTCTGTGGGAAAGGCGAATAATAATTTTTGAAAATAAAATATTATGTTGTTCAGGAAAGGCATGTTTATGCTCCTGTGACAAACAAATCTACAATCCAATCTAATTTTAAATAATTTAAAATATTATTTCTTGATCCTGTCATACATTCTTTATGTCATATTACACACTATATGTCCTTCAAAGTGTTAACAGGGAGCTTTCCCCATACTGTCTTCCTTCTCATTTTAGGATGTGGGATGATCAAAGTCTGATCCTATGGAAGGTGAAATGCACTGAGAATAAGGTAAATAGAATACGGCCAAGTCCATTCATGATCTTCAAGCTCCTGCACAGAATAGACACTTAACCATTACTATTCATACCTCACTCCTAAGACAATCATGATGACCTTGTTCCAACAGAAAGCAATTAACTCCTATCAGATACCTTGAAGAAAAGAGATGATCAAATATTTGCAAGCAGAATTGGTTAACTAGCACAGTTCGAATTTATTTATTGGATAAAGCAGCAATCAATCCAAGTTTTCACAGTTGGCTATTGGCAGTATGCTTGTTCCTCCCCACGTGGGCCTCTCCAAAAGACTGCTTGAGTGTTCTTACAACATGGCAGCTAGCTTCCCTTAAGGAAAGTCATCCAAGAGAGAGAACAGGAAAGCAATGGTCCTTATTGGAGGTAGTCAACCTTGGGTAATCAACCTTGTGTTGATTGCTGCTTCATCCAATAAATAAATTATAACTGTGCTAGTAACCAGGGCTTCTTGCAAATATCTGATTATCTCTTTTCTTCCAGGTACCTTGTAGGAGTTTGTTGCTTTCTGTTGGAGCATGGCCATCATCACTGTCTTTAGGCAATGAAAAGTGTCTTTTTTGACCTAATAGGAGTATGACTTGTTGGAAGGACATTGTTAAGTCTAGCCTACATTTGATGGGAGACAGATTAGACTCTAGTTCTTGAAGGCAGAAATAGAAATTTAGGGGTATGCTTTAAATTCCACTTTAGTGATTTTGGTTGTCCATTCTGTTGTATTTTACACTTTTTTTTTTTTTTTACTTATTCTGTCACCAGTTCCACTGGTCTGCTTTTCTATTCTCTGCATCTATCTCCATTGTGGAAATTCTTTTGGACTTATGATAAATTTCATACATGGCAAAGCTAGACTCCTTCACATTGTTGTTATTGCCATAATTTTCATCATTGTTCTTTTTCTTTCCCTCACCCTCCTTCTTCTTTTTTTTTCTTTTCCTCTTCTTCGTTCTTAATTTTCTTTTCAAGATTTCTTTATTATTTGATCTTCTGTATATATTTTAGAACAATCAGCTTTCATGAACAAAACTTTGCAATTTTTAATTGAAACTATCAATAAATCTGGACAAAATTGCACCATGATATGATTTCCCTGTGTATGAATATAATATGTTTAATTTACTTAAGTCTATTTTAATATCTTTAAACATAATACTACAAATATCTTTATAGGATAATTCACATCATGTTTAGGTTTATTTCTAGCCACCTAATATTTTTAGTTTCTACATTTTCATTTAGTTATCTAACAACTATTGTTGGTATACTTGGTCTATCAACAAAGTTATCTACTTTTTAAAATTTGTTCTTTTTAGATATACATGAGTTGAGTGTATTTTGACATATTATATATACATGTAGTATAACATTCTAATTTGTATTACATTCTTGTGGTTGAACATGCTATGCAATTAATGCTGGTCGTGTGTTCATATATGAATATGGGAAAGTTATGTTCAATTCATTCTACCGTCTTTGCTATTACCATTTCTCCACTCCTATTATTCCCTTTTGTCAAATCCAGTGAACTTATACTCTGTCCTACCCTCCTTATTGTGTGTTAGCATCTGCATATCAGAGAGAATATTTAGCCTTTGGTTTTGGGGGATTGGCTTATTTCACTTGGCATAATAGTCTTCCGTTCCATCCATTTACCATCAAATGCCATAATTTCATTCTTCTTGAAGGCTGAGTAATATTCCACTGAAGGCTGGGTAATATTCCATCTGTTGAAGGGCACCTAGGTTGGTTGCATAGCTTAGCTATGTGAATTGAGCTGCTATAAACATTGAGGTGGCTGCAACACTGTAGTATTCTGATTTTAAGCAAAGTTATCTTATTAATTCTAAAGCTCTTTCATATGTGTAGGGGTCTTATATTTATTAAATTTCATCTGTAGACATCAAAATTTACTTTCTTTTTGACAATTATTACAACATATTCTTAAAGTTTAACTATTGTAATATGTTCAAGTTTGACAATCCTCCTTGCACAATAACAATAACATTGATCATGCCTTTACTTGTGGTTGACTCCATCCCATGGAAGATGTCACAGTATTTAAGGTAAAGAATTATAGTTAATCCTAATTTAGCTACATGGCTGAGAGTTATTATTATTGTTAAGAGTATACCCACATTTAGCAGTAGGGGTAGTATAGCAGCATAGATAACATAATGCCTTTATGCCTCATAATGCCCTGAGCTAAGAATGAATCAAGAGAAAAGAAAAAAAGCACTATGAAATGGAAAAGAGGAAATGTTGAGAACTCCCTTCATTCTGAGAATGTATCTGTGTTGTCAACAAGTCTCTCAATCCTTTCTTTTCACCCATTTAATTCTCCACTACAAATTTCATAGGACTATTTTTGTAAGGGGGATAATCTGATATGTTCTTAATGTTTTCTTGCCCATGTTTATACATTAGTAGCATCAATGTACATGTTTTGGTGAGAAGAGTTATACCCAAGTAGATCTAATTGATGAAATTGTAACTGCTGTAGATGTATTTATATTTTCTTCTCATATTTTCTGTAGTTGCTTCTGTTTCTGTTGCAAAATGAGCAAATCTAGGTTACAGTGTATCAATTTGAGCAACAAATTTAAATTTTTGTAGCAAAACTGCCCTATTCATGCACATGAGTGTGCACATGCACACACACACACACACACACACACACACTTCTGTGTTCATTTGAATTCTCTTGCTAGCATGCATAGCTCTTTATCCTTAGGGGAATTATACCTAACACCATCTACAGTTAATTCATTTTCCATTGACATTTAATTCAATTTCTTAGTAAATTAGCTGTTTTGGTATATAGAAGAGAGCTGTACCATCAATTTTCCATCTCTGCACTCTTTGAGCACATACACACATACTCACTTAATGAGTCTTTTTGTATGTTTTGACTAATTTATCTGCGTTAGCATTCCAATCCTCTTTTGATATTGTACATGAATAATTTAATTTTTCTTCTAAATTCCTGTAGAATTTACTTTAGGCATATTTTATTGCTAAATTTTTTATTCCATCATACTGGTACATCTTTGGGCTACCATCTGTACATGAGCAAACACTTCCTGGGGTTCTAAGTCCTTTTTTTCTCTATCACTAAATGCATGATGTTCACTTCCATGTATTGTACAGATAAATCACTACTGATTTAAAAGTAGTGTGGAATTAAAAGTGTGTGAAGCAAATTTCTGCTGGCTGAATTTTAGAGCAACATAATCTTCAATCCAAAATCTCTCATATAAAAAAAAAGTACGCTGGTTTGTCTCAACAAGAAAGCATTAGAGCTTCATTCCAGCTGTCAGTAGGTCAGGGGGATCTACGTACAGCTCTACCATTGGCTCTGCAAGCCATGAATCTCCTTGTTCATGTCTCGCCTATGTCCTGAGCAGGCAGTAGAAATGGGGTTCCTCTTGGTAGAATGGGCTGGACGAGAAATAAAAGCTAGGAAAAATAGAGTGACGAAAAAGTCACAGAACACAGAAAGCAATTTCAAGGGTGGGAACAGGACAGGGAAACTGATCAAACGGATTGAGCTTCTAGACTATGGCAAAATGGAGCCTGCACACTTTATTTATATTGGGAAACATCAAAGGCCTTCCATAGAATGTTCTTCACCAAAAAAGGTTAAAGGTGGACTGTCCAGTTCCCAATGAGTTACGTTCATCTCTGGAGCTAATGTGAGGTATCTTCCTAGTGGAGCAGATATAAAGGTCACATGCATTGGGCAATCTATTGCCAGGGGACAGCCATGGATAGTTTGCAATGCCAAACCTAAATATCCCTGGCTACCAAACTGAGAAGATCCTCATGTAATTCACGAGTGGCTTCTCACATTCTTGTATGAGATAGACTCTCCACGATGCTTCCCTTGTCTGAGATTTTGAATAAACCATTTCTATTTTATCAGTGAGGTGATATCTTCTAAGCTCCTCCCTCCCTATGCAAATGTTTTTCTAACCTGATAGTCACTTCTGGTCTCAAAAATTCTCTGATGTCTTTCTGTGTAAGGAATGGTTCCTAACACCCAGGAGCAAACCCCCAATTGTCTTCCAATAGTGCAGTATAAAGCATCTGCACCAGGCTAAGGCAGTGGCTTTGCTGAGAAGTCCTCTTGGATCTCTGCCAGAGGCTCCTGTCAGCATGAATTCCAGTTACAGATGCTTCAGAAAGCATCTGAGTAATGGGATATTTACATCACTGTCACACGGCCTCCTCAGCAGCTCTTGCAAACATCGAGTTGTGTATTTGCTCAGGGCTCAAAGTAAACTTAGATTTCTTTCTTGACTCTTTGTGAATGGGGCCCAATAAGGACTCCTGATGGCCATGATGTGGTTATGCCCAAACCCAAACAAGCCGACAAGTCTACTGACTTCCTGTTTGGAAGAAAATCAATTTATTTCTTACAGTTGGAAAGATAGTTCTGATTGTTTTGTCCCAAAGAATTCCCCAGATTGCTCAGACTATATTGGACATTGAGTTGTGTCAGGGTCTATTCTGAAGCTTCTATTTATCACATAGATGTCTATGGTTCTTATGTACTCCTGCTCTTTTTTCTCCAAGGAGGCAGCTTATAGAGACAAATGAAGCACACCGATTTATACTCAGCACACTAGCCTCTGAAACAATGCTTATGTATTTAAATATACT
The DNA here is from genome assembly GCF_001458135.2 of Marmota marmota marmota. Lineage (NCBI taxonomy): Eukaryota > Metazoa > Chordata > Mammalia > Rodentia > Sciuridae > Marmota > Marmota marmota. The sequence goes on from NW_026000153.1 coordinate 23,996,636, forward strand.
CATGATAAAGATGTAAAAGTGAACTGGACACCACATTGTATGAATCCAAATTGTTCTTGGATGGTTTCAAAATAGGATGATATAGAAGCAATTAGCTAAGTCTGCTGTGATTTGCTATAACACTTGACCTCTTGTATTCTTCATATTGGGCACGCAGCTGAGCTGGTCGTGCATTCAGAGTTATCCATCATCTGTATTCAACTGTCAATTTTAGTGATATCTCTACATTAATCCCTAAAAAAGTAGTTTTATAAACATGAAATCTGTGGAAACTAATCCTCCACATGCAACCATATTTTTTCAGCACAAAAGTGATATCTTATTTCTTGTTTCCATCCTAAACTTCTATTTTGCTTAGTTTTTCAATAGAAGAAAACGTAGACAATTCTAAAGGTCCCAGGTACTGGGAAAAGGGTTCACTTGTTATTAACCATGTTGACAGAACTGTAGATGTAGAGCTCCAGGATATTAATTCAAACTGTTTTCAGGAAACAGTGAAGCAACTACACTTTTAGCTTATTTTCTATTTTTCTCTTGAATCATGACCATTTTGCCCTCAATCATATCATTGTACTGTTCAAGTATCACATTTCGGTCACTCAGAATGCCTGTTTTATCCCCTATACCTTATCTAGAAAGCTACCAAATTATTTTCTTTCCATAGTTCTGTTTTCTCATGCATAACATTGTAGCCAGCCTTGGGTCCCCCAACAAGGTTTAGGCAAGCAGTTATTTAATCCTCTATCAATAATTTTAAGATCACATGAATTAAACTGAGGGAGAAAATTCTAGCTCCTCTTCAAATATCTTCCTTTTTAAATTATAGTTTTTCCATAAAAGGATATGAATTCACATAAACTGAGTTATATGATGCAAGCTTGCTGAATTCTTTAAGAGGCACAAGTGTTGTGTCCAGTGTTGAAAGCTCTTTCTTTCTCCCAACCCTCACTATCAGTAATAAACACCATTTCTTTAGCAGAATTCCATTCACTTCCTTCATTTTTTCCTTAAAAGTATTTTGTAGTAAAAAAAAAAAAAACATATAATATAAAATGTTCCATTTCAACTTTTCCTAACCATTTTAAGGATATGAAATAGTGGCCCCAATTACACTCACAATGTTTTGTAAACAACCATGCTCACTATTCTAGAACTTTCTGTCACCCAAATGGAACTCTGTACCCAGTAAGCCATAACTTTCTACTCCCTTTTCTCCCCAGATTCCTAGTATCATCTATTCTACTTATGTTCTCTATGATTATGTCTAGCCTACATAACTCGCTTTCTATCCATTTTCCAGAAGGTCATCTAAGCTACTATACTAACTAAGCTGATTATCTTTCCTTTTCCCTATTTTTTTTTTTGCATATTTTTTGTGCCATTTATCTTTTGGATAAAGCAAATCTTCTCCCATTCTTTAGCCCTATTAATGATAATTGACCAGTCAGATCAGTTGCTGGCTCCTGAATATTTTGAAGTTCTTCAAAGATCAAAGCTATATAAGATACCCAAAATGTGGAGTGATCAAAGCATCTGCCATGGACAGTATCAATGGAATTAAATTGACTGTGTCCCCTTATAATCCTAGACACAATATTGAGTTTGCTGTATTGTTAGCATCCCTGCGTTTCAGAAGGAGCATTCCATCTGTTAGTTCTGAAGGGAGCTTCACAGTTCATCTTTTAGTGTAGTCTGCTAAATTTCATCCTTACCCACTTCAATGAGTTAGCTATTGCAGCATTTGGAAAAGTTTGTTTCAACTTGAAAATCTGTTATGAACTCAAATTATCACTTCTGCTCACTAGTTTGAAAATAAGTAGGCCATGTATCACCTGGTAATTTACTCTAAGAATTTATTGTGAAATGAATGTAACAGGTTTTCACTGACCTTTCTCAGAAAATGGACCATTTAACAACAGCAACCTCTACTTCAAATGGTAATATTGCAGCTCTAGGTACCTCAGATGATCACTAGCTGTGAATTATTTTGCAAATGAATGTTTTTCTGCTGTAATACCTAGAGAGGCAACACCACACCTTCCACAGTTGGGAAGGAATGGAATTGCTTTATTCTCTTCTACTTTTTTCTACTGTCCTCCTTTAGATTTAGTTCCCACCTAATTTCCTAATTTAGATTGTTCCTGACAATGCCAAAAGCATTTAGGGAGTATTGTTTACTACTAAGTCCTATGCTTGGAATTCTGTCTCCATCCACTGGTTCAGACCTCTTAGGCTTTATTTCTTCCCAATTCCATTAGTTAAGACTGGGCACTATCATCAACCCCAAGGTTTTCATCATCTCATAGCAAGGACACATAGGAATCATTCACAGCACCATTAGACTCTCATGATGCTTTTCCCTCTTCCTCATAACTTTAACAAAATGTTCCTCTGCCTCTTCTTTGTAGAGCTGATGGACACCTCAGGTACCCATCAGCACCATAAATGGTTGAAGTGTCAAAGTAAACTCACAGACACCAATGTGCCTCAACCTCAAATTTAATTAGTGATTCAAAGCACTAGCAAAAATGTTTCTCAGTAGTAGCATTCCTTGTCAGGTAAACTCAAAATAGTCAAAAATAGCTTTAAAGCTCTTGCCTTTGCTGAACTGGGATTCATTTTTTTTTTTTTTTTTTGGAATAACAAGAGTTAACAAAGCCTGCAGTACAAGAGCCCAAGATGATAATCTCTACCTGGCTGTCTAGAAACATTATTATTCAGAAAATGAATATCTAGATATGATCTCTCCACCTAACTGATTTGGGTATTTGGTAAGAGAAGTCAGGATTAAATTTCTTTTGCGGCTTGATCCACTGTCATTTATTAAACAAATTCTCTTTCCTCCTTCTTCTCTAAAGTATCATGTATGTCAATAATAAAAATGTCCACAGGGTAGATCTGTTTTGGCAATTTTATGAGTCTATTGGTCCATTTCCTAAACATAGTTCAATAGGCAATGTTTTGATGAAGGTCATTTTGTAATATGTTTTGATATTAATAAGTATCTATACTTGAGCTATACTTTTCTTCAACAAGAATTTGGCTATTTATTTTTTGCATATTCATTTGATTTTAGAATATGCTTTTCATTACCCAAAAACAAAAATATCTAAGAGGTTCTTTATTAGGATTTTACTGAAAATATCCATTGAAAGGAGACAACTGATATCTTTGTAATATCAGTCATCCAATTTATGAAAATGGCACATCCTTTACTTTAGGACTTTAAATATAGTAATATTATATATGATTATGTAGGATATATATACTATATTATATAATTCTGTTAATATTATAAATATATTAATGTACAATAAGCAATATATTTAATATGATTTAACATAGTTTATTATATAATTCAAAATACTTTCATAGAATAAATACATTAATGTATATAATATTTAATAAAATGTCATATATTTTTCTGTATAGAAATTTTTGGGGGAAGGGAGATACTAGGTGTTGAACTCAGGGGTACTCAACCACCGAGCCACGTCCCCAGCCCTATTTTGTATTTTATTTAGAGACAGAGTCTCACTGAGTTGCTTAGCACCTCGCTTTTGCTGAGGCTGGCTTTGAACTCATGATTCTCCTGTCTCAGCCTTCCCAGGCACTGGGATTACGGGTGTGCACCACCATGCCCAGTTTCTGTAGAGAAATATTGTACTCTTCTGTAGATTTACTTCTAGGCATATGATGTTTCTTGACATAATTGTAAATACATATAAAACTTATTTTGTAATTGCCAATATTTAATAACAATACTTCTAGTTATATCAATAACTGTATTTATTGATTCTCATAGTTTATCCATACATATTTAATGAGGTGGCTTCATGTTATTTGATTATAATTAACTAACAATTTTATTTCTCTAATTAAAATCCTTATCAACTTAGTTTGAATTTCTTATAGCACTAAGATTTTCAGTAAAATGTTTAAATTATGCTTATAATAAGTTTTAGTATCTCATTCCTGACTTCAAGGATCAAGCTATCCATACTTAACCATTACTTACAATTATTCAAAAATATTTTTAATAACTATCTTTGTGGCAGACAGATTTCCAGGATGCCCCACCCCCAGCCCACAGATTATTACCCTATAATAGAAAAGCATGACATGTTCCCCTGAAGTATTGGCCAAGACCTGTGACTGTGATGAATTCTTGTTCATGTCTTTTCCTTAATCATGTGCATTTACTATACCTAGGCATTCTCATTAATATGTTCCATCCTGGCCCACATGTAAAGTAGTTTTTCAATCCTTAACTTTACCCTTTTAACAAATAATTTTACAGGTCAGAGTACAATATTTCTATGTAGATTTTTTTACTTTAGATTCAGAGTACACGTGTAGAAATTTTGTTTTGCAGTTACTTAGGCTAGTTCCTTTTCTCTGCCCTTCAGTCTAGCTAATCTATTATTTTGTAATAAAGTTGTTAATATTTTCACCATTGCTTTTAGTTTTGTTTGTTGCTGTGATTCCTCATGACTTTTGAGTGTTGATTTGAAACCAAAATTGAGGGTCAAAAGATAAAACCAGAGTGTGTTATTTCTGGAGATATACTGTTTAATGAAACAGTGAACTATTAAAATGTAGGCAGCATTTATAATCACAGCAGAAATAAATAAGTGCAAAATTAAAATTGATTGGAAAGAGTTAACAGAACAGATGTTCAGTATTTCATATATAACCATTGGTGCTTTAAAGATTCTCATACATTAGCATTTTTTGTATAATGTAGTTGCTAAGCATGCACAATTGCAAAATATTCCTGACAGGCTGCATCAGAGAGGCCATCTAGAAAAGCTGGGTAACTCTACATGTTTACTGCAGCTTTCTGAAAGTATAGATATGCTCATATAGCTGTTTGGGAGTATGTGTTATTTTAACACAGTGGTGAAATGAAGGAAATTTATTTTTCTCCAGCTTTGATTCTGAGGAACACTACAAACTTTGAAATGCATAAAACTACAAAGTATCATATTATCAAATTTAGATTTTAAGTATTATGGAGGTATATGTTCAAATAACCTAAATCAATATTTTGATTACAGAATCTATATCAGAGATTAAAGGATGCAGATTACAGAGTATATACAAAATGTAAATAAAAATAGAAGCTGCTTATCAAGAAAGTCTTGGACCACACCCCAAAATGAGCAGAGCTAAGGAGTGTGAATTGCATCATAGTAAAATTCATTAATTTTGTGAAGTCTACTACCTTTAATTTGAGATTATCCTTATCATCCTTTGATAATGTAGAAACTTATTTAAACAATGATTATTGAATGCTAAGGCACGATAGTTATCACTGGAAAAAATTCTGTCTAGAATATTTAAACTGTAACTGATTCTCAGAGTTCCTGTAAGATAACAAATGTAAAAATGAATATTGCGTGCAAGATATTATCTGATATCATTGTTATTTATGTTTTAAAATAATATATATATATATATACATATATATATTATTTTTAAATATAAATATATGTATATATGTGTATATGTATATATATGTGTGTGTGTGTATATATATATATATATATATATATATATATCCATGCCCAGAAAGAACTAAAATTTTTAAATTAAAAATACAATAGAAGTTTAGATTAAAGTTTATAATAAAATACAATAAAGTTTAAAACTTTTGAATAATAATGTTTCTACAGATTTTTATGACAAGTTTTATAATTTAATACAAATTTTAGATCAATTAAGTGATGATCTTGATGTTACATGTCTATGGAAAACATTAATTTTATAGACCGCTTTGAAAATACTTTTCCATCAGAAGAAAATCCATGGGCAGGAAATTCATGGATGCAGAATACATTTCTTTCATTGCAAGATCATTTAAATTTAAGAATAATTTTGCAGAATAATTTGTTTTAACAAATTACTATTAATGTATTAAAATAAAATTTTAAATTTCAGCATTTTTTAAATTTATTTTGAATAGAAATTAAAAATAAAGATCCTGGTCTTGCAGCAATTGTTTTAGATTTTAGTTCCTTTTCCATTGCTCTCAACATACTCCTGAAAAATCATGACAAACTTTTCTGTACCAATTTATTAAAAATAAAACACAAAGAGATTTGGTATATTTTACTTTGTGTTAATACCTGTGAATCAAATCCAGACTATATTGATTAACAAGTGAGAAGTTCATTGACCATATGAAAAACTTTATATATTGAAATATCAGTGTTTATTTAAAATCCATATATATGTTTTGAAGTAAATAATCAAAATGTGTTATAATTTTTTTAGTTAATATTTCACAATAACTCTAAAAGGTTTCAGATATCTATACACTTCCATATATTGATCACTTAGCATACTTCAAAGAAAAAAAATATGTGCCTTTTTGTAATTCAAAAAAGTTTTCATAGTTGGGACACATTACATTTAACAAAAAGTAAACATATTTTTGTTAAATGAAGTCATTAAACTAACTGGATATGGTTTATATGTGTTTAGGATTTAAAACTTTCCTCTATTTTAGTCTAGTAAATTATTTATACTGTATTTCACAAACTATTAGTCTAACATGCAATGGAGATAAAAGAGACAATTGAAATTTTTTTTAAAAAACAACAGCAAGGAAAAATGGCACAGCATTTCATATCAGACCTAATAACCTGGTTTCAGCATTACTCTCAGCAGAGGTGTGGGATGAGGTCTGAGTAGACCCTCTCAAAAATATGGCTCCTGGGCTGGTGAACCTGTCTTTTTACCAGTACCCCCATGGCTCTGCCTTAGTTCTGGTTTCAGGGAAAACCTCAGTGAGTGGTCCAGGCAAGAGGAAGTGAACAGCAAGAAGATGGCCATCATTCAGCTCAGCTGAGTTCTGGCTGAAGGCTCCCAGACCTACTGTGGCCACTTATTTTCCACTGGACTTGTGAACCATTCCCACTGTTCTTGCCTCTGTGTTTCCATCTGTGTACATTTTTCAAGTTTTCTGTCACTGAACTGGTATTCTGAGTTCACCAAAGATAGAATTTATTCTGGAAAAGCAGAAAGAAAGAGGTGGGGACAGAATAAATGATAGAATCTAACTAAGGAGGACAAATTTACTGTTTGGAAGTAAGAAAGTCAGGATTGATTCCTGCCTGTTTATCTAAACACAGTTTTCCTAGAAATGAACAGATTAAATATCTGTGGCAGATTGACTTATAACAAGCCTTAGCCTCCAAACAGTAATACTTGAACCATATGTATAGAAAAATATATATTACAATTAGTATACAGATAAAAGACAAGACCCTAAACCTATTTTCTCTCCCTTTGCTCATTTCAGTACTTTTATTCAGCCATTTCACAATATAGTATTGTTGCTTTAGTATTAATGACAGTGAAAAGTAGACTATGACACACCTAATACGTAAAGTTAATTTAGTTGAAAACCATATAATGCAAATACCCCTGAATTTATTCTTTACTTCTGGTGAAAAATCTACTCTTCATTTTAATTTCTGCCTTCAGAAATGCTTTTAAGCTTGGCTGTGATTCATTTTATTGTGCCTTTTATATACTTCCAAGAATTGCATCTTCATCTAGTACTTGAAATGGTAACTGATAGAGGAAATCATTCAAGATAACATGCTCCAAAAGGAAAATGTATGCTGTTATTGTTCCAACTCCTTAAATCATGTTTTATCTAGTCTGATAAGAAGGCTAATTTACCTTGGAAAGAGCTAATGGGTTGACTTCAGAGTGGGTTTTCTATTTCCAGGTAAGATAAATGTCAGGCCATGGAATAAAGCATAGATTTCCTGTTTTTTAATATCTAAATAGAGAAATCTGAAATGATTGACACTTCATAAGATGTGACAATTCCTTTGAGAATAACATTCATTAAAATAGTATACAGGTAAGTCACTGAATGTTAATTGAAAACCTAGTACTTGTCAGAGACTGATCTTGGAGTAAGGGTTGCAAAAAAGAAAAAAAGAAAAAGAAAAAATAATCTTTTCCCCTGGTTTATGTTTAACCTAAATAACCATGTCTCTGCCATAAGAATCTGAGGAGACATTTGCATCTTCTACCTCGATGCTAAGGAGAATACATAGTGTGTCCCTCCTGGATTCCAAATCCATGGGACGTGACTTACATGCTGAACATCTGCTATGAGTCATGCTGTCTCACCTCTTCTGATGATAACTTCACCAGGTAGAAATGACTATTTCCCTCTTGTAGGTTGGTGTAGTTCAAAAAGAGGAAAATGATTTCATCATATCACGTAGCTTGTAATAGAGGGTTTCACTTGGATGCGAGAGTGATTTTGGAAAAGTCTGCCATGGAAACAGTAGTCTTTAAAATATGAGGTAGAAATACCTGGCATTTATTTGTAGCAGTAGCTCTAGAAGGTTGAAAAGTTTCTATAAAACTTTTGTCAATTGGCAACTTCAGAGCTGAGAAATCATTCAATTTAGCTCACTGTCTAGAACAAATACACTTGCAGGTTGAAAAAAAGAGCATTTATTCATGAAAATGGTATTTTTAAATATAATTCTTGCTTCTGATTTATATTTGTTAAATTTCCTGATGGTATTTTATTTTAAAATACAGTATTTATTGTTTCCATGACTCACTGACCAAACAGAAAGCAAGAGAAGGTTTGATTTCTTAATTAAGTCTCAGGAAGTTTGTTCATTTAAATATTCTCTTTTGTTGAAATGTCCTTCAATTCCTCCTTGTTTTGTATAGTTTAAATATTTGAGATTTGTTTATATTATAGGATTAGTGAATTAACAAATATCCATGCATTTTGGTACAGAAAAAAATAATTCTAAACAGATTCAATTCTAAATGACGTTTCCTCTAAAGATTATAATGTTAAGAAGGTAGAAATTTAGGCTTATGTCTTTATTCTGCTTTAATCATCTTATGAAGTGTCAATAAAATAATTATCAATAAGGGAAAATTAAATTTCTCAAATATCCTATTGGAGGATGATATAACTCATAGTAACTATCAGTTATTATAATAATGAATGCTAGATACTAGTATAATACTATATTATAGGATGTGATTGCAATATTGTTACTAAACAGCATTACTACTAAGTAAAAATAAAATAAAAATATAATATAATGATGATTGAATACTTAGCAACCAAAACAGAAACTTTAATATTATTACAGAACAGTATGATTGATTCAATAGTAATCATATTTTTTCTAATCATAACATTGAGAAAAAGATAAATGGAAGAGAAATATGGAAAATATGTCATTTCTGTCATATTGAGATTGGCAGTATAAGGCAAGTAATCATTCTAAATGAAGCATTATTTTAATAACAATGTAAAGATTTAATAAAGAGCTTTGTGGACTTTGTGTGAAATAAGCAACCTGAGATTTGGCAACATAGTTTCAATTTGAAGCCTACACAGCTGATATATGCTTATTTTCCACTGGTGTTAACACACTGGTGCTGAGGGACATCAATATGAGAAATCAAAGTTCTCCTTTCATGCATTGCCTACTATTGTGTGAACTTCACAGTATGCAGCATCCCTACATTTGTCAAAAATGGTGTCTTTTAAACTATTAAGGAAATTTCATTTAAAGCATAGCTGAAATTGCCTCTGTTTTAATGTGCTTTTCCTCTATATCGTTCTTCCCTGTGTATTTGCCAATCTTGTAAATAAAAACTGATCTTCATACAACAGATATGTGTGTGCACAAATGCTTCTATATGAACACAATTTGTGAATACAACAAGGATTATCAATCAAAAGCTGAGTGGTGATTTTTCTTTAGCATTTTTAGTTCTGGTGTGATTAGATTCTCAGTTATACGGTTTGACAATTAGTTTCTTTGATAGAGTATAACAAACACATTTTGGAGGGAAATATGAGAGAAAATGGAATCTATAATCATTGGACATCTCTTTATGTTCCATGCACTTTGCAATGTCCTTCATAATCATTTATTAGAATGATTTCATGTGGTAATTATTAATACTCATAGATGAGTAAACTAAGCTCAGAGAGGTTAAATGACTTGTATTAATCAATTTTCCATTGATGCAATAACATATATAAGGCTTGGTGCTTTATAAAGGAAAATGATTTACTTAGCTCAAAGTTCTGTTGGTTGAAGAACATGGTACCTGTTGGCTTGCTTCTAGCAAGGATCCCAAAGTGGATGGCATCACAATGTTGGGAATAGATATGAGAAGGAGAAATCAAAAGGTGAAACAGGAATCCCGAAAGCAGTGGGAAAGGCAATCCTTATCTCTTGAATGTTCCACACCATTGCTGACTACCACACACTGAGGACCAACCTTCCAATGCATGAACCCTTGGAGACACAGTCAAGCCATATAACTATGTGAAGTGATTCACAAGTGACTATTCTTGTGATAGTCACTTATCTAATAATAGATAAAATTATTACTGATATAGCCTTTTTGGGTTGTTACTATGTGTCCTCATATAGCCTCAAGTATTGTAGAGCTTTAAAGCAATTGCTATTTGCAGTTATCCCCCATTATTTATTATTTAACAATTAGTAAAGTGATCATTACATAGCTATATGTATCATCCAGGGATGATTCTTCCTGTGGAAATAAAACAAACAATAAAGTAAAACAAAGCAACATCTGAGTAAAAAAAAAAAAAAAAAAATTGATCATCCCCTGCTGTCACTCATAGCAAGCTTTCAGGATACTAAGGCAGTAGCAGTCACTATCCTTGCTTGCTCCTGTTTGAAAGTTCTTTAAAGTTCATTCCCAATCCCTGCTTTTGTTGTGCTATGGCGCCTCAAATTCTCAGGGCACTTGATAAGTCATCAGCAATCACTTTTCTATGGACAAACCAGATAATGACTTTGAAAGATATTCTAGATATTCCATCTAAAAAGACTTGGATCAGAGATCTTTATCTCCTTTTGTGGTGATAAATACATTTGATTAATTGAGTTTACAGTCATAGGATCTCTAAAAGAAAACACATTGCAAGCTATATAATATGAAAATCATGCAAGTAGGAAACATCATGTCAGTTTGTAGGTACCATAATTATCAGCCTAATTAGATGTATATCTAATAAAATCTACATCAGGGGCTTAAAACCTCTTTATATATTTTAACTGCATGGTTGAAAACCAAGAAAAGGTTAAGCTTATAATGTTAACACAGTCATTTTCAAGTCATTAACTCCTCTAGGTTTTGCGATAGCAATATATTATATTTGTTGTTTTTGGTCTAATCTTTATCCTCCACTATATATGCAAATAGTTTTAGGAACTTTATGTGGAAATTTATAATGTTTTGCCTCTATTTGACTACCTAACTATCTAGTAATTGTAATGATCCCCTTCCTCCTCCATAGTTATTAATTGAGAACTCTGTGACTGAATGCAGATGCTAGTTGAAATATTGTCTCTTCCTTGGCCCATTTATTGATTGGGTTATTTGATTTTTTTGGTGTTTAGTTTTTTGAGTTCTTGATATACCCTAGAGATTAGTGCTCTATCTGATGTGTGTGGGGTAAAATTTGCTCCCGAGATGTAGGCTCTCTATTCACCTCACAGATTGTTTCTTTTTCTGAGAAGAACATTTTTAGTTTCAGTCCATCCAATTTATTGATTCTTGCTTTTAATTCTTACACTATAAGAGTCTTATTAAGGAAGTTTGGGCATAATTCCACATGATGGAGATTAGGACCTACTTTTTCTTCTATTAGACGCATGGTCTCTGGTTGTATTCCTAAGTCCTTAATCCATTTTGAGTTGAGTTTTGTGAGAGATAGGGGTTTAATTTCATTTTGTTGCATATGGATTTCCAGTTTTTCCAGCACCATTTGTTGAAGAGGCTATCTTTTATCTGATGCTTTTTTTTTTTTTGGCGCCTTTGTCTAATATAAAATAATTGTAATTTTGTGGGTTAGTCTCTGTGTCCTCTTTTCTGTACCATTGGTCTACCAGTCTGTTTTGGTGCCAATACCATGCTGTTTTTCACATTTCTCAGAAGAGGATATTCAATCAACCAACAAATACATGAAAAAAAGTTCATCAACTCTAGCAATTAGAGAAATGCAAATCAAAGCTACTCTAAAATACCATCTCACTCCAGTAAGAAAGACAGCTATTATGAAGACAAACAACAACATGTGTTGGCGAGGATGTGGGGAAAAAGGCACACTCGTACATTGTTGGTGGGAACTGCAAATTGGTTCAGCCAATATGGAAAGTGATATGGACATTTCTTGGAAAACTGGGAATGGAACCACCATTTGACCCAGCTATCCTTCTCCTTGGTCTATACCCAAAGGACTTAAAAACAGCATACTACAGGAACACAGCCACATCACTGTTTATAGCAGTACAATTCACAATAGCTAAACCATGGAATCAACCTAAATTTCCTTCAGTAGATGAATGGATTAAAAAATGTGGGATATATACATGAGGGAATATTACTCAGCAATAAAAGAAAATCATGGCATTTGCAGGTAAATGGATGCAGATGGAGAAGATAATGCTAAGTGAAGTTAGCCAATCCCCCAGAAACTAATGGTGAATGTTGTCTCTGATATAAGGTGACTGACACATAGTTGGGTAGGGAGCAGGAGCATAGGAGGAATTGACGAATCTAGATAGGGCAGAGGGGTGGGAAGAAAAGGGAGGGGGTAGGGGGTTAGCAATGATTGGTGGAATGTGATGGTCATCATTATCCAAGTACATGTATGAAAACATGAATTGGTGTCAACATACTTTATATACAGATATGAAAAATTGTTCTATATGTGTAATAAGAATTATGATACACTTTAAAAATAAAATGTATTTAAAAATAAAAACAATATAAAAAAGCTTTAAACTCTATACCATAAAAAAATAAGTTGAGACCCAGAGAAAAAAGAAAAGCTTTAATTAATGAAGCATGAACATAAACACATATAAAAAGTTTACAAAAGAAAGCTGTAGCTGACCTTGTATACTTTTATCTAGGAAATTTAAATTTCTGTCAGGCCCTGGGAATACCTGGAAATAAACATTTGCTGAAATAGAAAAAGAAAAGAAATATTGTCTCTTCAAGTTTGGGCATACCTTGAAGAACTAGTGGACATGCATGCACTGCATTGGCAGTGGTTTTGAAAAACAGCCATCCTTATGTTGTGCTCAGGATAAGATTAAATGGCACTCTTAAATTTACAAGTGGGATGGGGACAGCACTTTCTAGCCTTTTGTACACATCATCTTACATACTATAATTTTCCTGCCTCTGATTATCTACCTTCTCTAGTGACATGGAACTTGCTCCTACTGTATATTTGTAGACATTAATATGTTAACTTTAGTTTCTGATTTTATAACCTCTTCTAGAATTTGGACCAGTCTACTAATGGCTGATCCAAAGGTGACAGTTCCAAGTCAATATTGTTCTTTGCATTCGTATATTCTTTTTTTTTTAATTTTTTATTGTTGGTTGTTCAAAACATTACATTTACATAGTTCTTGATATATCATATTTCACACTTTGCTTCAAGTGGGTTATGAACTCCCATTTTTAGCCCATATACAGATTGCAGAATCACATCAATTACACATCCATTGATTTACATATTGCCATACTAGTGACTGTCATGTTCTGCTACCTTTCCTATCCTCTACTATCCCCCCTCCCCTCCCCTCCCCTTCCCTCTTCTCTCTCTACCCCCTCTACTGTCATTCATTTCTCCCCCTTGTATTATTTTTCCCTTTCCCCTTACTTCCTCTTGTATGTACTTTTGTATAACCCTGAGGGTCTCCTTCCATTTCCATGCAATTTCCCTTCTCTCTCCCTTTCCCTCCCACCTCTCATCCCTGTTTAATGTTAATCTTCTTCTCATGCTCTTCGTCCCTACTCTGTTCTTAGTTACTCTCCTTATATCAAAGAAGACATTTGGCATTTGTTTTTTAGGGATTGG